>NC_077227.1:349889206-350224706 GCF_027887165.1 Monodelphis domestica
TGTGAACTCAGGTCTTCCTGACTCCATGCTCAGCCAAGTATCCATTATACCACCTAGTAGCCCTATCTCCTGGGATCAATGATGGTGAACATTTTAGAGATGGAGTACCTAAATTGCAACCCTCACACCACATGTGAGATGCCCCCCCTTACCCAAGGCAGGGGAGGGAGGAAGTGCTCCCATTGGGCTGCTGGGCAGAGGGGAAGGTCATCAGAGAAATGTCCTCAGGCACAGTGAAGAGGAGGAAGGGAGCAGTCCCTTCTGGCACACATGCCATAGGTTTACCAACATGGTCCTACGGTATGCTGCCCCTCAAAAAGGCAGTGTTTAAAAGTTTGCAAAGTGCTTCTACCTAAATAATTTCCTTTGATCCTCACAATATTTCTTTGAGATTGATATTAAAAATATGTTATTTTCATTTTACAAATGAGGAAATTTAAGTTTTGAGGGGTTAAACTGCTTACTCAGAATTGCCCCAATAATAAGAGTCTAAGTTAGGATTTCAACCCAGGATCTGGGTCCAGCTCTTTCCATTGTGCCACAGCTTGTACCTTGGACAAGTTGATAAGGAAGGACATGGATATGCTTCACTCCTGTATGTATCTAAATTTGCATAAAAAACTCTGGATCTAAATTTGCATGAGTGACCCTAAATCCTACCTACCCAGTTATTTGCTGGAATGTTGGCCACAAAAGATTAGTTATAGGAGTAATAATGTTAGCTAGCATTTATATTATGTTTTTAGTTTTACAAAGCATTTTTACATGTTATCTTATTTTTTCTTCTTAGCAGCCTTCTGAGGTAGGTATTCTTATTATCCCCATTTTGTGGATAAGAAAACTGAGGCTTAAAGAAGCTAAGTGACTTGCTGGACTCCCACAGTTAATCTAGCAAGCTTCCATGTTCATAAAACCTCTGATGACTAAACCCCCTCCCCATTCCCCTTCCCTGGGGCTATGCGTAGAGTGCAAATGTTTGATTAAATGGTTACATTTATCCATTGTGGAAAAAAAAAAGGTCCATGTCTTTCTACCCACTAAGCTATAATACCAAGAAAAAAAAAAGATCACAATCAACATTTAACGAGCTTTCTTTCACATATATGGTTCCTATACCTCTTCCTAGATCCTGAATATAGTCATTCCCCCAACTTTCGGTGCTTGGTCCCCCTCTCTCTCTGTGGACAGTCTCCCTTGGCAATCTCACTCATTCCCACAACTTCACTTATGTTCTCCATACAATGATTCCAAAGTCTTTCTACCTCTTACTGACCTGCCTCCTGACTCTAGACCCATATCCTCAACTGCTATGGGACATTTGTATTTGCACATATCCACAGCCTGGTGCCATCCTGTCTCATTCTACTTTCTACTCTGTTTAAAATGGACAACTGGTCACTTCCTCTACATATCATCATATATTTTCCCAACTCAAAGCATGGGCCCATGTTATTCTCTAAACCTAAAAGGCCACTGCCTCCCAACCCGATAGATAAATTCCTTACCTATCAATATTAGAAAGCCCAAATCAAAAGCTGCCCCTTCCAGGATGATTTCCTTAAAATTAGAGTTGGTAATTACCTTTCAGACTTCACTCATTTAGCCATTTGAACCTCTCTAGTGAAAGCTATATATGTATATAACATATGTATACACACATATTTACAGTAGGACCTCATTTTATACAACTGATATAGTCTAAGACCCTTCACAAAAAATCAAAGCATAATAGCCAACCAGTTTCTTAACCAAACACACCTAGGCACTTCATGACTTTTCTTAGGCTTATCAGGGCTACCAGCATCACTACAATTGTACTCTTTGGGGCTGTTATTAATAACTATATAGTATTAAACAAAGAGAAGCACTCTCTGATGTGGACGCGACTTGTTAACGAAAGAACTCTGGAAAAAACAGATGTGGGAGCTAATGTTTGGAGCAGAACAATGCAATCCATTTTTAGAGCAAAAATGAATGTGTTTGGGTGAACTACTGTGAATTTTTAATTAAAATTTTCATTTTATATATTTTTGCCTTTTTTTTTGGATTGGCATGTATACTTCAATTTGAGTATGTAGACTTCAAGTAAAATGAAGTCCTACTGAGGCATGTTTTATTGAATTCTGTGTATATATTATGGCTACCTTCTAGCCTATGAGTTCTTATGAGGGGAGAAATCATACCTCATCTAATCTTCATGTCTCTAGGCAAGGATACAGCGGGCCTCTTAGTAGGAGGTCCTTAATAAATGTTCCTTTGAATATTGCCATTTAAAGGAATTGTATAGTGAACCCTTTTTGCATAGTGAAACAAGTTTTTTTATAAATTCAGCTACACTACTTAGTTGGGTCAGCTAGACAACCCAATGGATGGAGCTCTGGGTCTGGAGTCAGGAAGACTCATCCTCCTGAGTTCAAATCCCAGACATTTACAAGTTATGTGACCCTGGGCAAGTCACTTAACCTATTTGCCTCTGTTTCCTTATCTGTAAGATGAGCTAGAGAAGGAAATGGTGAACCCCTCCAGTATTTTTCCTGAGAAAACCCCAAATGAGTCAGACAAGCCCAAAAAAGGATAAAGCAACAACTCAGTAGCTCTGTGACCTTAAGGAAGTCATATCACCTTGTGGAGCCTGCTTTTCCTCAAATGTTAAATGGAGATAATGACTACACCACCTACATGACTGATTGTTGTGAAGCAACAAGTTGACATTTGTGTTCCTTAAAGGACTAAAAATGAAATGTGTGTTCATCATTATGTGTCTAGGTAGAGAGAGTACTTTACCAACATCAAGGCATTAAATTCTTGTGAATCGTTATTATTAGGTGGCTTGGGAGGAGGGGAAGGCGGAGATGTGGGGGAAGATAGGGGTGGGAAGGGGAGGGTATTGAAAAGCCACAGAAGTGTGACCTCTGAACATTTTTTGGAGGGAAATAAAAGACAACAATCGGAATAGTTCTACTATAGAAAACATGTTTGAAATGTAGAACAATTAGACATGTATTTTTAATGTCAACCGTATAATTATTTGGGCTAAACCAACAGGATTCATAAAAGATAAGGCAAATGCCTTTTTCTTTTTTAGCTGAGTTTGGGAGTATGAAGGAGTAAGGAAGGGTGGAGTGCAGCTTTTATAAATGTTCCTAAATTCTAGTTAGCTTTGAAAATCCTAAAATCCTGTGGGGGTTGGACTCTAAAACAGACTCCCCAACAAGGAGATGTGGGTTCACCTGGCTCTCCCACATATTGTATGACCTTTGACAAATCCCTCAAACCTCTGGGGTTCCCTACTTTGTAAAATGAGGGGATTAGAATGTCTAATCTCTTCCAGTTCTGAAATTCCGTGTCCCACGATCTGAAAAGCATCTGGGGTAGTAGAAGGAATACAGAAGACCCTGCTCTGGTGATCACTACCTGTGTGAGTCACTTGATCTCTTAGGGCCTTGGTCTCCCTAGTTGCAAAATGAGGGGATTGAATTCATAATCCCCTCTCAGGCCTTTTCTGCTTTAAGTCCTATGATCTCATGTCTAAGA
The DNA here is from genome assembly GCF_027887165.1 of Monodelphis domestica. Taxonomy (NCBI): domain Eukaryota; kingdom Metazoa; phylum Chordata; class Mammalia; order Didelphimorphia; family Didelphidae; genus Monodelphis; species Monodelphis domestica. The sequence continues at coordinate 349,892,741 of NC_077227.1, forward strand.
TCCCTTCTATCTCTAACATTCTTTGTCCTAGAGTCCCTTTCAGTTCCCACACTGTATTCTAAGGTCTCTTGCAGTATAGTGATTCAGTGTTCTGAGTTTCCTTCCAACTCTATAGATTCGTTTATATATTTATAATGTGAAATATTATATATAATATATATTTAAAATATATAAAATAACATCTTACAATATGGCTTATACTTCCTGTCTCACACAGAGTTGCTTCAAGGATCAGATGATATAGTGACTATAAAATTACTTATTAGCTACAGAGATCTAGAGAAATGTCAGCCATTACAGTGACTTCAATTATGATTATTTCTAATTATTAAAAATAATCTGAAGAATTATAGACTGTTTTGATACTGATGCATCCTAACCTAATTAGAATGACTGGGTCCAGGGAAAGTGGTTCTGTATTAGCAGAAGATTGCCTATCTGGGAGATAATGACCTAGATTTTGCTCCAATATCCAAGCAAACCACAGCTACCCTTCAAAATCCACCGCTGGGAAGTCTCAACATAAGGGGTAGCCTGACATGAAAGGAAGGAGGGGGAAGAAAAGAAGGGATCTTACTGTGGTAGGACTGAAGGTGCTCCTGATCTGTGGAAGTGGACGATCTGCCATTTGCCATCCCGGCGGTGCCAGATGCGGGTCTCCTCTGACTGAGCAGTGCGAGGGATCCCACCAGCATCCACGTACTGTGTGATGCGGATGTAGGCAATGCAGGCTGACTCATCACCCATCAGGTGAATGTGGGGGTTCAGGATGGTAGTATGGACAGGCTTGCTGTTCCTGGACCACACTGGAAATCAGGCAGCAGGGAGTAAAGGTGAAGAGAAAGAGAGACAAGGAGTAAAAGTGGAATGGAGCCATGGGATTGTACATGTATTGAAAGACCCTAAAGTTTTTCATCATTCTCTTTCTTTCACCAGCTCCCCCCCAAAAGCCCCTAACGGAGGAGACCCACTGCTTCCATTAGTCCAGAGTTGGAAACTCAACCATCAGGCCCTATCTTGCTCCTCAGACATCTGGGAATCAAGGAAAACTTTCTAGGGGACATAATACCCTCCCATTAGAGAAGTTTCAGGGAACTGAGACCACTTTATCCCCAGAATGCTCTTCATGAGTGTAGAGGGGGCAAAAAGTTTAGGAAGAATTACTACTGTAGAAAAATACTTTTCATGTCAAAGGAAAAGGTTTCTCTGCAACACATGAGGCAAGGAACACATCATCCCTGCTTCAACATCAGGCTGGTCTGGATGGCAATATTCACATAGATCCCCACAGCTCAAAACAATAGCATCTCACAGTTGGAAGGAACTTCAGGAAGCATCTAATTTAATCAACCCTTCACCCAGTGCATGATTCTATTCTACAGATAGATCCTTGACAGAAATCCACACAAAACTAGGAGGATCCTTAGAGATCAGCTACATCAATCCCTAATATTTTTCAGGTTATGACAACAATTCCCCTTTCCACTGCATTTTCTGGTTTGTAAAGCACTTTGCTCATAATCCCATGAAGCTGAAAGTTCAAGTACTCCCCATTTTAAAGAGAAGGCAGCTGAGAATCAAAGGAATAATTACTTGCTCAAGTTCCCATGGTGTGCTGCAGAGCCTAGACTGTAGGCTAGAACTTCTGACTCTCAGTTCAGTGATCTGCCTACTGTGTAACACTCTGACCCTTAAGGAACTAGGGGTTCCTGGAATTGTCCTTCCAGGGGCAGGACAGGACTAGAAAGGAGTGTTCAGGCAAATTAGCATAGAACCATCTATGAGAGGCCAAAAAATTGAACTTTAGGTAAGGTTGAACTTTAATAGCCCCAGAAAACCAAGTCCCAGAGGATCTCTTTGGCTTTCCACCAATGGCAGTATATATGAAAAAAACTAGAATCTTTTGCTATTAGGGTGAAAGATGGTTTTTATTTCTCTCTATTTTTTCATATGGCCATGATAGAATGAAGGCTTCCTGATTCACTTTCCTATGAAGAAGAGATAGCATGGGTTAGGGGGAAGGAAGAGGGGAAGATACTGAGATCAGAGAAAGATCATTAGCTCAGAAGCTGAGAGATGAGTTCTAACCTTGCCTGCCTCTCACTGGCTGGGGGTGGTTAGATAAATCACATATCTAAGTATGCTTCTTCTTTAAAATGTGGGTAACCATACTTATCCCACCTACCTCACAGGGTTGTTATGAATAAATCAAGCAATCATTTTTCATATTTGTTTATTTATATTTATTTAACAATTTCAAATATGATTTTATATTGCAATGATACAAAATATATGTTTATTAAGTACCTACAATATACTAGGTTCAGTACTTAGCACAGTGTCTGGCATATAGTAAGCACTTAATAAATGTATTCATTCATTGAGTGAAAGGGGATACAATGACAAATGTGGAATCAACCCTGTCCTGAAAAAGCTTCCATCTTTTTTTTTTTAATTCTTACCTTCTGTCTTAGAATCTATGCTAAGTATCCATTCTAAGGCAGAAGAGCAGAAAGGGGTAGGCAATCAGAAGGTCACAAAGCCAGGATGTTCCTGAGGTCACATTTGAATCCAGAACCCCCCATTGCTAGACCTAGATGACTCCAGGAGTTTCTATTCTGTAGGAAAACGCCCAGAACTCTCATGGCACTATAAAAATGTAAGCTGTTATTATCATCCTTATTTTCCCGGTGGTCCCTGGAAAAGTCCCTTCCCCACTCTGAGCTTCAGTGTTCTCATCTCTAAAAATGAGGTTGGGCTTCCTGACCCATTACGGTTCCTTCCAGCTCTGAGACTCCAGGAGGGCCCCTTAGGATGACATAGCCAGGGGAATTTTCAGAGCCAGTAACAGGGGGGAACAGGCAAAGGCAGAAACAGTCCTGCGGAAAGCCCCCGATCAGCCCCCACGTATCATGCCACCCCTGCTGGCGGAATGCACAGAACTAACAGACATGGAAAACAGAGACCCAGCCGCGTGGCACACAAACAGGGGCGGGGTACAGCAGTGTGAGTTCCTCCCTCGCTCTTGCCCACTTAACGAACCTCAACCTCCCCCCAAACGCCCAGCCAGCCGGCTTGGGAGATCAGGACCTCGCCTCTTCTGAGGGACCCTCGGGCGAAGGCTGTCCCTCTCGTGAGCCCCTAAGTCCCTGCCTCTAGCTAGTAACGGGGAGGGTTAAGGGAGCGCAGTTTGCCTGACCAAGGTTAGGAGAGGGGTCTGAGATGGTACCAACCCACGTTCCGCACGGGGCTTCCTGCAGGCTTCTCAGGGTCTTGAGTTGCCCGGGGGCCCTGTCTGTCACACTGCTATTCCCAGGAGGCTGAGACACGATGCCAGCGGGCAGGACAAGCAACGAGAGGAGACAACAGGCACCACGGAGGGAAGGAATTGCTCACGGTTTTCAAAGTAGAATCGATGGAAGTCCAGGCCTTCAACCAGGTTTCCCAGAGCCTCAGGTTCAAAGGCTGTCATCCCAGGGTCACACATCTTCCTGGAGAAAGTAAGAGCAAACAGGAACCTCCCTGGGCCTCAGTTTCTTCATCTGTGGAATGGGGATCCTGGGGCAGGGTTTACCTACATAATATCATCCCTGAAGGTCCCTTCCATGGATCCCTGATTGTCTCTTTTCTGAGATCCTTTCAAGCTCTGACATCCCATGTTTGATGTTCTGTTCTTCCAGCTTAGGGGTCTCCTCCCATCCTAGCATTTTATTTTTGTATTTTATTAGCTCATCGATTTAAATGGAGACATGGAGGACCCAAGAGTCCAAGGCAAGACATGCACCCCACAGGGGTACTCTTCCTTTCCTTCCTTCCCTCTGCTAAATGCTGGCAGAATCTTGGGATAGGCAGGCCATTTTGGCCCCTTGTACATTCACTTCAGGGGCTTCTTTTACGTACTCTGAGATATGCAGAGGTCCAAGTAAACACTGATATACTCACTGGATACATACACAAGCAGGCACACTTAGGGCTTCAAAGATCCTGTGCTCCATGGAAGCAAAAAGTATCCCCGCTGACTCCTAGGATCCTAACTGGATCCTTCTCCATAGTCGGCACATAAACTGGGATTTGCTCATTTGTTCTCTTTCCCCAGGAGAGAATGGCATGGAGACCACCCCAGGTAGTCTTTCCACCCTAGGGCTATTGAGAGCCAAAGCCCTGCACACAAGTAGCATCAACTCCTTCCCAGTGAACTCTGGGCTTTTAGCCCAGGAAATCCCATTCAGTAATACCAATACCTTCATCCAGCCCTACATTTGTCCCATCTAACTGACTGTTTTGTTGTCTTGACTCCCAGGGGCCATCAGCCAATCCCCAGCAGCAGAGTGGCAAAAGCAGAGTGGAGAGAGCCGTCCTTTCTCCTTCGGGGCCAAGGGCACACTTTCCCTGTCTTACAGGGATCCTGTGAGAGTCTGCCTGAGAGGAATCACCTTTGACGTAGCCCTAATCCCCCTAGCTGAGCAGCTGCCAAATATGAAGATGCTACCCCCACACAGTCTCCATCCTCACCACTACCCCATCAGTCCAGGCTTTATTTCTTCCCTGTGGCCAATTGGACTAGCTTCAATTGGTCTCTCTGCCTCTAGTCCCTGCACTATCCTTGATGCAGCTGCCAAATAAATCTCCCTCATTTGTGGTTCTAACCAGGTCACTCCCCTGGTCAAAAAAACCTTCAGAGCTCCACACAGTTTACAGGAGAGATGATAACTCCTTAGTCTAGCATTTAAAGCCCTCCTTAATCTGGCTCCCTTTTCCACCTTTCCAGATTTAATTCACACTGAATGCCTTCACATGGTGTCAATGCCCGACAAACCCAACTCATCATTGATGCCCAAGCTCCTCCTGTCTTCTCCTGAATTCATGCACTGATGAGGGCCATCTCTGTACCCAGAATAGGCTCCCTTCCTTCTCCTTCTTGTTTCAAATTCTCTCTCCCTTCAAGGCCCAACCCAGGTGCTGACTCTTCCATGAAGCCTTTTTGGATTCTTCCAGCTCAAAATGGATTTCTAATCTTATCTAGAATGTGTAAATCTCTGTTTTGCCTTTTTTGAATTCTGCTTTGCATTACACACACACACACACACACACACACCTGTTATTTCCATGTATCTTTCCACTCCCCCAGTGACTCATAAGCTCTGATGGCTTGGCATTTCATTTTGGTACCCCAGCATCAAGCACAGGGCCTTGCACACAGTAAGTAAATAGCTGCTTAATAACTATTTATTGAATTAAATGTGAGAACCCAGTCTAGGGCCTAAGCTGAACAAGGTGAAACCAGTAGGGAGTCCATTTAAAAAATGAAGATCATTTCACAACAGTAGTTCTCAAAAGTTTGGACTGTGGACCATGGTCTATTGGTCTGGGGTTCTTCCAAGTCAAAGCTATTTTCATCGTAATACTATGATGTCAATTGCTTATTAAAGTACTTTTCCCCTTTTCCAACTATCTGTGCAAGGCTAGATTTTCTTCTCACACTTCATTCAAAACAGCAGATTGAATACCGAAACATATGAGAAAATCTAGCTCTCTTCCATTTAGCCAAACATTTTTTAAAAGTACAAAAATATGTAAAACAGACCTGAGAAGAGTTACATGAACTGATGCAAAGTGAAGTGAGCAGAGCCAGAGATCACTGTACACAGGAACAGCAATATTGCACAATGATCAATTGTGAGTGACTTATTCTCAGAAAAACAATGATTCAGGGCAATTCCAAAGGACTCATGATGAAAAATACCATCTGCTTCCAGAAAAAATACCTGATGGAATCTGAATGAAGATTGAAGCATACTTTTTTTTTTACTTTGTTTTTCCTGGTTTTGGGGGTGGATTTCTTAAATTATGTTTTTATTTCACAACATGGTTAATATGGAAATAGGTTTTGCAAGATGACATACATATAATATAATCAAATTGCTTGCCTTCTCAAAGAAGGAGGACAAAAGAGAGTTGAGGAAGAGAATTTGGAACTCAAAAACCTTTTTAAAGAATGTTAAAAACTGGTTTTACATGTGATTGGAAAAAGTAAAATATAAAAAAATATGTAAAACAATGTCCCTTTTCTCATTACATTTTTTCTTTTGGAAAATAGTTATTTTTCATAGAAAGGTTATTTATGATAACATGTCAAACTGGTTTATTGTCATTTTCAATGAATTTGATATTACATAAATAAATGTTTTGTATGCTTTAAAAAGAACAAATATTTGTTAAATTGATTTTATCTTAATTTTATTAAGTTTTAAAATTTCAAATATGGTAAATGTTAATAGATATAACACACACAAACATAAGCTCTTTGAAGTCCTCGATCATTTTTAATAGTGTAAAGGAGGGGTAGCTAGGTAGCTCAGTAGCTTGAGAGTCAGACCAAGAGATGGGAGGTCCAAGATTCAAATATGGCCTCAGATACTGTCTAGTGTGTGGCCCTGGGCAAGTCACTTAACCCCAATTGACTAGCCCTTACTTCTCTTCTGTCTTAGAACAACACTTGGTATTGATTCTAAGACAGAAGGTAAGGGTTTTACTTTTTTTTTTAAGTGTAAAAGAATCCTGGGACCAAAAAGTTTGAGAACCACTACTTCACAGAATTCTCACCATTGACAGCAGCATGGGTGGAAAAACACATTATCGCTACCCTCCTCTCCAGGGATCATCCAGCTGCAACCCCTCTACCCCACAACACATACACACACCCACACACACAATCCCAGAGAGCCCAGGGAACTCAAGGAAGAAATAAAAACATTTTTTCCTTAGGGAAGTAAAGGACCATTTGGCAGCACAAAGGCAGAGTCCACAGGGAATGAGAGTTAGAAAGGCGTGGGGGAGGAGGCAGAAGAGAAACACACATCAAACTGCAGAGAGGAAAATTATAACCAAAAGAAAAAAGTTGAAAATGAGTTTAATCTAAATGCAAAAGAGGAGTTTGCATTGATCCATCCCTCCCCAGACCTGTGTAAATAAAAATGAGGCGAATATAGGGATAGGTTTGGGATTGGCCCTGTGATTTTGTTGGTTAAAGGGAACTCCCAGGTGAGGAAGCCCCTTTACCATTGTAGGTTGATCACTTCCCTGAAATTGATGATCTTAAGTCACCAAGAAATTAAATTGCTGGCCCAGGGTCCCACAGTCAGTATGGGTTAGAGATAAAACTTGAGCTCAGGTCTTTCTGACTCTGACACTGACTTCTCTCTGCATTATGCCGTGCTGGGATTGAATCATTACCACTTCATTTGGCCCCTTCCCTCCTCCTGTGCCCCATGATTCCCAAGAGCACCCATTGAACTCACGTGTAGGACTCAAAATCCCCATTGCTTATTGCTTCAATCAGCTGTTCTGTCACCTTAATGATTTCTTGCTTTCTCACTGTAGGGCAAAGAGAAAATACAAAGAAACACAAAACACAAAAGGCATTTGTAGCTTGACCTGGAGGAGTCATCAGCAATGGTCCCGGGAAGCCACAAAGTTGGGGGCCAATTTCCAATGGCCAAATGGTGAGCCCAAAGATCTTGGCTCTGGGCTAAATTTTAAGGAGTATCCACTTGACAGTGGCAAGACATGACCCTCAGAAAGAAGGAAGATGAAGCCTCTCTCAGTCCCAGAGCCCCTTGTCTACTAACTGATACCCTTTGCCTTCAGGCTCTACCCTCGCATTATAGCCCTCACACTGGTACCAAGAGAGTCTTCTAAGGCAGATGTCTCATCAGCCTCAGCTTCTGTTTCTTTTTCTGACCATCCCTACCAGGCCTGTACCTTTCAGCTAATGAGCTCTGCCCTCTCCTGTCTCTTTGCTACTGTTTTAGAATTCTCTGCTCATAGCTTCCCCTACCCTCCATCTATCCTAAGATTCACTTAAAGTCCCTTAAGGGTACTGAAGCTGGCATAGAGTAACAGGTGCATATAATTCCCACCCACATTGAGGGGAAAGGACATTTCCTATTAATAGTTCACATTTATACAGGTCTTAGAGCTAGAAGGGACCTGAGGGCTTCTCAGAGCTTCTTCACCTGGGTCCATGAACTCTTTAAAAAATTATATATCTATATAGATATAGATATAGATATGTAGATACACACACACACACGTACACACATATCCCTTCCACAACTCCGGGTTAGGGGAACAGTGTGTCAACGATCTAGAAAATCCATGTAAAGCATTTTAGCCCTCCCTTCATACCAGAGAAAAAGTCTGATTTTTTTTTCTTTTTCTTTTAAGGGGGTGTTTAGAGTGCCTTATTATAAAATTGGGGCTAAATATTTGGTCAGAGGCTCTTTTATGTCATTTACTGAACTTTGTGTGGCATCTGCAAAACTCAAAAAATTTCCATTTAATTTCTTATGCTGACCTGTGATATTTCGAAACCACAATGGGGATAGTTGCAGTGTGGTAAGGGATACCCGTATACATAACTGTATTTTGACATAATTTTTTCTTTATATTTTGTGCTTTAAAAACAAACTGAGGATAGCTCTTTGGCTTTTACCAGATAGTCAAAGAAGTCTCCAACAAAAAAAGGGGTAAATAATCCATGATCTAGACCAATTCTCTAACTTTACACATAAGGAAACTGAGGTCAGGAGAAGTGACTGAAAGGTGAAAGTTCTTATGAAATAATTCTTGTAAAAAATGCTTAATACCATGCCTGACACATTACTTAATAGGCAGCTGGTTGCAAAATGAAAAAAGCCCCCCAAAAGTCAGGAAGATCTGAATTCAAATCCAATCTCAAACACTAGTTGTGTGCCCCTGGACAAGTCAAGTAGCCTCAGTTTGCCTCATCATTTCCTCAACTATAAAATGGGAATAATAATAATACTTACCTAGAAGGGTTTTGGGGAGGATCAAATGAGATATTTGTAAAAAGAGCTTAGCAGAGTGCCTGTTATTTAGTAGACACTATATAAATGCTTATTCTCTTCCCTTCCCCAAGTGAAACAATGAATAAGTAAGAGTCAGGGCTTCAAACCCAGGCCTTCTGATTTCAAATCATGCCCTCTTTCTACTTCTCTACTTCTTTCTACTTCTCAGATAGCAGTTTGCCACTAACAATCCTTTGAGTGGTGTAGGATGAGAATTATTAGCTCCAATATACAAAGGAGGTGAAATGACTTGCCCAGTGTTTACACAGCTGGTATAAAAAATTGGTCTGCAACCTAGGGCTCCTGACTGCAAGTCTAGAGCTCTTTCTGAGACCCCAACCCCCACAGAAGCACTGGGACTTCAGTGGCCAATCCCTTCTACATCTACAAGTGGTCATTACCACCTGTCAGAACCTTTAAGACAGTCAGAGGATAGTATCCCCCTGCTCTAAATTATGATCTAAGGGTGGGATACTTGGTTCTAAATAACAGCCAGAGATTGGAACCTGTCTTTAAATCACAAGCAGAGGATGGGCTCCTTAGGAAGTCTTGAGTGATGAAAAGGGAGAACCCAATATGAGTAATGAAGTCCCAGGAGCCAGCTGGCCTTCAGGCAGGGTCTTAAATATCTTGCCCTCAGCATTTTTCCACATGGAAGCCTGAAAGTGAGTCTGAAACCCTGGATGAAGATCTGGGACTGGAGCTGATGAAAGTTGTTCTGCCACCATCTTGTGCCCTCTACCCTACCTAGCCCATCAAGTCACTTGATTCTAGACATTCAGTTAGGCTAGGGTCATGCCTCTTATGGGTAGCATAAACTAGGGCCCCTGTGGACTACAATTATGATAGTTCATGTTCTTATAACTGTATCCTGTTGACCAAACACTTTCCTTAGAACAGCCCCCCTAAATATAAAAAGACAAAGTATTTTCTATTTTACAGATAAGGAAACTGAGACTCAAAGGGGTTATGGACCTTCTCCATATTCAATGTGGTTAATGTGAGACCAAGATTCCAACTCTAAGAAAAATCACAGGGTAAATGACTTAAATATAAAGAGGGAAATCATACTCAACAATCAGGACACTCCTGAAGGACTTATGGGAAAGAATGCTATCCACATTGAGAGAAAGAACTATGGGAGTAGAAATGCAAAAGCAAAACATATGACATCACTTGTCACATGTATATATGGGTATATGATTTGGGGTTTAGGTTTTAAAAAATCACTCTACAGCAAAAATGTATAATATGGAAATAGGTATCAAGTGATAACATTTGTACAACCCATTGGAATTGCTTATTGGCTCTGGGAGGGGGAAGAGGAAAAGAGGAGGGCAAGAAAAGGAAACATGGAAACATTTAAAAATTTAAATTTTTAAATTTTTAAAAGAAAAATAACAATATAACCTGAAAGAGAAGGGGGAAAGCATTTATTATATGCCTATTAGGTGCCAAGTACTGTGCTAAATGCTTTTACAAATATTATCTCATTTGATCCTCAAACAACCCTGGGGAGGTAGATGCTGTTATAATCCTCTTTTAATACTTGAGGAAACTGAGGCAGACAGTGATATGCACAGGATCAAGGAGTTAGAAAGCATCTTAGGACATAGTTTAACTCGTATCTTCCTGATTTCTGGCCTGGCACTCCTAGTGCCAGGTATACTGGTACTTCCTAGATGCCTCAAGTTATCACCTAGCTACCAGAAGGATGAATCATTTATGTAACAAAATAATAATATTATTAACATAACAGTTTTACAGTTTGCAAAGGATTTTAATCTATTATTTCAGCAACTTATTGGTCAGAACCCGTGATTTCATAGTTGTAAGGTGTTAACTTAGTTCCCAGTGAGGAACAACTTTTTTTTAAACTCTTATCTTCCATCTTAGAACTAATAGTTAGAAGAGCAATAAGGGCAAAGCAATGGGGATTAAATGACTTGACTACTTAGCCAGGAAGTATCTGGGACCAGATTTGAACCAAGAACCTACCATCTCTAGACCTGGCATTCATTTTCAGTGAGCCACCCAACTGCCCCCAAAGAACGTCTTTCTACCAAAGCATATCACCTGCTCTGTAACATATGACCTTAGAGAAGTGATGGTGAACATTTTAGAGACCAAGTACCCAAACTGAAACCTTCATACCACATGGAGTCATCTCCTTACCCAAGACAGGGAAGGAAGGAAGCACTCCCATTGGGCTGCTGGGCAGAGGGGTGGGTGATATGAAAAAGTGTTCTTAAGCTTGATGGAGAGGGAGAAGTGAGCAGCACCCTCCAGCACATGTGCTATAGGTTTGCCAACATTGCCTTAAAGAGTTTTACCTGGAGCACTGAGAATGACTTGCCAAGGACTGCATAGTCCATATGCATCAAATGTGTCATCCTGACTCCATTACAGCTCACAAGAATTCTGTGGCATAGGCTTTACAATCCCAATTTTACAGATGGAACAATTGAGTTTCAGAAAGATGAGTTACTTGCCTGAGTCAGTCACGTAAGTAAGCCTATGGCAAAGCTTAGCCTAGAACCTTGAGCTTAAAGATTCTAAATCCAGGGTTCTTTCCACTACTACGTCATATAATAATAATATCCTAGATCATTGGTTGTACATATTCTATTTGAAAACCTTTAGTGGCATCCCCATGTACTTAAGATAGGCCATTTCATTATTAGCTCCAATTGACTTTGACTTTTTTTTTTAAACCCTTGCCTTCAGTCTTAGAATCAATACTATGTCTTGGTTCTAAGGCAGAAGAGTGATAAGGGCTGGGCAGTGGGAGCTAAATGACTTGTCTATGAAGAGTCTGAGGCAGGATTTGTGCCCAGGACTTCCTATCTCCTGGCCTGGCTCTCTATCTATCCACTGAGCCATCTAGCTGCCCCCTCTATTTGACTTATTTTTGAGCCTCAGTCTACATATCAGTAGCTTCTGTCTATAGTTAGGGCAGCTAGGTTGGTGCAATGGAGAGAGTTCTGGACAGAAAGACTCATCTTCCAAAATTCAAATCTAGCCTCAGACACTAACTATCCTGATCCTGAGCAAGTCATTTAACTCTGTTTATCTCAGTTTCCTCCTCTGTCAAATGAGCTGGAGAAGGCAATGGCAAACCATTCCAGTATCTTTGCCAAGAAAATGCCAAACAGGATCACGAGGAGTCAAGATGTGGACTGAAATGATTAAACAACAAAGGTGTCCACCTACTGGTCTTCAGAATGTTCACCAGTGCCAAGCAAAAAATGTCTCCTCATTCCCCTATATGAGCAATCATCAAGAATTTATTAGGCTCTTAACTATGGGCTAGATACTGTGTTCAGTGCTGGAGATACAAAGACAAAGCAAAAACAATCTCAGTCCCTCAAGGAATTCTACACTCCATTCTATATTACATTAACCTAATAATGCGTATCAAGTGCCAAGCACTGGACTAGATACTGGGGCTATGAAAGCAAAAATGAAAGGGTCTACCCTCAAGGTACTTATGTATCTCCTGAAAATATGTGGAAGATAAATGGGAAGGAGAGCACTAGCAGCTAGAGGAATACGAAGAGGTGTCTCATCGATGTGGAGCCGAGTTTAAAAGGAAATTAATGGCTTTCCCTGTGTCACAGACTGTGTGTGTGTGTCAAAACTGAGACTCAGGCTTGAGTTGTCCTAATTTGTAGACCACCAGCTCTCTGTCTACTCTCCTACACTGCCCTTCTATGAACATCATTATATTCTCAGGTCCTTAAATCCTTTCTCAAACGGATTCCTATATCTTTTCAGAAACAAAAAACAAACTAACTTTGGGCTGCTTAAATGACTGCCCCAGGCTTGTCGACATCCCTCTGTCCAGTCCAAATATGTGGGAGTCCCTCCAGCAGCCTTTCAGAGGCAACAGGCCAGATCCTCACTTGGTTTCTGACATTTCACATGTATGGTTACCATCCTGACCTCCTGGGAGTACTCCTTTTCAGAGGGGAGGAGCATGAGGCACTAAGAGTTTAAGCAACTTTCTTAAGGTCAGATAGTGACAAGAGGGCCAAAAGAGGACTAAGTTCCCAGGTCAGTCTATTCCTGTTAAGGGCAGAGCTGCTACCTGGAGGGAGAAACCTAGATTCAGATGCTGGTTCCCACACTAAGCAGATTTCTGTGACTCTTGGCAAGACCCTTCACTCTCCTCACCTGTAAAATGGGGATCTTCGAAGGATCATAGCTCTTGCTCTAGAAGGGACTTCCAGCCTATTTGTCTACTCCTTCAATTTAGAATTAATTTAGAAATGAGGAAACAGACACAAATTAAAGAAGCTGCTCAGGTAATGATCCTTATATGCTCATGAACTTGTGGGGAAAGTCTGAGAAAGAGGAATTATTTTCATGGTCTCACCATGGTTTCACCACCACTCATACCCCCGTGGGCATCCCAGACACTCCTCAACCTAGTGTTCTTATTACATCAACCACTCCAAAAAAGATGAGTAGAGGGGATCAAGTAGGAAGACATATTAGTCTGTACTTTAAGAACTTCTGCACACACACACACAAACACACACACACACACACACACACACACACAAAGTACACACAAATCCATTTTGTATACTCTGTAAATTGGGAGTAGTAATCTCTTCCTTCCTATCCCCTGTGACTCCCTCTTGGGGCTGTCAAGATCATGAATGTAAGAATATTTTGAAGAGGAATAACTAAATGGCTCAGTGGATAGAGAGCCAGGCCTAGAGAGAGGAGGTCCTAAACTCAAATGTGACCTCAGACACTTCCTAGCTGTGTGACCCTGGGTAAGTCACTTAGCCTCCATTGCCTAATCCATATCCTTTTTCTGCCTCAAACTAATACTTAGTATCTATTCTAAGAGGTAAGGGTTTTAAAAAGTAACACTTTGACAAGTTAAAAATCATTATGCAAATATAGGAAAGGATGATAATCTGAGGGCTGCATTGTGCCCTTCCTACTCTAGTGATTGACCTTCTCAGCTTCAGGGGGGAAAAAAACACCCAAAGTTTGCCTTTTACCTTTGTTCATTTGCCTGCTATTATAGCCCCTTTTGTACCTAGAAGCCTCAGGTCTGGGAGGGACCAAAGGGATTACCTAATCCAACATCCCTCTCATTGTATACCTTTACCTTTCTTTGAATCCCCAAAGCTAAATACAGTGCTTGACATATAGCAGGTACCTTATAAATGTTTATTGACTAACTGAAACTCAGAGAGGATTAATTTTTCTCAAGGTTATACAAGAAATAAATTGGAATTCAAATCTGGCTCCTCTAATTCCAAATTCCTTATTTTTTTACTATCTAAATTTAAAAATATTTATATGTAAATGTGTAAAATCTAAGCAGCTAGGTGGCTCAATGGATAGAGTACCAGGCCTAGAGTCATGAAGATTTATCTTCCTGAATTCAAATGCAACCTCAGACATAAAATTAGTTACATGACCCTAGCCATGTCACTTTAACCCTATTGACATCAGTTTCCTCATCTGTAAAATGACCTAGAGAAGGAAATGGCAAACCACTCTAGGATCTTTGTCAAGAAAAATCAAATGGGATCAAAAAGAATAAGACATGACTGAAACCCAAATATATATATATGTATATATATATAGAAATATGTATATGTAGGTATAGAAATATGTATATTAAACATGAAATATTTATGTATAAATATTTACATGTAAATATATTAACATTTTTATATAGACAAAATATTTCTCAGTAAATTTATAAAAGAATATCATTTTATCAGTGGAAACGACAGTAAAGAAGAATTAAATATCTGCTTTTCCAGTGTATCCAGTGTACCTTCTCTATATGTTATCTCCCAAATCAGATATGGAATTCCATGAGAGCCAGAACCATCTTACTTTTTATTTGTATCTCTAGTGGTTTTCAAAGAGCAAGGACTTAATGCTTTATTCATTCATTCATTCATTCATTCATATACTGCCCTACCTCTTTGTCTGTTCTTTGCCCTGGGAAGCTAATATCATGGAACACCAAGGGACACAAATACAAACAGGAGTGACAATCAAGCGAAATCCCTCCTTCCTGCAATATGTGATGGCAGAGAGAGGACTGACTCTGGAAAAAGAGGATTCTATTTCAATTCTGCCTCTGATGCTATTATGCGACTTTAAACTAGTCACTGTATATCCTTGAAACTCAGTTTCCTCATCTGTAAAATAATGGAGTTGGCTTTTTGTGATGGAAAAGAATTGGAAATTGAGGGGATGTCCATCGATTGGGGGATGACTGAACAAATGTGTGCTATAAGTTGGTGATGGAACATTATTGTGCTATAAGAAATGATAAGCAAGATGGTTTCAGAAAGAGCTGGGAAGACCTGCAGGAAATGATGCAAAGTGAAATAAGCAGAACTGGGAGAACATTATATGCAGTAACAGCAATATTGTACAATGATCAATTGTGAAACCTTGGCTACACCTCCAAAGAAAGAACTGGTGGAGTCAGATGGATACAGATCAAAACACACTACCTTTCACATCAGTTTATTTTTGGTTTTATTTTGGAGTTTTTGTTTTCTATGAGTGTGCTCTTACAACAGTGACCAATATGGAAGTATGTTTTGCATGATAATATATGTATGGCCCAGAAAAAAAATAAAGGAAAATATAAAAAGAAAATAAGGGAGTTGGACCAGATATTCTCTGAGGTCCCTTCCACCTCTAAATCTATGATCTTATCAGCCCAGAAACAATTGCCCTCTCATCCCATCATACCTCTAAGAAGAGAGGCAGAGGTGGGAGTTTATGCCGAATAGAGAACCCTAGTCAGGAAGGGAAACTGGCCAGAAACTCCTAGGGCTCCTCTGTCTTCTCTGCTCTGCCTTGTTCTACCACTACTTGCCAGGATCTTATTTTGTTTGGGGCATCTTTCTTCAGAGGCCCTGGCCCCTTTCTCTTTCAAAGCTTGTGTCCTTTCTGGCCCCGTATCAAACCCCAAGATCAGAACTCTCTGATAGCTGCACCAAGGCACTATCCCAACTAACTAAATCATAGATTAGCTGCCTCATCAGAGAAGTATTTGCCAGAAGGACTTCCTCATTCATAATACCACACATTTAGAAACAAACACATACTTAAATTGTATAGTTAGCAAAAGGTCACCCAAATTAAAATCCCAGTTCAGCCATTTACTGCCTGGCTGACCTTGGACAAGTTACTTTAACAAAAGACTTCTCAAAAGGGGTTCTGAAAACCATTTATCTAACCCAACCACTTTATCTTACAAATAAGGAAACTGAAGGTAAGAGGTTCAATAACTTGTCTTTGGTCACACAGGTAATAATAAATGATAATAACTAACATTTATATGGACCACAAAGTTTGCAAAATATTTAATGTATATTAATGTCTTTGAAAATGAGGTAGCAAGAACTGGGATTGAAACCCAAGTCTTCTTTTTTTCCTGTATTATTTCCACTAGGTTACAACCATTCCAGCAATTCCCACCAATAGTAATAAAAGGAACTCTCTAGAGGATTGATAACCCTTAGGTTTTATCTGTTAAGTCTGTAGGAGCCAGAGAAGGCTCTCTTTCATCCTTGGGTCCAATAAGCCCTCCTACTAGCTGAAGAGAATCATACCACAACTTCATCCTCCTTTCTCTGCTTTTGAATAGATGTCATTGATAACCTTCTTGTTGGCCTCAGCCTCTCACACACACCCTGAGAAGGGTGGTACCTACCAGGGTGTCAGTCTTGGACCCAGGTTGGCAATTAAACCAATCAACTGTCCCAAATTTTTTTTCTTAGAAAGAAGTCACCTTATCTAAAGGTTCCGGTGGCTCAAACTGAGTGTTAGGACCTGACTTTTCTCTGACTTTCACTGTTAAGCCCTGTCCAGATGGTGACTGGGAGGAGTACAAATGCCAAAATGATTTGCTACTGTTTGCAGATCTGCCTCTTTAATCATTATGAGGATTTCCCAAATGGTACCAGATCCAAGATTAAGGCATTTAAAGGGATCATGGGAAATCAGTGGCATCACCTCAGCTGTTCAAGCTGCCAACTATAAAGAAACATGTTCTCTCTATAAATATTGAAGTATCTTGAGGCACTGAGAAAACCAATAGGATATCTCTTGGGACAAGGATGGTGGTACAGGGAGAGAGATCATGAGTAAGACACCAGGCCCAACTGTGGTTCAGTGATAAGAGTGGGAAGGTCTTTGAGCTTCAGAATGGGCAAGGCTAGGCACCAGAGATTAAGTAAGGCAGGAGGCAGATTAGAATGTGGCCCTTGAATTCTTGGTTAGTTGAGACTTTAAATCATGTCTCTAAAGTGAACCTTGGAAACTGACCTTGGGGGTGGGGAGGGTCTTCTCAATTCAGAAGGATGCCATTCTTGAATAGAGGAAAGCTGAATTTCTGGGCATTTATCCTAATAAAGTATACTGCCCTTTTCATGAAGGATCCAAATCCCAGTTCGACTCAGATCGGTTTATTCTTGTACATCTGTGGTTACTTATAATTTTCTCAAAAATATTTCTATCCCTCATTCTTCTCCTTGTGTATCTAGTTGAGTGAGTGTGTTGTGAGGGGCAAAGGAAAGAGAAGATACTAGGAGTAGTAAGTATCTTATGTATCATCAAGGGATAAATGGGGATCAAAGATGGAAAAGCAAAAAGCAGTGAATCTAGTATGCTCTCTTGTAGTTAAATCAAAGAGTGGCTTCTGCCCAGATAAGGATCTGAAGCCTGGGAATACAGATTAAAAAGCCCCCAATGACTACTACAATTTTGCTCCTTGAAACAGATCTGAAATTACTCCGTGGAATCAAGCACCTCAGTCCTATGGGATTTTCCTTATAGCAAAGAAACATACATCCAAATACTTAAAATACTTTTGTCCTGCTCTGATTAGACAATCCCTCTAGGCAGACATTAGCTTCAGCAAACAGATTCTCATTACAAAGGGACAGACTAAACTGAATCAGGCAAGGCTAGAAAGGTTCAAGCATAGAGTCTCCCAGAAGGGAAAATGGAATCATCCCTCCTACCTTTGGTGTCTTCATCTTCAATGGTGGTATTGGTACTCTCAGAGGATTCCTGGGCAAAGAACAGGGGAAAAAATAACAAGAAAGAAATGAACCCCAGGCTGACAGTTAAGGCTAAGGAACCTGCCCAACTGATGGCAAACATAACAGCTTTTACCAACCCTGATCATCAAAGAACTTGGCTGGTTGTCCTAGAGCCACATGGGCCCCGGAGCCCCGACAGAGCAGCTAAAACTCCACCTGACTTTCAAACTCAGGGGGCAATTAGGAGGAAGAGGAGAAACAGGAAAAGGAGGAGAAGGGAAGAAGGAGGGCTCAGTGGAGGGGCTGTGTCTGAGGTATCTTATGGGAATGGAGACATAGAGAACTCCCGCCTCTGCTGTGAGATGGGAAGAGGGTTTAGCCAGAAGAGAGTTGAAGGAGTTGTAGTGAGGAGCAGAGTGACACCAAGTTGAGTGTACAATTCAGGGAGGGGGAGAAATGGTACAAATTTATAGGGGAAATAAAAAGAGAAGAGGGAAAATTAGGATGAGGGAGTTGTGCAGAAGTAAGAGTGAACACATGAAACTACAGTCAGGAAAGAGATGCACAATCACACAAAGCGCATTTCTGAGTCCCAAATGCACCCACTGGTTACACTGACAGGCCCTTGGAGATGTCGAGGAAGGCCAGGGCTGAGGTTTGCTCTGCCCAATGCACACTGGGTGTCTCACTCCACAAAAGACCCTAGGTAGGGTCCCTACACTGCCACACCCACCAGCCTATCTCTACTCGCCACCGCTGTTTCATCAAATTTTTAAAAGTTGGGTTTTAGGGTAAAAGCTAAGGGCTTCAGGCTGGAGAATTCCAGGGAGAATGATTCAAGAGAATCAGGCTAGGAAAATATCCTGGGAAGTCGGACAAGGTCCATGTCAACCACTGCACACAATGGGTCAATATTGGTCTTATACTATGAAATGTATTGTTCCAGAAGGTATTAACATAAACACACAAACAACATACATGTTTGTCACGCAACACACACATACCACGCACACCCTTGGCCCCCTCTCCCCACCCCGCATTCCCAGTATAACCTCTAGGAGCAAGGCGGGAGTGCGCTGAGGCCCAGCATTACCGGCATTTGGGAAGACGGCAGACACTCACCATTAACTGAACACTGGAACTGGACTTTCTTTTCTGGAAAAACAAGGAGAAGAGATGGGACAGGAAGAGACACAGCGGCAAAACGGTAGAGAGTAGTGGGGAGAGGGAAGTAGAGAGGAAGGAGTGGCCCCTGGGCCAGGCTTGAGGGTACTTCAAAAGTGTTGAAATCTGGCACTCAGAGAAAGAGGGTAGTGCCCAAGGTATGGCATTGCCCATGAGCCTAAGCACACTTTCCCTACATACCATAACTCTGAAGACCAGCCAAGCTTGGGGCTTTACCTAACTTTGCTGGGCCTTATCTTTCAAATCCTCCTAACTCTGCCTAAGCCTTGCCCTTCAAATCCTCCAAATCCCAGTGCAAAGACCTTCCTGAACCAAAGCTACCCACTACGCCAAGCTTTGGTGAAATAGGGGGTATGGTGCCTTGGATACCAGTCACTCCCCAGCAGCCAGGTTGAGACTGTCACAATTTATTGGTCTTCAAATGAGAATTAGACTCCAGAGAATTGAGAATTGGTGCTCTCTGACCCACCTGGGGTTTATCAGAAAAGGCCCTCAGTTGCTAATAGTCTTAGGACTTTCTTAGCCTTCTAGAAAAAAGAGCAAGAAAAGCCTCAATGAAGTCTCAGAAAATTGGGATAAACTGGTTCCAGATGCCAGTCTCAAAGAGATTCCAAAGTATCTGAGAATGGCTATTAAGTGCCTCTTCATATTGTTTTTCCATTTTGCACTAATTGTAAATCAAATTTGATCTCCACTTTTTTTCTGACATCTTACAAATCTTCTGCAAAGAGCATAAGTCAACCCCATTTTATAGAGACATTGAAGCCTAGGAGAGTTAAATGACTTGCCCAAGGTCATCTAATGACTGCTATAGCCAAGATTAAAACATGGCTCTAGCCATTTGACTATTCCAACTCTCTGAAGCATCTGGGCTTTTTTGTTTCCTAATCCAAAGCCAAGAGTGGAAGGAGAAGAAGAGAGGAGAGGAAATTGGGGTGGGAGAAGAAGGAAGCAGAATGGGAAGATGGAGGAAGAGAAAGCACGGCTCCGAATGATTTTCTCTTTCTCTGACTGCTAAATCAGAAATCCAGATATGGACAAAGTCCCTTGTGTGCCTGAGTGAAGTGGCACTGAGATGTCTCAAAAAGCTAAAAAGGGATATCAGTGAGCCATGATATCATAATGCCAAAGCTCACTGATGACTCATGGAGTGTTGCCATCCTGGTGGGGTGAGTAAGAGCTTGGAAAGCAATTTCAAAAGCCCCAGTGTTCAGCTCTAACTCCATCCAGGGACACCTCAATCTTCTTCCCTAATGACTTGGTTAGCATTCCTTAATTGAAGAAAGTCTACTCTCCTGTGCCTGGCTGCCCCTTCACCAAGATCCCTTCTGGTCCAGGCTCCCCTTCCATGGCCACGGTCCTCTAGATGGCCTCCATGCCATGATGCAAGCCAGCAAATAGTGGGAACCAGAAGGCTTCTGGCAGGGGTGGGAGTCCAGTAGCTGTTCTGTCTTCAGCTATAACCCAAAAAGCCAGAGGGGCTGAGAGACTTGGCTTTACTCACTCAGGTCTGTCACATGGGGCAGACTTTTCAGACAAAAAACATGATGCAAACACAGAGCAGCGACTGTACTAGTTCTGGACGCACAGTAACAGGATGGGACACGGCGGGCAGTGAGGGGGCAGGGTGAGAGCACTTATCACAACAGGACAGGATGGGACACCACATGTTGGGGCAGTGAATGGCTTTGGAAGCCTCTTCGAGGCAGAAGGGTGGGGGTGGACAGGAGAGAGGCCTAACTTTCCTCCCTCCCTCACTGTTATGTATGCAGAAAGGAGGATCTGGAGGCTGAGGTGGAGCAGGAATCAGGAAACTCAGGCCCTCTGCCTAGATGAGCACAGGGTGTAAAGATAAGAAGTTTGCTGAATTGTCCTTAAGTGGATGCCTCTTAGGGACAGGAGGAAAAGAGACAGGAAGAGGAAGTCTTTCTCCCTGATGTCCCAAATCTAGTATGTAACCCTTCTGGAATTTGTCTATAAAGAAACAAAAGCTGGCATATGCTGGCAGTCCAAAGCCTGACTTCCTCTAATTTGGGAGATGGTTTTCATCACAGATTTTCATTCAAGAAAGGGAAGTCTAGGCTCGTGCAATCTGAGGACTCCAAAGACTGGCAAAGGCTCCTTGGGCATTCCTAGTCAAAGCTAGAGTCCTTTCATCAACCCATTCCCTCCTCCCCCTGAGACTGTCAGAACAGTGGAAAGGGTGGTTGAAGCACCATCAGAAGGTGAGGGTGGGGGGCCTTCACCTGACACAGCATCTCAGGATGTTGGCCTTCTTCTGCCTTCCTAATTGTCCAGGAGGCATAAGATGGTATCCCTAGTCTCTGTTCTGGAATAGGGTGAACAGGGCAGTATTTTGGTTTACCTGGGCAATGCCAGCTCTGCTGCCCATGAATGACAGACTCCAGATTCCATCTACTGCCCCTCCAGCACTGAGGCTCCTTTGTCTCTTGCTTCTCCATCGCTCTGACCTCACATACACAGAAGGTCCAACTTTTAAGCCAATTTACAAAAGCTATCTTGTGGCCTCAACCCTCAGGGGTGCAGGTAATGGCTGAGATTTGGTATGGGAGGTCCTAGTTATGAATCAAACTATCCCTCCCCACACAGCAGAATTCCTTGGAATTCCTCAGACTGAAGCACCTTTGTCCCAAAAGCACACCAAAATGACCAAGCCTGAGCTCTGCTCCCTCAATCCCTAAAGCAACTCCTCCTTAAAATCTGCCCAAAGCTCATCAAACTCCATTAGAACTTTCTGCTCTTTGTCTCCTATCTTCAGTACACAACCCAACTAGAGAACTTGGCTTTGGCCACCAATTCAACTTTGGGCCACCTCAACATCAGGCCTTTTCCAGGGAGGCCGTGCACCCAGCTCAACAACCAAGGACGATGGCCATGCATCCAAAGTCAGTAACCCCTACTTGAGTGGGTATTCCAACATAGCCAAATCTCAGTGTCCCAAGTGAACATTGAGAAGTGACAGCAGAGAAAATATATTATCATCTAGAGTCATCTCTAATTGAATATGGGGAGCAGTGTATGTGTGTTTGTTTTTTAGGGGTGGAGTTCTTTCATCTTATTAATTAGGTTTGACTCAGGCCAATAATAAAATGAATCTGGGTATCTATCACTATAATGATTGGGGCAGTCACTGGATTATCCAGAAAAGCCAGCCAATCTAACACTAGAAGCATGACAGACTAATCCATTTAGTTTGGATTATTGTAGACTTCCTATGAATCGCATTGTCTTACTCATTTAACATTCCATCATGGCACATAGCCCATGTGCTGGAAGAACTAAGTGTGGTAAGATGACAAGTCCTATCCAGAAACAGTGACCTTGTGGTGGAAGGAAGCCAAGGGCAGGGAGGAACCAGTATGTTTCCTAAAGGCACGAGCACCATTCACCAGAGAGAAGAGGAAAAGGAGAATAGAGAAAAGGGAAGAAGTGAAGATAAGGAAATATCATTGAGGGATTGGCAAACAGCATTGTAGAAGGGTAACGTGGAGGAGAAAGGCATTTTATGACCATTGTGTAGAGGGAGGAGGTCAAGCCTTCTTTCCCTTGTGAAGGGGACAGATATTCTTCAGGTTGGTTCCTTTAAGCCTTGGAACTCTTCCAGGGAAACATGATAGGCTGGGGATATAATAATTGATCAGGGAGCACCTTCACTAGGCCACTGACTCTGTCTTTGGGAGAAAAAAAAAACCAGGAAGGACCATTTAAAGCCTGGATATCCTACATTTCTGGTGAGTCCTTATCCAGTGGGGCCAGAGAATTATTCCAGACAAATGGCCCTAAGGGAAATGGAAGGACATCATTAACTACTTCAGTGGAATTGGGGAAAGAGGTGGAGGTCAAAGCCTATTTGTTCATCCTAATATATGAGGGAGTCTTCTCCCAGTGACCAAGACTTATAGACACCTACAAGTTTCTATGGAAAAGTATTTGTTCTTTCTCTTAATTCCTGAGCACTCACTCATCCTCTTTTTCTCCATCACTTTGAGTCACTGGGAGGATTAAACGCTTTCCCTTTTTTCTTGGCCTCTTTCTTTCCCCACATTCAGACTCTTTTGTTTTTGTATCTCCCTGACTTCTGCTCCCAACCATCCCTGTGCCCTCAAAGAAGAGCAGTGCCTGGAAAAAGGGGCACCCAATGGTGAGATGGGGAAGAAGAGAGGCCATTATTCCAAGGGACCCATTTCATCATAGAATAATCCATGTGACTTGATTCTCACCAATAGCCAGTTGGGGGTGCCCCAACGCTGGTACTGTCCTAGATGATCAGCCTTATGAATAAATCACCCAGAGGGGTAGGAGCTCCACCCATTATATACACACACACACATACACACACACACACACACACACACACACACACACACACACACACAGTCTGTTATCATAGCATCATAAATTTAGAATTGGTAGTAACCTTCATTTAATCCATCACTCTCATTTTATAGATGAGGGGATGAAAGGTCAGAGAACTTAAGTAAACTACCCATAGTCTTAAATAGTATGTAGCATTTGGGATTCAAATCCAGGTTCCCTCTGGTTCCAAATGCTGTGCTCTTTTCCACCACTCTGAGGCCCTTTCAGGCATCAAGGGGAGCTTACCTTCACACCATCATTCTTCTTGTTGCCCCCACTCTTCCCGCCTGTGATGGAAACAAAGTAGAGAGTTAATAGTACAAGACAGGGCACCAAGGCCCAAAGTGTGAGGAGGAGCAACATCCGAGAGCAGCGAGGCAGGGGATGAGAGGCTGGGGTAGAGGGGCACAGGGCAGACTGGATCCAGAATCTTTAAGAAAGACACCCTTCTCTTCCTCTTCTTCCTCCTTTTCCCCACACCAGCGTTGGCCCCCCCAGGGGAAGGAGGAGTTTTCCCCTCTCCTTGGGCCACAGGACACTCTGGCACTTCAAAGAAAGAGAACTCCTCCCCCAAGGGTCCTAGCCACAACACCACCACAGGGGTCCCCAGTCAGTCTTGGGGGATTTCCTCTGAGCCCCATTCAGTCCCAAGGCTAATCCCAGATTCTCAAACTCCTGGGACAGTGGCAGTTTGTACTCTCTCCCTGCCTCTGCCCCCTCTCTAATTTTAGCCCCATGCTGCCGTGGTCATGTGTCATCCGATCCTCCTCACTGGACAGCTGCAGGCCCCATTTTGGCAATGAGAAGAAGCAGATGCCCACCCACTGTTAAGGTCCTATCCCAGGCCCCCCTCCCAGGGCCAGACTAGTGCCTTCTAGCTATAATAGCCCATCCCTAGACTCTCAGCTCCGGAAACCATGCCCAGGGTGGGGGTTGGTTCCTCAGGCAGCAGCCAGAAAAGAGGTAAACAGCTGCCCTGGGACTCCTGCTCCAAAGGAAATTCCCAGAGGCCTCTACCTTTCTGTCATCTCCTTACCACACACCCCTCCTGGATACAGTGCTTATGTTTGGATACCAGCCAGAAAATGCCAGAATACCCATCCCAATTAACATTCTGACTGAACCTTTATCTAGGTGTCAGGGAGAGACAGAGAAGAAAGAAAGTGTGAGAGAAAGGAAGAAAGAGGAGAGAAAAAGAGAAAGAAGGAGAGAAAAGAGAGAAGGAGAGGAGGGAAGGAGAGAAAGAAAGAAAGAGAGAAAGAGAAAGGGGGGGGAGGGAGAGGGAGAGAGATAAACAAGAAAGAAAGAAAAGAAAGGAACAAAGAAAGAAAGAAACAGTCAGGAATTTAATCCTGACTACTCAAAACTGCTTTAATGAAGCATAGTGAGCCTAAAAGAGTGAACATCTGTCTCTACCTATCTTGGTCAATATTCAACCCTACCCCAAGGCCTACCTACAGCAGCTGTTGCAATCTTACCTGACTCTCTAGACCCTGTTCTCTCCCTAGATTCCCTAACCTATGCCATACTCTGCACACTTTCCCAGCTCAGACTCCCCGGGGCTAAGAGCTCCACAAGGTTCCTACTACACACCCTTGATACCCTTTTTTAATTGCATACCCATGATGCCTTGGAGCCTGGAATGAGAGGCACCATTTCATTCCTCATGTTAGTATTGTACTTTGTAGTTCCCAAAAGACCCTCACCTCTAGTATCCTACTTAGTCCTCACAAATCTGTAATATAAGTGGGGCAGGAATTATTATCTCAATTGTATTGAAGACTGGGGTTCAATAAGGGAAAATAAGTGTCATAGAGAGGAAGAGATCCATGGATTACCATCTCTTTCCACTATGCCTCTCAGTGTCCTGTCTTTGATTACTTACTATCAGTATCTTGTTTTCTAAGACTCTTAAAAGACACCAATATAGTCTTTTTTTAATAGGGAAGATGTTTCATAATCAATTTCTTGGCCCTTAAAGTCCTGTTTAGGGTCTCTAACAAAGGGAGTTCAACAAGTCATCAGACTAGAGAAGGCAGAGGATGTAAAGGAAATCCTGACAGCTGGCACGCTCCTAGCTTTGAGGGTGAACAGACAGGGTGGTGAATAGATAATAAGGCTTCATGGTTAGTGATAGAAAGAGTCATAGATTCATAGGGTCAGAGAGTTAGAGCTGGAAGGGAACTTCAAGGTCATCTAGTCCCAAGTCCTTCATCTTAAAGATGAGATAAGTCAAGCCCAGATATGAATAGATTGACCAAGTTTTCATGGGTAATTCTTACAATGGAAGAGCAAGGATGTGACCCCAGGTTCTCTAATTCTGAATCCAAGGCCCTTTCCATTGTACCACACAGCCTAGCTTGCTAGACAAAAGCATTTTGTCTGTCTCTAATTAGCAGCCTGAATAGTATGCCATATCCATGGTATGAGAAGGAAAGACACTCTTGGATGGGTCTGTTGGGGCCAAGAATGGTTCCTCTACTGATTGGGCCTCTGGCTACTGCCCAAGTTGGATAAGATTCCATGCTTCCTGGAAGTAGGGAAATGGGATGAACCTTCAGACCCAGAGCATACAGTATCCTTGCCTGGTGATAGGTGGGACCAGGAAAGAGAATTGAGCTTACACTACAATGCAGAATCACTCCAGAGACCCCACCGTTGGTATGAACTTTGCTGCCTGAATTCAGCTGTTTTTTTCAGTCCTCCCAAACACCTGGCATCAGCAGCTAGACTCTGGTAATGCTATCACTCATGTGCCCTTAGACAAGGGTCACCTGTTAAATTCAAGTTCCTGTCCCTTCCCCCTTCTCTCCCCACCCCTCCACTTAATTGGGAACTTCCTACTCACCCTCACAGGAAGTCCCTGGAACTTCTGTAGGCATCTCCCACTACTTCTTCCCTCCTAACTATCCTCCTTTGGACCAACTGAGGAAAGCTCTAATCTAGGCCTCGACAGCTCCTTATGTGAGTCTGCTTTTAATATCAGGGCTGATGCTGCCTCTACTCCCAGCCCAGGAACCATTCTCACACATGGCACAGAGAAGAATGATCAAAAGACTATTTTACATTCTTAGAAGCCTTTTAGAGCTTACAAAGTACTTTCCTCACAACCACCTCGAATATAGTGTTATCCCCATTTTACAGGTGAGGAAAGTAAGGCTTCCAGAGGTTTAAATGACTTGCCCAGGGTCGTACAGCTAATTAAGTGCCAGAGTCTTGAACCCAGGTCTTCTGTCCAGAATACAAGTTTGTGGCTTTAGCCAATGGGCAGCTTGTTTAGGGACCAACATCCGTCAAGTCCATGGGATTTTTCAGCACTTGGTCAGCACCCTATGTTCCTCTTCCCCCTCCACCCACCCCTCAGCTGTCACCCCAAGTCTTGCCAAAGGACTAGCTGCCTCCGTGTATGTGTATGCTGAGCAGGCAGTGATGGCAGTGGGTGGGGACCAGAGAATAAGTTCCTTGGGCAAGAAGAGCAGGAATGTTTTCACCCCTGCCCTCTCCTGCATCCTTAAAGTACCATGAGTACAAAAGCCTTCAATGCCAGGGCTGAATTGTGTATGACAAATCCTGAGTACCAAAGGGTCCCACCACCTACCAGAGAAGTTCCTGGTGGCCAGCATGGTGGTAAGGATAGCTCCCTGAAACAGACAAAAAAAGAACAACAAGAGAGGGGAGGGTAGGAAGAGACACCAGGGAAGAAAAAGGGAAGGAGGGAGGGATAAGAAAATGTGGAGAGTGGGTAGAGGGAGAGATTGTATTCTGAGACCAAGCCTCCCATTCTCCCCCATCCCTCTGTCCATCTGTCTTTAGCAATCCCAAGAAAAAAAGAGATTGGCTGGGAAGGGTGTTAGGTGGGCACAACTCCAGGGACAAGATTGTGTTGGACAAGAGTATTAATAGGCAGCTCCAACCTAAGCCAGGGTTGCTGGCTAGACTCCAGAAGGCCTGCCAACTAGGTCTCCAAAAGGCCATGTAAATCTCCTGCCTGAGTCAGGGAGGTGGTCACTTTCTCAACCCTCCTTCCTCTTTCCTCCCCTGCTCTCAGCTTGAGTTAACCCTTTCCTTTTGGAGCATTCAGTGCTCTCTTTCCAGCCAGTCTATTATCTCACTAAGGAATCCCAGGCCATCAGAAAAACTTTCCATCCCCTCAAGTTCCACTTCAGTAAAGTGAAAGGATGGAAGAATGATTTCTAAAGCCTTTTCAGTTCAGATATCATCTTGTATGATAAGGTTTCTGGCTCCTGCTTCAATTTCTAAGATCCCTTTGGGCTCAACTATCCTCAAGATAAGTAGGGTCTTCTCCTGGGATTTCGCCAGCCCTTTGGTGCCAATATCCCTTAATTAATGTAGTCTTCTGCTCTTCCCCTCTACCTCCCATTATTGGAGGCTAGAAGACTCTTGGGAACAGTACATACGGGCAAAGAAAGAGATTACCAGTGAGCTCAGCATGTCTAAAATAAATCATGCCTCAGCTCCATGTAATCTTGGGGGCTCATAGTCCCATTTAACTGGGTAGGAAGCATACTTAACTCCTTCCTGTTCTGACACAACCCACACTGAGGGGCACAGGGTATTCAGGAGCTATTATTCTAAATAATAATAATATTTTTGTCCAGACTCTTGATTTCATCAATATAGAGAATTCTAGGTGAAGAAAATCTCTCTAAAGAAATAAATTGGCACCTGTTTTGCATCTTATAGTCTTAGAGAGTTTCCTTTAGAGTCATCCAGTCAAATGATGTCATTTTTATAGATAGGGCAGCTGAAGCCTAGACAGGCTGAAAGGAATTACTCTGTCATCAGCTAGTCATGCCTGAGGCAAGATCCAAACCTTTGTCTTTCCGACTCTAAGTTCCACTGCTTCATGACCCCCAGTCTAATGCCATTTAGACTCTAATTATGTGGTGTCTATGTCTCCGCTGCTTCCCACTGGAAGGATGGAGGAAGAGGTGGGCTTCCTCCCTAGTCAGCCACTCACATGCCTTTTCTACTCTCCTGTGGAGTGCACTGTTTGCTCATAGCCTAGACAAGGTCTGAGAATCTCCCAGGTCCCCACGGGGCTCGCACCCTGTCTTGTCTACTATTCCTCCTGACAGAAATGTGGACCATTCAAGAGCCCAGCAGTCTCAGAGAGGAAATCAGGCCAAGTCGTTACCTTCAGTTTCCTTCTGGCATTGAATTTCTTCAGGCAGTCCACGGTCTCCTGTCTGTGCATGCAGGAGGCCACTGTAGATCGGTGCTGGCAAGAGAAGAGAAGAAGGCCATGAACAGGAAGGATGAGGAGCTGGGGGTAGAACTTTTATCTCAGGAAAGTTTCACTTTCCAAACTTCTGGGGTGGGGGGCTCCCCTCTTGAAAACAGGCAAATAGGAGCAAAGGTGTGATGTTGCAAGGGCCAGCCTAACAAAATAGAATAAGCAATAAATCCCTATTGATGCAAGTTCAATAAGTTTGGAGACCTAATTTTAAAAGGGGAGGAAGCAGTAGAAAAGATGGAGCCACATTAGGGGGCTAGGGCTTCTCATGCTTGTTTGGTTTTTTACATTGTAATTTTACCTTACATTTACATTTTATATTGGTAAATTTTTACATTTTACATTGGAAAATTCATTTCCATGTTTTATAATTTACAGAGCATTTTCCTCACAACAACCCTGCCACATAAGCAATGCAAGCATTATTATACCTATTTATAAAGAAACTGGGGTTCAAAAAGGTTGAATAATTTGCCCAGTCACACAGCCAGTAAATGCTAGGTCCAGAAGCTAAACGCATCTTTTGACATAAAATCCATTGCTCTTTCTAGTACAACATGGATAGAAAACTGGATCTGGAATCAGGAAGAACTGAGTTCAAATCCTGATTCAGACACTTACTAGCTAGCTGTGTGATTCTGGACAAGTCACTTTGCTTCTCTTTGCCTCAGTTTCTTCAACTGTTAAATAAGGATAATGATAG
This sequence comes from Monodelphis domestica, assembly GCF_027887165.1. Lineage (NCBI taxonomy): Eukaryota > Metazoa > Chordata > Mammalia > Didelphimorphia > Didelphidae > Monodelphis > Monodelphis domestica. Next base: position 349,922,183 of record NC_077227.1, read on the forward strand.
CCCTACCTCACAGGGTTTTAAGGATCAAATGAGATGATTCTAAAGCACTTTACCAGTGCCCAATATAGAGTAAGTGCTACATGAATGTTAGTTATTATTATTAATTATTGACTTCCAATTCATTCCTCCTAACGAGTTTTTTCTGGGACAGGGACAAGGGCAAGGGGTATAATTTGCAAAGTAGTGTTGCATAATTTTCTAAACACTCACCCAGGAGCAATGAGAGTGCTGAATGTTCTTTGGTCCCTTGAGAAGCAAGCTATCCCCGCCATGTGACCCAAGTCTCTATGCACACCCCAACTCTGGCTATCAACCCCCCACACCCAAGGCATTACTTACAGAGATCCAGGGGTGCTTGAGGGCTTCTGCAGCTGTGATGCGCTTGGAAGGGTTGATGGTGAGCATTTTGTTAATCAGGTCCTTTGCTTCTGGGGTAACTGTGTCCCATTCCGGGGATGGGAACTGAAAGGGGCAAATGGGCCAGGTTTGGCTAGCCTGCCACAGGCCACCCCCTGCAATCAAAACAACTCCTGCCTGGCAGGGGAGCAGGCATAGGAGAGCCATGGCACAGAGAGCCTTCTTGTTTGGGTCTGCCAGAGATACAAACAGTGGCCACAGAGCCCTTCGCCTGCCTGAGCAAGGTCAGAGTTCCATCTCTCTCAGGGGGAGCACTGGGTACCAATGGGAGAGGGGCAGAGGGGTTAAGCCATCTCCTCTCTACATGAACCCTGACCTCTAGGATCCACACTTTAAGAGCTACCATAGTCTATCTGGCATCTGTCTAACTGAGGGTGATCAGAGCTGTGAGAAACACCAGGAACAATATGGCAGATTGATTGAAAGACCTGGGGATTTTGAGCTAAGAGAAGATCTGAGAATGACAGTCTTCAATGTTATTGTCTGTGATTTGGACAGATAACCAGATGATGGAATCAGGATATTATAATAACAATAACAATAATAGCTCACATTTCTATAGCATTGAAAACATCCAAAGAGGTTTGGGGAAATGGGCTGAATCAAATAATATGAAAATAAATAGAAAATCCTCCATTTGAGTCCATAAAATAAAAAGTACAATGTGAAGGGCACCTAAATGGCTCAGTGGATAGAACACCAGACCTGGAGTCAGGCAATCCTGGGTTCAAATGTGGCCTTAAACATTTCCTACTATGTAACCCTGGGCAAGTCAATTAACCCTGTTTGCCTAGCCCTTGCCCTTTTGTCTTAGATTTATTACTAAGGTAGAAAGTAAGGGTATTGTTTTTTTAAAGCACAACATGCATATGTAAAAGACCTAGGGGTTTTTGTGAACCAGAATCTTCATGCAAGTCAACAGTACATTATAACTGCCAAAGAACCTAATGGGATCTTAGGTTGAATGAATGCTATTTCCTTCTATTCAACAATAAAGATGTATCAGGTGCCTATTGTGCGTAAGGAAAGAGAAGTCCAGGGACTCCATCAGGGAAGGTGATGGTAGACAGCACCCCGAGCACTGTGAAGCATCACATATGAGGAGGAAAACTGACAAAAGAGAACGTGTCCGGATGATGAGGAAGATATGAGCATATAAGCAATACAAGCAATGATGGAAAGAATTAGGGTTGTTTAGCAGGAAAAAGAGAAGATATAGGGGAGACATGATGCATGGCTTCAAATGCTTGAAGGGCTATCATGAGGATGAGGGATTCAATTTATTCTATGTGATTCCTTTCCCTTCAACACAAGGAATAACTTTTCTAGGAAATCAATCTGTCTAATAATGGAATTGCTGCCTCCTGAGGAAGAAAACTCACCATCCCTGAAGCTATTCAAGCAAAAGATGGATAACATAAGGACAAAGTTTATCAATTGAAGGCTTCCTGCAAGATGTAGGAAATTGGGCTACTTGACTCCCGTGGTCGCTTACAATGCTAAAATTCAATGAGTCCAAGATCTGGGTATATTAGTCCTGGCTCTTACTCAGACTTAGCTTTGCTACCTGAGGCAAGCTATTTCTCTTTTCTGCACCAGGCCTGGAATCAGAAAGACTCCTCTTCCTGAATTCAAACCTGGTCTCACATATTTACTAGCTTTATGACCATGGGTAAGTCACTTAATTTTTTGCCTCAAGGTTCCTCATCTATACTATGAACTCGAGAAGGAAATGGCAAACCCCTCCAGTATCTCTGACAAAAAAACAACTCCAAATTGGATCATGGAGAGTTGTCCATGACTGAAAAATGACTGAACAATAAAAGATGAACTCAGAGGATTATAGAATTTCAGAACTGAAAGTCAGTACATCAAGTCAGTAAGCATTTATTAAGCACCTACTCTGGGTTAGCTAAGTAACACAGTAGATAGAAAATCAGACCTGGAATGAAGAGAACCTGGGATCAAATAAAGCCTCAGGAAGCAAGTACATGGCTCAGTAGATTGAGAGCCAGGTGTAAAGATAAGAAGTCCTGGGTTTAAATCTGACCTCAGACACTTCCAAGCTATGTGACTCTGGGCAAGTCACTTAATCCCCATTGCCTGGCCCTTACCACTCTTCTGTCTTGGAACCAATACTTAATATCAATTCTAAAACAGAAGGTAAGGGTTTAAAAAATTATTTTAAAAGTGCCAGGCACAATTCTAGAAGAAGGTGATACAAGGAAAGGCGAAACCAGTTCCTGTTTTCAAGAATATCCCAGTCTGATGGGAGAGACAACATGCCAACATCTATCTGCCAACGAGATCTATACAGAATAAACTGGAGGCAATCAGCAGACGCAAGAAGGCACTGGTATGGAAGAGAACCAGGAAAGGCTTCATGTAGAAAGTGAAATTTTAGCTAAGACCTGAAGGACTTCGGGGTTAAGCCAAGGAAGGAGGCAGAGATGAAGAGGGAGAGCATTCCAAACATGGGGAACAGCCAACAAAAATACCCAGAATTAGGAGGAGTGTTATGTTCAAGGAACAGCAGAGGCCCATATTAGTAGGTCACAGAGTAAGTACATGGAGAGGACAAAGATATAAGGAGACTGACATGGTAGGAAGGGGCCAGGTTATGAAGAGTTTTACACATTAAATAGAGCTTTATATTTGGCTGTGGAGGTGATAGGGAGCCATAGGAGTATCTTGAAGCAGGGAGAAGGGAGGTGGAGGTGATTTTCTCAGTCATACAACTAGTATGTGTCAGATGTGGACCTTGAATCCAGGTTCTCCTGATTCTGAAGCTAGGCTTTATATCTATTACACTACTCTACCATTCATAAGAGAAAAATATCAAAATATTAATAATGACAAGAGCTCTCACATTCCTACTGACAGATACTAGTTTTAATGGTTTCCAAAGTGCTTTTCCAGTAGAAGGTAAACACCCTGAAGACAGAGATGGCTTCACCTTTGTCTTTTTCTGTGTAGTGCTTGGCACATAGCAGGCACTGAATAAATTCTCCCTAGATTGAACTAATTTATTGAAATGGAAGGGCAAGGGTGCTTGGAGAAAAGGGAAGTATCTGGATTATCCTCTGGATGATCATCATCTTATCTCTAATACTCCCTCCATTTCTAAATTCTATATTATAGCTAGATGATCGCATTATTGTTCAGTTGTTTTCAGGCATATCTGATGGTGACACCATTTGAGCTTTTCTTGGCAAAGATATTAGCATGGTTTGCCATCTCCTAGTAATTGTCTAAGGCCAGATTTGAACTCAGGAAGACGATGACTCTTCCTGACTGCAGGCCCAGCACTATATCCACTGTGCCTAGCTGTCATTGCTGAATCTCAGGCTAGATTGATGACATGTGTGTGTACATAGGAAGGAAATTAAAGTCTCTTCCATATTGGATTGGTTCTGTGCAATGGAATTTACATGTAGCCAAAAGGGTTGATCTCTCTCTCCTTCTCCTCCCCCCCTCCTCTCTTCTGATGGTTTTAACTCTCATCTCTCTGCAGATGACTCACAGATCTCTCTATCTAGTCACAAACTCTCCCTAGCTCTAGTCTCACATCACCAACTAGATAGTCAAAACTGGGTTGTCCAAGAGACATGTCAAACTCAATGTAGCCAAAACAGAACACAATGTTTTTCTTTGATTTTAAAAAAATACACATTGCCTTGTGTCTTAGAATCAATACTAAGTATCAGTTCCAACACAAAAGAATAAGGGCTAGGCAGTTGGGGTTAAGTGACATGCCCAGGGTCACACAGCTAAAAAATATGAGGCCACATTTGAACCCAGAACCTCCCATCTCTGGGCCTGGTTCTCTATCTACCAAGTCACCCAACTGCCCCCAGAACACATTATCTTCACTCCACTTTCAAACCCATTCCAAACCTTCTTATTTTTTCCAATTGTACCATCATCTTCTAGTCTGCCACATTCATAACCTTAGCCTTATCCCTGACTCTTCACTCTCTCTTACCCCACAAATCCAATAAGCTGCTAAATACGTCTGACTCCACATCTCATCTCTTCCATCCTACCCTTTTTCTCTATTCAAATAGCTAGCACCTTAGTTCAAGTTCTCATCCCCTCTTACCCAGTTAACTACATTAGCCTCCTAACTGATCTCCTTGCTTCATTCATTGACGTGGGGAATTTCTGGATAAAAATTCTCTCTACCATTACATGCTGGCACTTTCTCTAAAACTCATAATCTTAGAGAGATCCTAGAAAGCAGAGGTTAAATGACTTGTCCCTGGGTACCAAGTCAGTATGGGTCAGAGGTAGGATTTGGACTCAAATCTTCCTGGCTTCAAGGCCAATGCTCTGTCCAGTCTCTATGCCAAAAAAAATATACAAAATAAAAACAAAAGGGAGTGGGGGCATAGGGGACACAAGCAGCAAGGGAACAAAGATATAGGAATCCTACTTGGAGACTCACATAACCAACCATGTCCCTTTTCTCCCTGACCCTCCTCCAGAACCTTGAAGGCAATGACCATGTGCCCCTTCTTCTCTTCTCCCAAATATTTCCATTCTTCCAATCCTTTCTTCTATGACTTAATGTCTATATTCTTTACATTCTGGGGGAATCAACTTTGGCTGGGATAGTCCTTTACTTGGGGGAGGACAATATTTTTCTGTGCTTGGGAGCTATGCATGATATAATGAAATTATTTTTCCCTTCCCATTAGTAAAAATGGTGTTCTTCCTTCTCCCTGTACTATTTAAATGCTTGCAGATTTATTAAAATGTGTTCCATTGAGCTTTAGAGATTCTGAAATTAAGAGAAGGAAGGGAGTGAAGTCCCAAAGAAAGTGGGGAGGGGGGGAAACTCATATTTAGTTAGTAAAACCAACAGTTGGTCCATTGTTCATAAGTTAGCTTAGCTTTGCAAATGAGCTAAGGTAGAAAAGGGGCAAGGCTGGAGAAGAAAAGACCAACTTTGCAATGAAAAAGAAGGCTGAGTTGAATTTAAGTGCTAGGGGAGATATTCATGTTTGGTTCCTGGCTGAGGGAACATTCCATATGGCTGCATGATGAGGTGAGGCCCAAATGCTTAATTTGATGAGAAGGGGAGAAACTAGATAGCCCTGGAAACTGTACCACCCAACAGGGTAGATTAGTCATATTTTAGAATGAGATTCCTGAATTCTCTTTTTCAACAGTTCCATGCTCTATGAACTAGTTTTGTTGTATGGGTCTTTCTCTTCGTTGCTAATAAAGTCCTCTTGAAAAGAAGAAAAAGGTAACCCCAGTCTTGAATGTACTAAGGGGAACAAGGAAGCACCCATACCAAGATCAGTAGAAGCTAATGGAAATCTGGACACCAGAGAGCAGGTGGAGATGGATAACACTAGAGAGAGGGCCTTCATCCCTTTCTTCCTTTTTTCCTCCCACATGGATCTGAAGGATGAACCATTAGAAAGAAGCCTCAGATGGGCCTGGATCTGATATTTGGATGTGAGGGCTGCACCCACCCTACTCCCAGTACAAATATTATTTACAAAGGGATACTAAATTCTTGCTATGGCCTTTCCCCCACAATCACATTAAGGTTGATGGTGAGATACCAGCCCTGGGTTTGTCAAGGGCCATTTTTATTTCGTTGGCATTTTTTTGAGCTTGTTATTATGTTACTTTGCTATTCTAACTTCTAAAATAACATGTGTCCACGACATATACTGTGTGCCTAGAGCCATAGCAGCCTTTAAGAACCAAGATATAGGAATCTCTGTGCAAAGGCTGAGTTGAGCATGGCAGAACTCCTGTCCATAAATCCTACTAAAGAGGACATTTTTGGTTGAGAAATAATAGAGAAAAAATAAGGAGGACCATCCAGGCCCAAAGTTCTAGGAGGGTCAGGAAGCAGCAGCAGCAGCAGAAGGATTAAGTAATACTCACATCATAGGCTCCAGCTTTGATCTGCTGGTATAGTCGGTGCTGGTCCTCATCCCAGAAAGGAGGATATCCCACCAACAAGATGTAGAGGATGACCCCTGGGGAAAAGGAACAAAGCCATGAGATGCTGATGTCAAGAAGACTAAGAAATGATGAGGATCACATTTATAGATGCAGTAACTGTGGAGGCAGCAATAAAGGAAAGCAAAGCTAATAACTTTATTACCAAATCCAGTGATATTATCTCAGTCTTCATCTTCTTTGACCTCTCAGCAGCAAAAGACATTCCTTCTGGATATTTTCTTGGTCATTAGTATACTACTTTCTCATAGTCCTCTTTATCCAAACTGTCTTTATCTTTTTTAATTCTTTCTCTTCTTGCCTCCTGAATACAGGTATACACCAAGGCTTTAGTCCCAAGCCAGCTTCTCTTCTTTCTTTCTTTACATTCTCTCTGTTGGTAATCTCTTCCATTGCCACAACCGCATAATCACTCAGAAGTGAAATGGAATGAGCCTTGAAACTGATATCAGAGGACCTAGGCAATCACATTCTTTCTATGGGCCTCACTTTACTCCTCTGTAAAATAGAGTAGACTAGATGGTAACTAAGGCCCCTACCAATTCTGTCTTATCTGTGATCTCAGCAAAGATGATTCTTCAAACTACATCTTCCAAGCCTGTAATTTTCTCACAAGCTTCAGATTCAAATATCCAAGTGCCCATAAGACATCTCTATCTGGATATCATTATGATCTCAAGTTCATTATCTTTAAAGTTGGATTCATTGCCTTCCTTCTATACTCCATTCTTCCTTTTTCTCTTTCTTATTTGTGGCAATAGCATTTCTATTCTCTAAGACAATCCTCAGCTCAAACGCTGAGTCATCTTTCATAATTTCTTCTTGGTCTCACAACCCAAATCAGTCTCCAAGACCTGTTGACTCCTCCTTCAAAATCTCTCATGTTTACCCTCTTTTTCCATTTCCACTGCTACCACTATGGTTTAGGACCCAATTACTTCATACTTGGGTTACCATAAGAGCTTCTTTACTAGTCTATCTGCTTCTAATCCTTTTTCATCCAATCCATTGATTATATTCTAACAAAATAATCTTCCTAAAGTTATCATAATGTCCTTGAAAATCTAGGTCTTGGTTCCTTCATCTGAAAAATAATGTGGATAGATCAAATGATTTCTGAGTTTCTTTTTGTTTCTAAATCCCATGATCCTATGTCATTTCTTTGCTCAAAAATCTTAAATGGTTCCCTATTGCTTACAGTTTCAAATCCAAATGCCCTTCCTACTCCCTCCATCTCCAGCTACCAAAATTCAGCCCCAAACACACTTCTTCCAAGAAGCTTGCCAGGTTACTCAAAGAAGATCTCCTCTCTTTCCTCCTCATCTGAATTCCTCTAGCACTGATTATCTGTAACATTCATTTTATTATTATTGTATCCTGCCTTCAACTACAGCTATTTGTATGTGTACATCTCCTTGACCAAAGCAAGTTCCAGATCATACCATACCCATTTATTTGTGTATCTCCCCCAGGCTTTAAGTGCTCTAGATGAATAAGGGAAAGGGAAACCATTCCAGTCAGCATCATTGCCAAGAAAATCCCAAAGGATCGTGAAGGGTCAGACACAACTGAAAAAAATGACTGAACAACAACATCTAAGCACTCAGGAAATGTTTATCGAATAAATGAATGAATGAAGATGGTAACAGTACTACAACAGAGATTTTTGGAAAAGAAATGATAGAGAAGGAACCTTTATCTGGCTGACATGGTAAGCAATGAAAAATGAAGGAAAGGGAATGAGGAGATTCTGGGGGATTCACTTTGTCTACTCAGGTCAGCTGACCTGGGCACATCTCCTTGTCACAGACACATGGACAACTAACAGGGTCTTTCAGGAAAAGAAATTTTTGTTACCCCCTGCCACCAACAGATCTCAAGGTCCTTGTATGGCAGCCCCTGGATCCCTGTGACCTAGAAAACTACAGTCATCCCACAAGATTGCTAATGCTGCTTCCTACCCACAGGGAGAGGGTTAAAACTGGTATATTAGGTGCATTTCCATGAATGCCTCCTCCATATACGCCCTCCCTAGGAGGTTGTGCCAGGCACAATAATGGCCCAGAAGGAAATGGAATGCCCACATGGCATGGTGTTCTCCTGGAATAGAGGCTTCTGAGAAAGCTAAGTGGATTAGTGGACCAGACATTGTAAAATCTAAGGCTGAATTTGAACTCTAGTAAATCTGACTTTAGACAAATCTTTGTAAAACAGGGACAATAATAGCACCTACTTCACAAGGCTGTTGTGAGGTTCAAATGGGATAATATTTGTAAAGTGCTTAGCCTAGTGCCTGGCACATGTTGGGTGCTTAATAACTACTGGCCATTATTTCTATTATTATGACTTCCCTCCAAATGGAGTTCTGACAAAAAGAATGGGTGGGAGACAGGGAGCTCACAAGAGTGTGTACCAAACAATACGGAAAGCTTATCTGGCTTAGTCTGGGTTACATAGATGATTCTTGTTGGCACCTGGAACCTTCTGAGGTACCTGGTAGTCTCTGCTGTCATAAGCCAGGATATAGTATTCGCTCACCTGATCCATCATAGGATAGCCAGAGAGCTCTGTTGTCATGATTTCTTCTACCTTTATTTATTGCTTTTGTCTCTGAAGGTCAAACTTACCACATGCCCAAAGATCCACAGGTTTTCCATAGGGGTCCTTTCGGAGAACTTCTGGGGAGAGGTACCCTGGTGTCCCTGCAAAGCCTGTTCCCCACAGACCAAAAAGAAAAGGAAAGGAAAAAAAAAAAGATGGGCAATGATTTGATCTTAGCATCTAGGAAATGTTCCTACTAAGACCATGAGGGATGAACTATCAATGACTTTTCTTTTCTATTCCAATGGTTACTACCCTCATTTATTCCCATTATTTAATATGTGGACAATTACAAAAACCTCTTTATTATTTTCCCTACCTTCGGACTCCTTCACCTTTCCATCCTGCACATTTCTAACATACACCTCTAATCTTTTTACTATCCCTGCTCAAAATCTTTCAATAGCTCCCTATTACTTATAAAATAATAGTCTCAAATAATTGATCTGGGAGACACCCTTTACTGAAGTTTACTCACACACACACACACACACACACACACACACACACACACACACACACACACTTCAGAAATATCCCCAGAGTTTGATATATGATAGTACAGTCTCTGAAAATTATAGTTGGGAAACTTTGATCTGTTCATGGACAATAGAATAGATTAGAGAAAGGAAACCCAAAGTAGAGAGAATTAGATCATTTCCACTCTGAATTTCTTTGTCCCATCTATGTTCTTGGAGATAATGAATATTATCATGGTAGGAGTATGGGGAAAAGAACCAGTGCAGAAGGGAAATCTACCAGAAGAGGAGACCCTTTGCCCCATCCATTCTTCAGTTTAGGAACAGAATTTGTCCTTGGTCTTAGTCAAAGGAAACTTCTAAACTGAGGCCTAGGCATCTGCCCTATTCCAAGTCTCCTATGACTCATACTATGGCACTGGGTTTCAATTCAGAAAATTGGGATTCTAGCCCCAGCTTTACCACCAACTCACTGTGCTGCCTTGGGTAAGTCTTTTTTCCTCTGCAAGCCTCTATTTCTTCCTCTACAAAATGAGGATAATCTTACTTGCATGACTTACCTCACAAGGGTATTGTGAGGATCACCTGAGACTAGTTATGAAAACACTCTGAAAAGAATAAAGTATTATGCCAATGGGAGGAATTATTACAAAGTTATTACAAAGCCCTCAGTAAGCTATTCTAAGCAACATGGGCTAGAGGAGATGTTAACAGCTGAGACAACTGAGTTGGTTGGGGTGCTGCATTTACTTCCTGGGCCCTGGCCAGATTGTGAGAGCCTTCCAGTCCTTTGCCATCCTTCCTTTTTCCATTTTCAGGGCAGGCAGAGGTGAGAAGGCCCTTCTAAACCACACCAACTCCATCCTCCCTCCAGCACCCACTCACCGAACCATGCCTGCTGCTCTCCCTCCACCTCGATGGCCAGGCCAAAATCAGCCAACTTCACTGCAGCACCCTTCAACTTGGATGCCAGGAGCAAGTTCTCTGGCTTCACGGGGGAGGGAATAAAGGGAGAGGCAGTCAGTCAAGAAGCATTTAATAAGCATTTGCTGTGTGCCACAGCATTTACTGTGCCAAGTTCTGGGGACATATAAAGAAAAGTAAAAGCAGGGGCATCTAGCACAGACTGCCAAGCCTGGAGTCAGGCAGATCTGAGTTCAAATTTGGTCTCTGACACTTCCTAGCTGTGTGACAAATCACTTCATCCCAAATGCTGAGCCCTCACCACTCTTCTGCCTTAGGACTGATATTTATATCAATTCTAAAATAGCAGGGAAGGAAGGAAGGAAGGAAGGAAGGAAGGAAGGAAGGAAGGAAGGAAGGAAGGAAGGAAGGAAGGAAGGAAGGAAGGAAGGAAGGAAGGAAGGAAGGAAGGAAGGAAGGAAGGAAGGAAGGAAGGAAGGAAGGAAGGAAGGAAGGAAGGAAGGAAGGAAGGAACAAAGGAAGGAACGAAGGAAGGAACGAAGGAAGGAACGAAGGAAGGAACGAAGGAAGGAATGAAGAAACAAGGGGAGGAACGAAGGGAGGGAGGAAGGAAAGAAAGGAGGGAGGGAAGGAGGAAGGAAGGAAAGAAGGGAAGAAGGAAGACAAAAACAGCCCCTTACCTCAAAGGAGCTTACAGTCTAAGGTGAGACAAACAACATGTAAGTAAATAACATGTATACCTAATGAGTAAGTAGATAGTAACCTTTGCGTAGAAAGGAAAGAGAGAGTAGGAGAAAGGACCAAAGAGAAAAAAATAGACTGAAATCACTATGGCCAGGACCAGTCAAGATCATGATTTCAAGCTGAAGACTAAAAGAAGGGGCATCTGGATAAGCAAAGCTAGAAGTACCTTCAGTGCCCCCTCCCCAAACACCAACAATGGCAGTTGATTTCTCCCTTAATCTTCAGCCTAGGAATTGTGATGCCATTCTCCTCCAAAAAGTTGCCCCTTATCACACTTAGGCAGCGAATGACCTTTCCCCTGAGATTTCACATAGGAGTTTGTTTAGTGACTTAAATATGTTTATTACATATCATTTCATATTCTCTATTTCACACTTATTCCCCCCTCCTACCCCTCTTGACTATGAACTTCATGAAGGTAGGGCCTGAGTATTATTTATTTGTTGAAAATTGGGGCTTTTAAAAATTCATTTAGCACCTAGCACAGTGTTTGGTACATAATAGATATTCAATAAATTTATTGGATACTTAATCTCTTTCTCCCAGTACTCAACACATTTCCCTGAATAGGCATTTAATAAGTTCTTGTTAGATTAAAGTTGTTCAGTGATATCACCCAAAAATAAATGGGTTCTAGGGTCCATATCCAGTCCTGATCCAGAGCTATAACTAGAAATTCTGGCACCCAGGGAAGGTTCAGGTTTTTTTGGAGGAGTTGGGGGTAGAGGCTAGAAAATCCATGCAATGACTAACAAATTATTTTTTCCTCCTTTCCAAATCTCTGTCACGTAGAGTTATAGGTTGATTAGGCAAAAACTTCCTTTACCCTACCACCACTTCCCAATCCTTCATCTCTGGCCTTCAGCCCTGCCCCTTCAGCATTCCCATACTGTTCTGTTTTCCACCTTTCAAATGCATTCCATTGCTGACAAACTTCCCATTGTTTTGTGTTTCTTCCACCTTCTCGCTCTTAAGGTAACCTGGCTTTTACCAGATGACACCATCCCTTGGTTGCCCTCTCCAGGGTTGAATGTACCTTCTCTTAAGCCCATTAACACAGAGAGCTAGAAGGAAGAGAAGTGGGAATATTCCTCACTCCTCTCTATCACTTTCAGACCTCTCCTCTATTGCCATCACTTAGCAACCTCTTGAAGTTTGCTCTATCCTTCTACATATCATTCTGTCTTGACCATGAACGTCATTGTTCAGTCGTTTCAGACTCTTCATGACCCCATTTGGGGTTTTATTGGCAAAGATATTGAAAAGGTTTATCATTTCCTTTTCCAGCTCATTTTACAGGAAACTTGGGCAGAGTTAAGGGATTTGCACAGGATCACCCAGCTAGTAAATATCTGAAGCCAGATTTGAACTCAGGAAGATGAGTCTTCCTGACTCCAGGCCCAATACTCTTTTCCTTGCACCTAGTTGTCCCCCAGACCATGGTTGCCCCCCCCAGACCAGTACCTTGAAAATCTATGAGTACCCAGGTTATTTTCCTTCCTTTGTCATGAAGTTCAGTGCCTGAAACCCTGTCTTCTCCACTTCTACCTCTGCTCTTATGCTTATAAATTTTAATAAACATGTTCCTTTAAATACCCCCACACTCTCCAGGAATTTGGCTTCTGGGAATATCCTCTCTCCATTCACAAAGACTGATTGTACTATAAATTGAGTCTACAGACCTCTCCTCTCTTTGGTCCTTCTATGGGCAATGGGACTGCTCTCTAGCATTACAGATGACAAAAATTGCAGAGCTGGAAGATACTTGAGAGATTCTCTAATCCAACCCCATTATTTTACAGTTTAGAGAAACCAAGGCCTACAGAAATGTAATTAACTTGGCTAATATCCCACAGCAATTCAGTAGTTATCAAAGATCACAATGGAGATTGTTTCCCAGCCAGAGAAATCTGTTGGAGGAGTCAGAAGGAAAATGACTGGATCCGTATCCATAGAGGAATCTAAGAGCTCTTGGCTCCTGGGATTCAACCCCTATGTAATTACTATTGGCTATAAGGAGTAGGATGGTGAGCGAGACCACTGGCCTCCAGAATTAATCATTCACATGATACCTGCAGCTTCCTAGGGTCATTACTGATGCAGGTGTCTTCTAATACATAAATAAGGTCAGCTGGCCCTTAGAAGTCCCTCTGTCATCACTGCTTTCATCATCAGTGACTCCATTAAGAATAGAGTTCTAGAGCTAGAATCAGGAAGATCCAACTTCAAATCCAGATTTGGAAACTCACTAGCTCTAGAACCTTGGAACAGTTAAGTGGTACCATAGCGCATAGGGTGCTGGACCTGGAATCAGGAAGACTCATCTTCAAGAGTTCAAATCTGGCCTTAGACACTTCTTAGCAGTGTGATCCTGGGCAAGTTGCTTACCCCTGTTTGCCTCAATTTCTTCATTTGAAAAAAAAATGAGCTGGAGAAGGAAATGGCAAACTGTCCCAGTATCTTTGCCAAGAAAGCCCTAAATGGGGTTATAAAGAGATAAACACAACTGAAACAACTAAACAACAGCTTTTCAACCATGGACAAATTGTTTGACCTTTCTAAGTCTCTGTTTTCTCATCTGTAAAATGGAGATCATAATACATGGAGTACCTACCTTAAGGAGATGTTGTGGAGTCCAAATCACATAGTACATAGTTCCTTTGTAAACTTTAGAGTACTAAATAAATGTCAGTTATTATAATTACATTGCCCCTACTTCACTGTCTTCATTATTACTTGCTCCATTCCATATCATCCCTGCCTCTATCATCATGGCCTCTATCACTACCTTCCCTAGCTTATTTGCATTTATCACAATTTCTATTATCACTATCTCTGCCATTCCTACTTCTGTCATCACTACTTCCATCATTACTATTTCTTTCATAATAATAGCCTTCATTTATATAACACTTAAATGGTTGCAAAGCCCTTTAGTCACAACCACCCTGCAAAATAGGTAGAGTGTTATTATTCCTACTTTCCAAATGAGGATACTGAGGCTTTTGCCACTATACTACATCATTTCATTCCTGTCTCCACCATTTCTGTCTTTGCCATTACTGTCCCCATCATTACTGCCTCCATATTCTCTGTGTGCACCATTACTAACCCCATCATCTCTGCCTTCATTCATCATTGCTATATCCATCATGACTGTATCCATCATTGCTGTCCCTATCATCTCTATCTCTTTCAGTACCATCCCTTACCATCCCCTTGTTTCTGCTCCTCAATCAGCCCCCAAATACAGGTCAACTGAAATGCCTGGAGGCTCTCTCTCCTGTAGGCACAGCTAGTACGTGTAGTTCCCTGTGGCCTAGCATACAACCACAGGTCTGCCAGATGTCACCTGGACTGTGAGTCCCTCTTTTCATTCATCAGCAGCTCTGGAATCTGGATGGGTAAATTAAGAGCCCCAGACCCTTAGGAGATGACATAAGCTGTCTTACTCAGTCCTGAGGCCTGAATGTTAGTCAGATCTTTCATTGAGACACTTTCCCCTTTTACTTTTGGAAATGGGTTTTTTTAAGCCCAGGTGGTTGATTTATAATTTTTCAGTGGTTGGTTTCTGATTTTGTCTTCTGAGTTTCTGAGTGGACCAAAGCCTGACCTTCCAGCTGCCCAAAGATAGACTGGCCTCAGCTAAATATAGTCCAGTCTGCTTCAACTCACTAATGGCTCATTCATTCTCCCAGGACAGTGTTCCCAGAGTCCCCACTCCTGGTGCCGGAGGTGCCCTGGTTTGATGAATGTGCCCCTAATTATCTCTCTGAAGTGGCCTAAATTTGAGCTGCCTTTTCTTCATTCCTTCTCCTGAGCAACAGGCTTAAAATACCAGGGGAATGGAACCAGTGGGAAGGCTGTTCTCAGTTCTCACTTGCTCAGCTTCCTGATCTGAGTTTTTTGAGGGGGACACCCAGGCCATAGGGCTGTCAGGGAAGCCCTAGGCTCAGTGGCAACAATCAACACCTTCTAGCACCTGCATTCTTAGCCAGTTCTAGGCACCACTTTTGAGAGCAATGGTGATAAGCTGTCACCCATGTTCCCACGGGACAGCAACTAGGAAGAGCAGAGAGATCTTTAAACCAAGATCACAGGATCAAACCTCTAGGGATGGAAGGGACCTCAGGGGCCATGTATTCCAACATTCATTTTGGAAAAACTAGAAAGCATGTGGACCAGCATCACACCCTGATACTAAGATTAGCTCCAACAATCTCATTTTACAGTTAAGTAAATTGAGGCCTATGGAGGTTAAATGATTAGCATGTGGTTGAACATATGAGTCAGAATTAGGAGCCATGCCCCTAATAAAATCAATGAAAAGGTCTAGCCGTAGCCTGGAGAAGAGAATACGTGGGGCATGGTGCAGGAAGGGATTAGAGAGAACATAAGCACAGTCTTTTAGTATATGTAAAGCTGTTATGTGATTAAACTTGGCTTGCTTAGCCCCCATGGGGAGAACTAGAACTAATGGGCAGAAGTTTCAGGTAGATAGAATGAAATTCAATATTTAAAACGAGCTTTCTAACACCAAGAGTTATGCAAAAATGGAACAGATTTCCTCAATGGGTAGTGAGCTAATTGTCATTGGAGGTATTCAAATAGATATTCTATAGAAGATAGACCTGCATGGAGGGAAAGATTGGACCAACTAATCTCTGAGGATGCTCCCAGCCTTAAGGAATCTGGGCTTCTGGAATTTTATGTTATAAGCCCCAGGAATTCAATATAAGCCCACTGAGAATTCAGAGTAGTGAGGCAGGATTGTAGAGTGGAAACAGTGCTGAGTATAGGTTCAGCAGATGTGGTCTTAAAACTCAGTTCTGACACTTATTACCCATGTGACTTTTTACAGAATAGTCACCTTCCTTGAGTCTTTATTCTCCTCACCTGTGAATGAAGGGGGTTGGACTAAGGAATTTTAAGGTCTCTTCAGGCTCTAAACCTATGTTCCATTAAATCCATCTCCTCTCTTTCTCCTGACATGCCAAGACCAACAACCCAGAAGGCACATCCCTGCAGATTTCTGCCTGGGCCAAGGGGATGGAGCTAGAATCAGTGGGGCAGAAGTTAGGGAGAAGACAGATCTCATCTAGATAGAAGAGAAAACTGGCCAAAATGTTGAGATCCTGAAGAGAAATGGGCTGCTACTAAAACTCTTCAGGAGGGAGCTAGGGGCAGCTGGGTGGCTCAGTGGATTTGAGAGCCAACCCTAGAGACAGAAGGTCCTGGGTTCAAATCATTGCCTAGCCCTTACCATTCTTCTCTTAGAACCAATACTTAATATTCTAAGACAGAAGGTGAGGGTTTTTAAAAAAAATGGAGGCTTGAGACCCCTTGGTGGGGATGCTATAGAAAGGAATGCTCCTCCTCAGGAAAGGGTTAAATTAGCTGTTGCCTCTGTCATAACTGCCTCTAATGTTCCTCCTTCCCATTCAGCCCTAGCAGTGCTGATCAACTGAGCCACTGGGAAGCTTTCTCACCACCAGGTACCTCCAGCATGTGTAGTTCTCTGTACACTAGCCCACAGCCACAGAGCCACCAGACGCTGCCTGACCTGGGAGGACCTCCATTCGGCTTTCAGACACTAGAAAGCTGTAAGACATCCTAGGCTTCGATGTCTAGGTCCCTGCCCTAACTGAGTTTCATGCACCACCATGTCTCCTTCATGTACCCCTCCAGGGAGGTGCCACTGGCAGCCAAGACTCCCATCAACCTGAATCAGAACTGTGGTCCTGGCCCCATGGAAGGATATCTCTGCTTGGATCCTTATCCCTATTTCTATGCAATGGATTGTGCCCAAGCTCCCTCAAGCCTCACTTTCCTCATCTATGACAACTATATTTCTGTGTGGTTTATGAGCTTTATTTCTTTTTTTATCAATGAACAAAAATTCACCATGCCTACCAAATGAAATCCTGTAGCCTAGGCTCGTGCCCAGGGCTCCCACCCCATACCACCCACCTTCTTCCTCATCTCACCTTCAGGTCTCGGTGTACCACTCCCATCTGGTGACAGTGCAGCACAGCCTCCAAAATTTGCTGGATACAATGACTAAGGAGAGCAAAGATAGATGGACAGATAAAAACTCTCTGACAAAGTCAGACAGGGAACACATTCTTGGGGTGGAGAGGGGGATCATTCATGCATGAAGGTCCTGAAGACCTGTTCAAGGCTATCTTCTTACTTGGAAAATACAGAGTGAATGACAGAAGACATTCAGAGCAGAGGCTTAGCTGGGCAGCATGGGCCCTGGGACACCAGCTCTAGTCACAACAAATGTAGGTAGGAGAGAACTTCTGGCAGCATGGACCAGCATGGACAGGAGACGAGCTTCCCACAAGACTTCAGAGGCTCCAGTCCCCTGAGATCAGGTAGGGTCCAGACAGTCTGGCAGGAGCCAAAACTACTTCCCTCAAGCTTACCTGGCATCAGCCTCACTGTAGTACTCTCTGGCCACAATGTCCTCAAATAGCTCCCCACCCGTGACCCTGAAAATGAGGAAGACCCAGAATCAGCCATCCACAATTTGCCCTCCTAAGCTCCACATACTAATGACAATGGCAATTTTAGCAAATCTGCACAAACCCAACCTTGAGTGCTCTCTCTCTCTCTCTCTCTCTCTCTCTCTCTCTCTCTCTCTCTCTCTCTCTCTCTCTCTCTCTCTCTCTCTCTCTCTCTCTCTCTCTCTCTCTCTCTCTCTCTCTCTCTCTCTCTCTTTCTCTCATCTCCTCCCCACCCCCTCCAGTACACCAACAAAGCGTACAAAAAAAAGGTATACAGCAAGAAAGCCAAGAATATATTCTCTCTCTCTCTGGCTCTTCATGCTATATGGTTCTCTGGAGCAGCAGAAATGTGTGGAGAGAGCTCCCCACTTGCAGCAGTGGCTACAGAGTCCCTTTTTCTTAAATACAGTCATGACCCAATGTAATATTTCAGCAATGTTTAGAAACATCAAGCTACCAGGGGACAGCTCTACTCCCTTCTCACCTCTGGGGCTCAATTCTTTTGCCTCTCCTGTGATAGTAATACCCTGGTGAACTGGCAGGGCAAACAAGGCTTGTATTTCCCAGGAAAAATATTTTTTCAAGCCTAAAGGAAATCATTTTTTCTTGAAACCAAAAAGAGTACAACCCCCTCCCTCCTTAGTACTGAATCTTCCCTGTATTCCTAGTCTCCTACTTAAATATATTTCAGGCTGCAGGTTTGTTCTTTTAATGAAAAACCATTCTCCAAACTTGCTAGCTGTGTGAGAGTGGGCAAGTCATATAACTCCTTTCTGCCTAGGCTCTCTCTTATCTATAAATGGTGGCGGTTGAACTCCACAACCCCTAAGGTCTCTTCCAGCTCTAAATTTAGGTATCCCTGAGCCTGGGAATTTCCCAGGTCTAAGAGATAAAGAGAAGGCCCTACAAGCATATCACACATACACACACACACACACACACACACACACACACACACACACACACCACCACCACCACCACCACCACCACCACCACCACCACCACCACCACCACCACCACCACCATACAGAAATAGAGAGGAGAGGAAGCTGGCCTGAAGCATGGAACGCAGAGACATACATCTAAACCACAATTAGCTCTTTAGTTCTTATTTTCCCAAGAAGCCCCAAACTGAACAAATCCACTTGCCCCAATAATTATTAGTTATTGACTATAGGCAAGTCACAAATTCTCTGATCCTCATTTCCTCATAAAAGAACCCCAAAACCCTTGGCTCTACTATCAGGAATACTTCTTAGGACTTCAAGGTCCTAGATGGATAAGAGCCCAGTTAAACACACTGTTTAGTTCTGTCACGTCCCTTTCTGTCTCTACTACCTGGCCTTGCCCAATGCCCTGTCTAGCCTAGGACTGATACCAGTGAACAACAGCAAAGAATTCTGGTTGGTACTTACAGGTCAAATATCAGGTAGTGATGCCCCTCCTCTGATATGCTGTCATGGAGTCGGACTGTAGAAAGAAGGAGAGAATGACCATTTAGTAAGCACTTAGTCCTGTGGACTAAGAACTTTACACATGGTTATGCATAACCTCATTCCTCTATCTCTCCTGCTTTGCCTTTCTCTCTTTTTTCCCTCAAATTAAAAATAAAAAAGCCTATAAACATTATTTAGCATAAATGTAGGACTGGGAAAGCAAGAAGGGATTGGATCAGGGTCTATCCACTGTAAAAACAGTCTGCTGTTGTGAAAAGTATGGTGGATCTACAGTCAAAGGAAGTGGTTTCAAATTTTCTTTGCTTCTTATTACTAGCTGTATGACCTTGAGTAAATCATTTCACCTGGGCATCAGGTTCTCATCTCTAAAATGAAGAGGGTTGCATTTGATGACCTCAAAGGTTCCTTCCAGATCTAAATCCATGAGTCTATGATTAAGGTCCCTTTAATCTCCCAATTCTATCTGTGATCCTATGTGGTGCTACCTTTCATGAATGAGGCTGGATAATTGCCCAGCGGGGGATGCTGAGAATTGAGTCTCCAATGTGGACTGAAATCAGGAAGCCTCACCTTTCTAAGTTCAAATACAGCCTCTGACGCTTACTAGAATGACCCTGGACAAGTCACTTAACCCCACTGGCCTCAGTTTCTTCATCTATAAAATGAGTTGGAGAGACTCATCCCCATAACCTCATTTGACCAAAACCGTCCTCCCTAGACACGGCTCCCTTATATGTGTTGTTTCCCACTATTAGAATATAAGCTTCTCAAGGGCAGGGACTGTTGCTTTCTGGATTTTATATCTACAGCATTTAGCATAGTATCTGACACATAATAGGTGCTTAATCAATACCTTTTCATTCAAAATAAAATAAAATGAGTTAGAGAAGGATATGGTAAACCACTCCAGTATCTGCCAAATGAGGTCATCAAGAGTCAGATACAATTGAAAAACAACTGAAAAACAATAACAAAATTACTCTTTGCCATCAACCCCCTTCTCACCATTAAAGCTATCATCTGTAGCCAAGGAGCAGGGCAAACCCACCTTGCTCCAAAGCTTACAAACTGTGTGAGCACAGACAAATCTCAACCTCACTAAGCCTTGGTTTCCTCCTCTCTACAATGTACCATCTACCTCACAAGATGATTGTGAGGGAAGTAGTATGTAAACTTTAAAGCATTATAATAAGGTCAACTATTATTGGTACTAGTCTCCCCTTGTCTTGCTGGTGCTCTATACCTCCACCTGTTAAAAAGCATCCACTGGGAATCCATGACCCAGCACCTCAGACTTTCAGGATTCTCAGGATCAAAGACAGCAGGGAGGAATTGTGGGCCTCCAAGGGGATCTGTGTACAGTCCCCTCAGCAGAAAAGGAGGAGCATGGAGAAGATACATACATACATACATACATACATACATGGGTACATAGATGCATACTTAGATACAGATAGATAGATAGATAGATAGATAGATAGATAGATAGATAGATAGATAGATAGATAGATGCAAAATAAAATGAGCTGGAGAAGGAAATGGCAAACCACTCCAGTATCTGCAATATATATATATATATATATATATATATATATATATATATATATATATATACATATATGGTTTTTTTAAGAGGAGGGATAATAGAACTGGCTTCCTCTCAGGGATGGAATTGGACTGGAGGAACTTGGGTTGGATAAGAACCTGACATCTGTTGTGGGTCCCCTTCTTCTAAGAAGGGTCAGGACTTCCAACTCAAAGAGTTCGCAGTATATATTCCCAGTATCCACTGAAAGCTTTGTGGAAGGCCTGGTTGGCAGCCCCCTAACCCTTCAGTAGCCCAGAGTGGGTTGAGAAGAGTCTAACACCACATTATTGAGAAAACCAAATCTTGTTCTCTTCTCTGAACAACCCTCAGAGTACCTGAGTACTCATTTGTACTAGATCAGATGGTTCCTTATTCTCTGGCATCAAAGGTATACTGTCTAGGTTCCTAAACGAAAAGCAAGAGATGAATGGAGGCCTGATTAGAAAAATATGTCTCACATGGGACACAGTCTGAGCTGGTTTGAAGCCTAATTTCATTTAGGTGTGAATAATTCCTCTCCTAGGATGTGTAAGGGCATTGGTTGAGCTGCGAAGATTTGGGAATATTAAGGGCTGTGGTGGCAGTAGCCCCCTTCTTGCCAGGGCAAGTCCCTAATAGGGCTTCAGTAAAGAGTCAGAAGATAGGGAATTTAAATCAAACTCTATTTACTTTCTTTGTGACCTTGGGAAGTTCACTTATGGGCCTCAGTTTCCATCTAAAAAACAAGGGAATTAGACTAGATGGCCTTCCAGCTTTAAATCTGTGACCCTATAGCCTTTTACCTTCATTAAAGCCCTCCTCAGATGCCTTATGGTGGCATAGTGGGAACCCTAGAGTCTCAAAGGCCATTCAATAGTCTTGCATAGCCATGAACATCATACTCTTTAGTGCTCAACTAGTCAAACCCCTTCATTTTATAGAGGAGGAAACTGGGGCCCAGAAAAATAAATTCAAATCCAGATCTTCTTATTCCAGTCAAGAGTGTTTTCCATGTGCCATGTATAAGGCAGAGGGAAAACAAACCAGAAAAATTTCAGATATTGTCCCTGGGCTGGATGGTGGGTCTCTTCTCCAGACACCAACCTTCAGCTAAGCTTGGTGAGGCTCAAGACCAGTGAACGGGGAAAATTCCACCAGCCCTTGGGGCTTTTTGTTTAAGTTACAGCAACTCCTAAACTGTTTACTCCTAAGCAGGGAGGGGTTTCAACCTACATCCATGGTGAACGCACCCACACTGGTGAAATCATGAAACTTAAGTATGATATTTATGGTATTATAAACCACCCAGATTCTTGCACGGGGTATGTGGGGGGAATAGAGATGTAGGAACTTGGGCTAGATGCCTTCTATGACTCCTTCCAACTCTAAGGCTCTAAAATTCAGAGGATTATGGATTCAGAATCCAAGGACCTTAGAATGAATCTAATCCAACCCTATCATTTTACTAATGAGGAAACGGAGGCCCAAGGAGCAACTTGCCTAAAGTTGCAAAGGTAGTAAGAAGAAGAGCTGGCATTTGAACCCATAGGATCATAGATTATTGCTGTAAAGAATCTTGGAAGCCATATGATCCAACTCTCATATATTACAGAAGAAGAAATTGAAGCCCAGGTAGGCTAAGTGATTTGTCCAAGGTCACAGAGGTAATAAGAAGCAGTGATAGGATTT
This sequence comes from Monodelphis domestica, assembly GCF_027887165.1. Classification (NCBI taxonomy): domain Eukaryota; kingdom Metazoa; phylum Chordata; class Mammalia; order Didelphimorphia; family Didelphidae; genus Monodelphis; species Monodelphis domestica. The sequence continues at coordinate 349,944,561 of NC_077227.1, forward strand.
GGACCCAGATCTCTGAATCCAAACCCACTGTACCACACTGTTGTGGAGATTCCCAATCGAAGGGAATTGTCTTTGGACCTAACCCTCCCACCTCCTCTTCTTCCCCACCTCTGCAGAATGCATGCTACCTTCTGAGTTGGTAAGAATAAGTATAGCTGGAAGCTCTGATCCTTTTCAGAACATCTGTCCAATTCTTCTTACCCAACCCAGTTCTCTCCAATCTAATTTCATCCCTGTTAAGAAACTAGCTCTATTTCCCTTCCCCCCAAGAAAATGTGTTCATGGACCTGGTCTCTTCCTTATTACCCCTTCTCTCCTGAGGTGGCTACCCACAGGTCTCCCTGGTGGCCTACAATTTCTCTCTATCTTCTTTGATCCATGCCCTGGCAACACAGCCTTGTCCATCAATGAATAATCAGGCTGTTTGTGCAGCTTCATTTAGCTGTCCTAGCTGTCCTCAGTCTCTAAGCAGCAGGGAAGGGGAGTGGGGGGGATGAAAGGAGGTGGAAGTGCATTCTGGGTATAAATAGCTGACAAGAATTGTCACCCTCAAACACTGAAACCCTTCTGGGCTCCATCTCCACGCCCCCAGTTACCCAGGCTCAAATAATACTCAGTCATATTTTTCTTCCTTTCCCCAAGCAATTCTATCTCCTCACTGTTGTTTTTTTTAATCTGTCCCTTTCTCTCCCTCCCTATCACTGCCTCAGTTGCCTCTTGCTCAGACTACAGAAATAACCTCCTAACTGAGCTTCCTGTCTCCTTTCCAACCTATCCAATCCATCCTGCAAAGTCTGCCAGATGAATCCTCTAAAGAGCCAGGTCTGACCCCATCTCTTCCCTAGTCAGAAATCATCAGGGTCTCCCTATCAGCTACTGACTAAAGCCAACTTCTCAACCTGGCCAATCAAAGCTTCAAATATCCTGGCCCCAACCAATCTTTCTAGCTTTGTGGCATATTATTCCTCCATATAGAGTATCCGCCAAATCTTAGCACACAAAGCTTTAAATTGCATTGAGACTTTGAGGATACCCTGTATCAGCTCTCCAGATAAATTCTACTATATACTTTGTCCCAAGCATCTGAGAATGTCCTTCCTATCTTTATCTTCACCTATTGACATTCTATCCATCCATTAAAGCCCAGCTCAAATGTATCTCCTACGAAAATGGCAGAGTGCCAGGCCCATAGTCAAAAAGACCCATGTTGAAATCCCATTTCAGGGGGCAGTTAGGTGTCTCAGTGGATTAAGAGCCAGACCTAGGGACAGGAGGTGCTGGATTCAAATCTCTCAGACACTTCCAAGGTGTGTGACCCTGGGCAAGTCACTTAACCTCCATTGCCTAGCCCTTACCACCCTTCTGCCTTAGAACTAATACAAAGTACTGATTCTAAGATGGAAGGTAAAGGTTTTATTTGAGAGAGACAGACAGACAGAGAGACAGAGACACAGAGAGTGAGGAAGGAATGGAGGGAGGGAAGGAGGAAAAGAAGGAAGGAAGGAATCCCACATCAGACACTTAGTAGCTGTGTGACTCTGGGCAAGCCACAACCTCTATCTGCCTCAGTTTCCTCAACTATGAAATGAGAATAATAATAGCTCCCCCATCTCACAGGGTTGTTTTGAGAATCAAATAAAATTTTTGCTTTTGCAAAGCATTTAGCACAGAGTCTAGTTTCTTCCTGTGTAAACTAGGGATAATAAAGGCAGCTACTTCATAGTCTTGATCAAATGACAATGCATGTAAAGCCTGATGTTCTCTATAAATTTAAGCTATCTTTATTTCCTGATTCCTCCAAACAGGTGTGATCTTTCAATCCCTAAATCCCTTTATATTCCTTTCATGCCTTTTTTCCATTCCAATTTGTAACCTAGTTATATGTTTTATCCAGGTAAATGCTTCAGCCTGCTCTAATGGACTTGTGAGAACCAGTTGTTAAATGGTCAACAGAAGCATTTATACCTCAGAAAATGGCTACCACTATAAATTAGGCTAGCTTTTTTTCTCTTTGTAAATTGTCCAGATTTAGGAAAATGAGAAGAAAATATTAATAATGTAGATTAAACTTAAAAACGTACATGCCTAGTTTTTTGGTTTTGTTTTCCTTCTGGAAAACCCAGTTATTAAACATTTATCCAACATTTACTCTGTATTGCTCCCTAAACATTGAGCTCTGCAGGAATACAGTAGAAAGTTCAGGGAATTCTTTTACTAGCAGACCGAAGGCCTGGTGACTGGAGGTTAATAACAATAATATGATAACGTTCATCTATATAGCATATCCATTACTTCATCCGAGCCTCACAACACTCCTGGCTTTGTCCTCCCAACATATTGGGAACTAGCTCACTGAGGAGAGATACTGTCTTATTCATTCTGGGCCCTTCCCCCACAACACCTTGCCCAGGGTCTCTTCCTACACCACACCCCCAGCCCCATAAATATCTTCTGAATGAGTGGCTAAAATTAGGAGAGTAGGAACAAGGATAGGAGAGAGGGAGACTGGGAGGAGCCAGGAAGGAGGCCAGCCAGCATAAGGGGAGCTATAGCTATGGCAACAACTTGCCAGGGCAGTGGGCATCGCTAGTAGACACCCCAAGACAACGTTGCCTGGAGCACTGGGACCTTAGCACCTAATGATAATAATAGCCTCACATTTATGTAGGCTTTAAAACCTGTAAAAAAACTCTATGTATGTTATTTCATTTAATCCTCAGACCAGCTCTGTAAGGTAGGTGCTATTATTATCCTGATTTTACCAAGGAGGAAACTGAGGCTAAGAGAAGCTAGGATTTGAATTCAGATCTTCCTGTGTACTACTCCAAGCACTGTACCAACTAGCTGGTGTTAAGCCTCCATAGGGAAATCTCAGAAAATTAGCCAGAGAAAGGCAATAAAGGATTGGGGGTGAGAGTAGAGAAGGAAGGCTGGCTCTTTCCTGTTCTTAGAAGCTCTTTTTTCATCCCTGGTCTTGGATAGCACCTTTCAGAGAGAGCAAGACTTTGTCCTGTAGGTCCCATATGTTGGTTGAGGCAGCAAGGTGGTAATAATACCCAGAGTGCTGAATTTGGAGCCAGGAACACTTGGGTTCAAATCCTGACAGTTACTTAGCTGTATAACCCTAGGCAAAATCACTTAGACTCAGTTTCCTCAACTATAAAACGGAGACAATAAGAGTACCTATCTCACAAGGTTGTTGTGAAGATCAAATGAGATTTTACATACATAAAGCTCTTTGTAAATCTTTTTTTCTTTTTCTTTTTTTTTAACCCTTAACTTCTGAATTAGAATCAATTTTGATTCTAAGGCAGAAGAGCAGTAAGGGCTAAGCAATTGGGGTTAAGAAACTTTTTAGGGTCACATATTTTATTCATTTTTAGGGCTAAGGTTTTGTCAGAGCTTTGGAGATCTTGGTACCACACGCCACAAGGACAGGGGTTTGGCTATGAGAGAAGGGAAATTGCATAGGCTGCTGCTTCTTCCTACTTAGCCCCTCCGTCTATCTCCACTTTCTCTTTTGTTCTGATCTGATGCATGGGAAATTCTTTGTATGCACCTATTTTCAATAAATAGGTTTTTTTAATTTTTATTTTTAAATATTTTTTCCATGTTTCCATGATCCATTTTCTTTCTCTCCTGTCTCCCCACCCCAGCCCCAGAGCCGACAAGAAATTCCACTGGGTTGTTCAAATGTTATCACTTGATATCTATGTCCATCATTAAATCGTTTTAATGGTCAAAAAAATAAAAATGAAATTTTTTTAAAAGCTAAGAAATATCTGAGGTCAAATTTGAACCCAGGTCCTCCTAACTCCAGACCTGGTACTCTATATACTATGCTAGCTAGCTGCCCCTGTACGATTTTTTTTTTAAAGCTTTACCGCCTATCTTAGGATCATTTCAATGATAGAAGAGCGGCCAGAGCTAGAAAATCAGGGTAAAGTGACTTGTCCAGTGTCTTATAGCTAGGAAGTGTCTGAGGCCACATTTGAACCCAGATCCTGCCAACTCCAGGCCAGGTGCTCTATCCATTGAGCTACCTAACTGCCACAATGCACTTTGTATATCTTAAAGCATCATAGAAGTGCTAGCTTTTGTCATTTTAAAATCTCATAGAGTCTTTGATTTAGAACTGGAAAGGACTTTATGGGCCATAGAATCCAATCCTCTCTTTTTACAAGTGGGTAAACTGAGGCACAAAGAAATTAACTTGTCTGAGTCCACACAGTTATTGTCAGAGGTAGTATTTGAACCCAGAAATTCTTGACTCCATGTCCAAGACATTACATACTACTCTACACCACCTCCCCCCTCCTCAGGGTTGCCTCAGATTTGGAGAACAAACAGGGGAGAAATTTGTGCAGGGAAAGGGTGAGCTGGGTAATAGGGAAATCCAGACAACTCAGGGCCAGAGAGGGAGCCTGTGTGAGACACCTTGTTTTGGGAGTTAAGAGCAGGTCATTGGCAGAGATGGGGAATTGACCTGAAGGAACAAATCAGGTGAAAAGATAAGACTGTCGAGGCTTCTTCTTTGCCTTCCTCCGGACCCACCTTAGTCATCCTGTTGTTAGCTTCGAGTGTTATGTGGGGGGCTCTCCAGCCCTACATTTATCCCTAACTTGATTATGTTGGTAGGAGTAGTGGAAAGAATATTCCATCTGGAGCAGGGAGACATGGGATTGAATGCTGCCTTTGCGGCTATGGGCAGACGTTCCCTGGTACTCTGTTGCCTTGGCTGTAGAATTAAGGGGTTTAGACTAGAGAGTCTAAACTGTCTCTCCTGGCTCTAAGAACTTGTGCCCCAAGGTCTAGGCAGACCAAAGTTCTCTCTCCAAGCCTGTCAACTTGAGATAAGGCCAGCAAGGACAGGTTGGGAGTTTTCATCCTTGAGTGTCCGACTTAAGAGGGTCCTATTCTTGTCAGGGGTCCCATTCCTGGTCTGAGAGGCCAGGACCTTCTGGGCACTTCAGGTAACATGACTTCCCCTGGATAGTGGCCACCCTACCTGCCATGATCTCCTCATACTCCCTCTTGGGGGCTGGGGTCTTGCTGCAGAGCTGGGATGAGGAGGGGTGCATGTGGGGGTGGGTGACAGATTGACTCAGCATCACTGTTGGTGGGTTTGTTGTGTGTGGGGGTAAAGGGGGGTACACTGGGAATTTTTCCCCATTGGGGACTATTTTAATCTTTCTCGGAGCTTCAGGAGTTTTCCTGAAACAGCTTTTCTGAAGGAGGCTGCCGGCAGGCGTAGGCTGGGCGGAAAAGGCCTTCTCTTACCCCCCCCCTCCCCACCCCCACCCCCAGCTGCTCCTTGAGGAATGTGGCTGCCCTCCACCCCCACCCAGTCCCCTCCCTTCCCCCCTCCAAAGTCCAAAATTACCTCCACACCCTACCCCGATCACTCTCTCTGGAAGTCACCACTCACAATACCAGGAGACACAGGGACCATCTTCACCACCCATCAGCACCCCATTCCTGATCCTCTTCCCCACAAGTGCAGCCCCTCTTTGTCATCCCTCCCTTGGTGGCCAGAGGGGAAGGGCAGATTCTCTTACCAATGTTCGGATGCTTTAGCAGGCGGCAGATGCGGGCCTCTCGCTCTAGCTTCTGATGATCTGAAACACAAGGATCTCCAGGTCAGAGATATATTGGGTTGGGCTGTGGGAATGGGAATGAAATGGTCCCCTCCATCTTCTCTCTGAACCCCCAAACTCTCTGCTTCCCTTGGGTGGGGTAGAGAGAGGAACCTGCCTCATCTGCAGAAAAGAGGGGCTCGCATTAGATCGTCTCTGCCGTCCCTTCTGAGGTCCCTTTCAGCTCTCACAGTCTCTATTCCAAGGTCCCTTCTTATCACAGCCTTCTTTGTTCTGAGGTTCTTTCCAGGTCCAAAACGATATATTCTACCTAATTCCCAGTCTACTTCCCCCAGTCTCTGTCCTAAGATCCTTCTAGCTCTCATGTTCTGTGTTCTGAGGGAACAGATATTCTGCAACAGTGTCAGGATTAATGTAACTAAAGACTGCAAAGGAAAGAGACCTTTTCTTTTCTTAAAACTCGACTGCAAACATATTGGCCAAGGCCTTCTCCGTTCTCTAACAGTCCTTGTCCCAGAGCTACTGAAGCACCTTCATTCTGGTAGGGCCAGCCATTAGCAGGCCATCTCCCAGTGGTGAGGCCTCGTCTGGGTTCTGGTTAGATGGAGCCAGGATCAGTAAGCCCAGGAAGCTACATAATCTCTATACCCAAATTAGGGAGGGTCTCGGATGAGATGTATCTCTGAGGCTAGGGCTGGGGGCCATAAAAAAGAGTGGGGTCAGGCCTACCTAGCTTTTTTAAAAGAAAAGCTCAAGGAAAATGGTTCTAGACTATAGCTTCAGAGCCTGTACCCCCTCCTACCTGAGAATATTTCAATATTTACTACCATTTTTGGAGGGCAAAGTTGATGACGTCAAAAACAAAGGCTTGGATCACAAAATGTGCTAGTTAATAAGACACAAAGCCACAGGTACCCAATTGATGAAAATGTGGCAGGCCCCAGACATCGGTACTTATAGCATCCTTACTCTCAACCGTAATCCTTTCTGGGGAGGGAAGGCTGGGATAGGGTGGGGAATTATGGTCGAATTCCTTTTTCTAGAGCTTCTAACTCCCACATGTCTAGCCTTAGCACAAAAGTGAGGATGGGGCTATTTCTCAATCCTGGATAATTACAAAGGGGAAAAATGATCTAGGAAATTGGAATGGGGGGGGGGGAATAGCTTTTATATGGGGGCAGAGGATAGGGAGCCTCAAAGTATTGGGGAAAGGAGATTTCAAAAAAGATGAAGCCAGGAACTGCAGGAACATTTCAGGTATAAGAAATAGTAGGCAGAGAAACCAAAGAGGGCAGGAGGACATGAGAGACAGTGGGTCTGGCTGGAATGTAGAAGGAAGAGGTAAGGAAAAGAGTAACATAAGTTTTTTCTTATCAACCCTTCAAAGCCAACTGTCCCCCCCACCCCCACCCTCAATTTCCAGTCCCACCTAGCAGCTCAGATCCCCCCCACCTACAACTCTCAGAATTCTGGAGGGCCATAAAGCAATACCAGTATGTCACTTTTCTATTAATCAGACAATAATAGTTGCTTCCCAGGTAAACTTTTCAGCTGCCAGGAGTGGCTATGTAGAAGGGGGGAAATCCTTGACCTTTCCCCATCCCCTTTTCCAAAGGAAATTACGTCTTAAAGAAGGGAAAAGGTTCTCAAGCAAAAAGATAGACCAACCCAAGAGCAGCTAAGAACCACAGGCCAAGTCCTACTGATAGAGAGATGGCATAATAAGCAAGGAATCTCTGAGAAGAAAAATCAATTTATTTATCTGCCTAGTACTTAAGGAAGGAGCTAGCTAGCTAGCTAGAAAAGATGTTTAGGAACAAGCTAAAGAGAGAGGAATGGGGAAAGAATTGGGGAAAGGAAGAAGTGAGGAAATCTGAATTCTACATTGTCAGAACATAATTGTCAAAAATTGCTTCTACATGTAACTGAAAAAATAAATTTTTGAAACAATTTTTAAAAATACTCTGTCCAGTCCTGGGTCCATTTTCCTTTCCATTTTTATGTAATGCCTACTGTTTGATATCTTTTAAACTCAAGCAGATTTCTTTCCATCTCTCGACCTAGTGACTTTGGCTAAATAGGAAATAGCTCTGCCAAGATTGCAAGAGATAATAATTTTATCTTTGAATCCATCCTTTGTTTCAAAGCATCATGGAGAGTGCTAGATTCGGAATGAGAAAGAACTGAATTCAAAACCAGTTTCCTACTCTTACTGGCTCTATAACTATGAGGGACATTGACCCTCTTGGAGTTTCAATGTTCCCTTCTGTAAAAGGGAGCTAGGAAGAGCTACTGTTCTAGCCTCCCAGGGTTGTCCTGAGGAAGGCACTACATTAACTTTAATTTGTTATATGAGCTATTTTACATTCACATTTCACTGGTGTTGGGAACTCCTCTCAGGGCAAGTCCCTTTACCAATGTAGATTTGGTGCCAGTTCAACAAAGGTGTCAGCAGAAGCATTAAAAGGTCAAGCAATTTGATTTGCCCAGTGTCGTACACAGGACTTCAACTCAGGTCTTTCTGACCCAAAGGGTGTTTTTCTATCTGCATACCTCTTTCCCCCTCCCTTGTTCAATTAATTACTAGAGCCACAGAATTAAAGGCTTCAGTATCATAAGAACTATCTAGTTCAATCCTCTCATTTTAAAAATGGGGAAACCGAGGCACTGAGAGAGGCAATGCCTTGCCTTTGATCGCACAGCAAATTGCCAGTAAGTCCCAGGACTAAAACCCAGGTATCCTGACTCCCAAGTTCTGCCCAGTCCATGTCCAACCAGAATAGAAAAATTCTAAGCATCTAAAACCCAGGGAGATATTCCCCAACTTATTTTACAAATGAGAAAACAGCCCGGTGACTTAAGAGTCAAAAGACCAGACAAGAATCTGGAAGCAGAGAAAAATATCCATTCTCACACCTCCATTTCCTTTTCTCCATCACTTCAAATGGACCCTACTTGTGTGCCACCATTAAAAAGTAACCACACTGGGGATACCTGAGTAGCCTGGTGGTTTGAGATCCAGGCCTTGAGATGGGAGGTTCTGTGTTCATACCTGGCTTCAGACACTTCCCGAATATGTGATCCTGGGTAAGCATGTAGCCCCCATTGCCTAGCTCTTACCACTCTTCTGCCTTGGAACCAATACACAGTATTGATTCTAAGATAGATGGTAAGAGTTCTTTTTTTTTAAGTAACCACACTAAGGCATTTGGGGATGCCTGAATCCCACTTGGAAGTCCCACTTTTGGGCTGCCACTTGAAAACTCTTTCCTCTGACCAGGAACTCACATTTTTTGATAAACTATAATTTATTTTTGGATCCCCATTAATATAACATTCTTGAATGTGACCTTCACAAAAGTGCAAAGAGAAAGGAAAAGAAGCGAAACCGGAGATGCTGAGCTGATAGGTTCCATGCTTGTTGAGACCTTGGATTTTGGTCACAGAGCTTTTCTTGTTCCCTAGAAGGGCTGAGTGCCAAGGGAACCACGCCTCCCCAACCCTGTTCCCAAACATAGATGAAAACCAGAAACCAGGAGCCAGGCACTACCACCATCACTACCACCTCCCACAATGACCCTGGAGCCTTCCAAGCCCCTTCCCCCCAGAAGGCCAAAGGCAAGAGACATGGTAGAAAAAGAGAAAGTACAGAAAACCTTGGTTCAAAACTTGGCTTTTCTGCTTATTTACTATATGATCTCAGGGGAAGCCTTTCCCACATTTAAGCCTTGGTTTCCTCATCTGTAAAATAAAGTCACTGAGTGAGATTTCTCAGGTTCCCTTCTACTCTGAACCTATAGGACTACTGTTCTGATTGAGCAGCCAGGAGCAGACTCCCCAGAGAACTATGGATGCCTGGAGTGATTCCAAATACTCTCTGGATGAAGAAGCAAGAAACTCTTGGGTTTGTTTGTTTGTTTGTTTGTTTTAATTTGTTGCCAGTAACTGAACGGTCAGCTGAGAAATCTCAGAGAAACTGTGTCAAACTCTAATGAGACTTGGAACCTTGAAGGTAGTAGGACTCAGTTCTAGATGATGCAATAGATAGAGTCTGGACTTGAGTTCAAATCAGCCTCTGACCTATCTTGGCTGTTTGACTCTGAAAGTCATTTAACCTTTCTTCATCTCAGTTTCCTCATCTATAAAATGCAGACATTGGAAAACAGTATGGGAGATATTAGGTTTAGATCAACATCTGACATCCTACACCAAGATAAACTCAGAATGGGTGAATGACTTGAATATAAAGAAGGAAACTATAAATAAATTAGGTGAACACAGAATAATATATTTGTCAGATCTTTGGGAAAGGAAAGACTTTAAAACCAAGCAAGAGCTAGAAAAAAATCACAAAATGTAAAATCAATAATTTTGATTACATCAAATTAAAAAGTTTTTTTACAAACAAAACTAATGCATCCAAAATTAGAAGGGAAGCAACAAAATGCCTCTTCAGATCCTAGAAGCAATCCACTGGGTTTTATGTCATCTATTGCTCCATCCAAGCCCAGAGAAAATAAAAGCTAAGCCACATACTGCAAGAGATGGGTAGGAAGAGAGTTCCAGCATCAATCTGAAAGTAATGGAATACTAGTAGCAATGTAATGATCCAGAACAATTTGGAGGGACCTATGAGAAAGAACACTATCCACATCCAGAGGAAGAACTGTGGGAGCAGAAATGCAGAAGAAAAACAACTGCTTGATCACATGGTCGATGGGGATATGATTGTCGATGTAGACTCTAAAAGATCACCCTAGTGCAAATATCAATAATATGGAAATAGGTCTTGATCAATGACTCATGTAAACCCAGTGGAATTGCATGTCAGCTATGGGAGTGGGGGGGGGGGAAGAACATGAATCATGTAACCATGAAAAAAATATTCTAAATTAACTAATTAAATAAAATTTAAAAATTAAAAAAAAAAATATATATATATATATATAATGGGGACAATAACAGCACCTAACTCCTAGTCTTGTTGAGAAGATCAAATGAGATTGTGAAGTACTTAGTATAGTTCCTGGCACATAGTAGGTGTTATATAAGTGTTAATAATTATTTTAAATGGCCAAAGGGCTAAGTGACATAACAGGAAGGATCCTTGGAGGTCATTTCACCCATTACCCTGCCTCTGGGCAAAGTTACCCCTGAGGAACCCTAGTTATTTAACTCTCTATCTGCATTATTCAGCAACCCCAAAATAAGAACAGAATGTCAGAGGCTCCTGACACATCTCCCCTGGCAGTGAAGGCGATGAATGAAATTTCTCCTCTTCTTTTGGGAAAGGCTAAGACATGTAGGGGAAATGAACTTATCCTGGCTCACACACTATGTCAATGACTAGAAACCTCCGTTACTGATGTGGGAGTTTAAAGTAAAGAGTGCCTGGATCTGAAATGAGGAAGATTTGAGTTCAAATCCTGTTTCAGACACTTACTAGTGTGTATGATCCTGGCCAAGTCCCTTAACCTCTCCATATGCCTCAATTTCATCATCTGCAAAATGAGGATAAGAATAGCACTTTCCTCACAGAGTTTTTGTGGAGACCCAATGAGATTTTATACATATACATATGTATGTAGGTATGTATGTCTATATACACATATATGTGTATACACATATGCATATAGTGATTAACGAACTTTAAAGCAATATGAAAATGTGACCTCTTCAGATCCTAGAAGCAATCCACTGGGTTTTATGTCATCTATTGCTCCATCCAAGCCCAGAGAAAATAAAAGCTAAGCCACATACTGCAAGAGATGGGTAGGAAGAGAGTTCCAGCATCAATCTGAAGACTTTTTTTATCTCTGAAGGACAGGGACAGAGAACTGCCCCCTTAACAAACAGGACTGCAAGGGAGTTGGGACAAGCATTGGGTAGAACAGGAATCTATGCTGAGCAGTGTCCTTTTCTGCCACTTGCCTCAGGCCTTGGACCACTCCTAGGAGGATGCTTCTAGTCATGTTAGTTCATTGGGGTTGTATAAAGCCCTGATCTACATTTTACTCATGATGTGTCAATGAACCGGGATGAGAAAAATTATTCTGTGATTACAGGAGGGTGGAACTAACAAACTGACAGACAGACACACAGAAATCCTTTTGCTGACCAGTGACAAAGTTTAATGATTTGGGGGTACATAGTTTATAGGAAAAATGACACAGGCTAAGGGATTAGGTAAACCTTTTGCAGGGACAATGGTTAGAAATGATTTGCAAGATAGAGACAATGAATTTAGATTACCTCAGTGGTTCTAAACAGAGTTTTCTATAGGTGATAATTCAATATGTCAATGTGTAACCATCTGGCTAAGTTTCTCATAGAATTTCTGCACCAGTGATTTCTTGGAAGAACATACAGTATTTGTGATAGGGAAAAGTTTGTTTTTCTCATACTTAGGAGCAGGCTACATGTTTGGCAATTCCTATACCATGGCTGTGATTTTTCTGGGTCTACTCTCACTGCTGGGGGCTACAGGGTTGGTCCTATTGGAGGAGCCCCATGCAGTGGGGAGACTCGTGAGTTTGTTGTTGTCATTTAGATGATTAGCCATGTTCAACTCTTCATAGCCCTATTTGGGATTTTCTTGGCAAAGATACTGGAGTGGTTTGCCATTTACTAACTAGTTTGACAAATGAGGAAACTGAGGCAAGCAGGTTTAAGTATCTCACCAAGTCTGAGGCCAGATTTGAACACAGATTGACTCCAGATACAGCACTCTTTCCACTGCGCCACCTCACTGCCTACAACAGGGTCATCTTCCCAACAACCATTTTTGGGCCAAGGGAAGAAGTTGAGATTTTTCAACAGACTTTTTAGGCATTTCAGATCCTGGGAGAAATGGGAAAGTTTCTGGGAAAGGGTAGAATAAAAACCTTGGTTCAAGTCAGGCCTGAATGTGTAGAGTACGGACCACCATGCTTTCAGCAGCATCTGGTGCCTGGTCCTGGTGAGATTCCACAGAGATGAGATCAAATTCAGAAACTGCCAAATGTCAATATTTCCAAGCCTCTAACAAAACACAGTCGTGCCATGCCTAATTCCTGCCAGTCCCAAACAGGTCTATGATGGTCAAAAGGGGGAGGAGGTAATTCCTCCAGATTCATTGGCACAGAGACCTTTAGGCTATTAGTATTAATCCCAGAAGAGTAAAGAAGAGTAAGAGGTACAGGAGACTGTCAGGCCTGCCCTAACTCAGAGAGGCACCCTAGAGGCTCCTAGGGAAAAGAAGGTGGGTCCTGGGGTCAGAAGAGACCCAGGCTTGAATCCCAACTCTGACCCAAGGGATGTGGCCCTCGGCACATCCCATGACCTCTCTGAGCCTCCATTTCTTCTCCTACAAAAAGTAGATAATAATAATAATAATAATAATATACCACCTACTTCACAGAGTTGTTAGGATGAAATGATTTCAAAAACTTAAACTACTATAGGAATACAAACACAAAATGCATCCCTTTAAGCAGACAGGACCCTCCATTCATGGAGAGGAAAGGCCAAAATCGAAGGAAGGCTCAGACTGGGGAGCACCAAGCCGCTGCAAATCTTCCTGGTACTCTAATCCTGTTTATATTCCAAAAAGTTGTCAAATCTTGTTGTCATTGTTCAGTAGCTTTTCAGTCATGTGCGACTCTTTGTGACCCCATATGGGTTTCTTGGCAAAGACACTGGAGTGGTTGGTTGGCTATTTCCTTCTCCAACAGATTAAGGCAAATAGAAGCTAAATGATTTTCCCTACACAGTGTCTGAGGGCAAATTTGAACTCAGATCTTCCTGAGTCCAGGCCCAGAGCTTTATCCGCTGAGCTACCCAGCTGCCTCCTTAAGTCAAATCTAATAGGATGAAGTACTCATCAATATGTTAAGGTCTCATTGGTGTGAGAAATCCCTCCAACAATGAGGATTTTAACTTGTTTATTAACTTAGAAGACAAATTCCAGTCACACTGTTTCCCACTCCTGGCATTCATTTCCTCTGTCTGCAGTTCTGCCCAAGTGGAATCTACTCCCTCCTGCCATCAGGATCCTTGACTTCCATCAAGACTGAGTTTCAGTGCCTCTTCCCACAGGAAGCCCTCCCTAATTCTGCTACTTTGTCCTTTTTCTCTCCATGGATGATCATGTATATTCTTGGTCCTAAACGTGGAAAAGTTCCCTTTCCCAAGAGAACATATGCCCCTTGGGGACGGGGAATAGTTTTAGTTTTGTCTTTATAGCCTAAGTGCCTAGCACAGTGCTTTGGGCATGGCAGGCACTTAATAAATGCTCATGAGATTAAATAAATATTAGGGGAGTGTTTGTGGCTCAGCAAGATGAAATGAAGTAGCCATTAAGTATGAAATGGAAGATTTGAATTCAGGATTTTTTGACTCTATATCAATTTATCCACTATGTCATGATAGCTCTAATCAAATTCACTAAGGATAGGGGCAGCTGGGTAGCTCAGTGGATAGAGAACCAGGCCTAGAGATGGGAGGTCCTAGGTTCAAATCTGGCCTCAGACACTTTCCCAGCTGTGTGACCCTGGGCAAGTCACTTGACCCCCATTGCCTAGCCCTTACCACTCTTCTGCCTTGGAGCCAATACACAGTATTGATTCTAAGATGGAAGGAAGGGTTTTATATAAGAAAAAAATTTTTGAAGAAAAGAAATTTAATAGGGATTTAGGCAGTAAGGTCCTGCCCTTAAAACTGGCTCAGGAAGTGGGGATGGGGAAATGAGGCAAAGAAGAAATGACCCTATTCTTTTCTTGGGCCTCTATGTACCTAGAAGGAAAAAGATGTACGCAAAGCCACTTTTTTTTTACCTGTAGCCTGGAGAAGAATAGAAGCAAATATTAGCCTAAAAAAACCCCACAGCAGGTCAGATAAACTGCAGCCTCTAGCATCCACATCCTTCAGAAAGAAGCAATGGTATGATTTCAAAGTGCAAGCAGAAATGTATCAAATCCTAGGATTTGGAACTGAAAAGAGCTTGAAAGAGGGACATACGATCTAAAATCCTTTTATAGAGGAGAAAGCTGAGGCTCAGAAAGGTTAGGTAATTTTCCCAAGGTCACACAGCTAGAAAGTAGCAAATAGCCAAAAATCAGACCCAGGTTCTCTGACTCCAAATTCGGGGCCAACCAATGAGCAAGGCACTAGAATCAAAGCAGTTCCCCATCCTCCCCCAACAACAACAACAACAAAAGCCTGCTCCACCCAAGTTCTTCTGAGGCCTGGCCATGACCAGAGCCCAGCTAATGGGATAGGACAGGGGAAAGAAGAATCCCAGGAGGGAAGGAGAAGTCCAAAGCCAAGTCACTTACCTCGAGCTGAGAGCTTCTTAGTGTTGATAATCTTGGCTGCATATTCTTGACCTGCTAAAACTTTCACACACCTTCTCACGATGGAAAAGGCACCCCTGGAGAGGAAGGGAAAAGAAACCAGAAGGAAATGAAGGTCCAGAAGCAGAGCCCTAGCCACAGGGATACCTGGAGGAGTGTCTCCCTCTGGGCCAGGAGGAAGGAGAAGAGGCCCTGCTAGGGACCAGGGCCACGGAGACCTTGGGGGGGGGGGGGAAGCTTAGGGACAAGGGCTCAGAACAGTAGAATTCTGGGACAAGACTTTAAAATGGGAGAGCTAAAAGCTCCCAGTTGAGGGCATTAGCTCTACTGCCTTCATATACATATGGGGAAACTGAGGTCTCCAGAAAGGAAAGGATTTGCCCAAGGCAACACAATGAGATCATACAGACATGAGATTATAACCCAGGGCTCCTGACAATGTAGCCCAGGACTTCTTCCAACCCACCATGCTGTCAAGCTGTAGTCCCCACAGTTGGGGAGTCTATAGCCTAATTTAGGTCATAGGGTCACAGGATTGGAGCTGGAAGGGTTTGCTTTATAAACTTTCAAGTGTTATATAAAGACTAGTTATTAATTCACAAGGCTTCCTCCCCTGGAATGTCTCCAGGGATATACTTTACAACTATAGGAGGAGTTAGTGGTCAGAGTGGTCTGGTACAATGGAAAAAATGCTGACTCTGTAATAAAAAGATCTGGGTTCCAATCCTGCCTCTGCCACTTGCTGCCTGTGTGTTATTAAGCAAAGTCTTGGAATCCAAGCTCTTCATGGGACTGGATGGCCTCTGAGATCCCTTGCAGTACTAAATCTGGGAAGGAAGGAGGGAGGGAGGGAAAGAGGGAGAGAGAGAGGGAAGGAAGGAAGGAATGAACAAACAAACGAAAGAACAAAAGGACAAATGAATGAAGGAGGAAGGACAGAAGGAAGGAAGGACGGAAGGAAGGAAGGAAGAAAGAAAGGAGGGAGGGAGGGAAAAAGGAAGGAGGGAGGGAGGGAAGAGGGAGAGAAGGAAGAAAGGTGAGAGGGAGGGAAGGAAGGAAGGAAGGAAGGAAGGAAGGAAGGAAGGAAGGAAGGAAGGAAGGAAGGAAGGAAGGAAGGAAGGAAGGAAGGAAGGAAGGAAGGAAGGAAGGAAGGAAGGAAGGAAGGAAGGAAGGAAGGAAGGAAGGAAGGAAGGAAGGAAGGAAGGAAGGAAGGAAGAAGAGAAGGAAGAAGAGAAGGAAGGAGGGAGGGACGGAAGAGGAAGGGAAGGAAGGAGGGAAGGAGGGCAGAAAAGGCAATGTGATATAGTAGAAAGACCATTAAATCCTAGGTCCTGGGTTCAAATTCTAGTTTTACTACTTAAGTCACAGAGAGTTAAATCTAGAAAGAAGCTTAGAGATCCTATCAATGAGTGCCTCATTTTGTTGATGAGAAAACCGAGGCTCATCGAGAAGTAGTAGAGATAAAGCTAGATTTCAAACTCAGGTCCTCCTCACATTTTTCATTTGTTTTTGTTGCTGCTTCAAAGGCACATTTACAGGATTATCTCCCAAGCAGCCTGAGAAGCAGCAGAAAAAAAAATCTCTGAAAACAGCACAGACAACTCACCCCTCCACCCTTGTATGGGGAAGGAGCAGATGGCTGGGGGTGTAGGAGAGAAGAAGGGTGGCTAGGGAGTGGGTGAAAGGACAGGACAGGGGCTGGGGGAAGGGGTAGATGTGGGGAGGTTCAAAGGGAAATATGAGGTTAGCAGAATGAGACCCTACTGAGGGAGGTAAGAGGGGGTGGCAGGTGTTAGAGAAAGAAGCCCAGATCTTGGCTCAGACTATATAATAATAATAGAATAATGTGGTGCTTTAAGGTTTACAAAGTGATTTCCCCACCTACATCAACCCCATGAAATAGGAATTATTATTCCCATTTTACAGATGAAGTAACTAAAGGTCAAGGAATTTTTCCATGACTTCCCCATGGTTACCCACTATAGGAGCCAGTATTCAAATCTGTGTCCCTGGACTCCAAGTCAGGCACTCTTTTAAGCTGCCCACTCAGACACAGCCACCTTCCTAATATTAGCTCACCATCCTATAGTTGGTTTACCAAGCACTTCCCCCTCAACAACCCTGTGAAAGAGAACGAAAGCACTAGGATCCCTATTTTACAGATGAGGAAACTGAGCATCAAAGAAATAAAGTGACTTCCTCAAGGCCACATGACTAGCATTGGAGCCAAGATGTGAGGGCCTGATTGTGCCACTGAAGGGCAGACTGTTCCTGGTGTCCACAGTATGGTGCCGGGGGGAGGAGGGGGGGAGGATATCATCCAATGTCACTGAGGCAAGGGAGAAGAACAGACTGAGATGCTTCCTTGCAGGGAGCAGATAAGACAAGAAAGAACAAGGAGTTCCTTTCATAGCTGGTCTCCATTCCCTTCCACTTGGCACCACCCAGATGGCCCTGGGTTCCCAGGAAGGAAGTAGGAGAAAGGAGAGGCGCAGACAGATGGGCTGGGAGCATGGGGCCCATCACTGAGAATGTGGAAAACTGTTAATGGCCTGTGAGAAGGAACATGGGCCTCGCCAGGACCTGGGCATCCAGGGAGTTATGCTGAGAAAATGACTTTCTCGCTGCCTGTTGAGTGTCCTCTTGGGAGCCAAGTGCAAAGCTTCCAGTTGGGAGATGCTAACAGCAAAGTTGCCTCAACTAGAGCCTTCTAGATTTCAATCTTATTAGTCATTACTCTGGGCTAACTCAACCTGGCTAACCTCACCCACCAGGAGCATTGTCTGTCCTGCCTCCCACCAGAAATGCTGCATGCGAAAACTTCCTAGTCTTGCACCTCTCGACTCTGGACTCTGGTTCAGCCAAGAAATGCAGATTGGGCTGTTATAGCCCAAAAGGCAGCGTAAAAAGAGCTTCAGTGTCAGGAGGCAAGGATACAAGTCCTGGTTCTGTGACTTTGGCAAGGTCATTTAAATTCTCTGGACCCCCTTTTGGTCATCTGTAAAATGAAGGGGCTGGACTCCCTCTCTAAGATGCCCTCCACCCAGGACCTTTGATCTTTATGGACTAAACGAAGTCAGACCCTTGGACTGTGACTCAGACCTGCACCCAGGACCTGTTCTCCTACAACTAGCAGCACTGAAGTTCTTGAGAGGTAGACTAGTAACATTCTACGTTTGCCAGACCTTTTTCATAATACTCCCAGAAGTCATCCATTATCTCTATCAGATTAGTTAATGAATTACTTTTCTAGGCTTATTAGGCATTCTTCCTGTTTGCATACTCTATGGTGTCTCCTTCTTACTGTTCCTCACACACCCTCCCATCTTAGAATCCTTGCTTTCCTTCAGAGCTGACCGGAAGCATCTCCACTGAGAGGAAGCCTTCTGATGCATCCGATGGCCAAGCCCCTCTCCCCACTACCTCAAAATTACTTTGTATTTTTTGTTGTTGTTCAGTCATTTCAGTCATGTCTGGCTCTTCATACCCCCATTTGGGGTTTACTTGGCAAAGAACCTAGCATGATTTGCCATTTCCTTCTCCGGTTCATTCTATAGATGAAGAAACTGAGGCAAACAGAGATTAAGGTACTTTCTCAGGGTCACACAACTAGTAAGTGTCTGAGGCCAGATTTGAACTCAGGAAGAAGAGTCTTCCTGACTCCAGGTCTTCTTTACTTTGTACTTTGAACATATATGCAGAGTATATGTTTTCTCCCTCAATAAAATGTAAACTCCTTGAAGGCATGAACTTTGTCATTCTTGCCTCTGTATCACATCCCTAGAACTTTTTTCTGGCAGATAAGTTGGTGCTTAATAAATGTTTCAGTGCTTGATTGTTTCTTAAATTTATTGTCAACACACAGGACCAGAAAACAAGGTAGACCGATAATCTCATGAGAGTAATGGAGAAATGGATAACCAAGCATGGAACCCACATGATAAATTGAAAGACCTCCAGCATGTTAGACAGTCCCTCAGAAAACTGTGGAAGAAAATCACATAGGATGAGAAGGCTTGGTTGGATTGCAATCTGCACTGGTGTCAGTCAATAACATTTCTGAAATGCCTGCTGTTTGCCAGGTACTACACCAAGTACTGGGAATGCAAAGAGAGGTAAAAAAAAAAGTCCCTGATCTCAAGGAGCTCCTACTCTAATGGGAGAAACAGCATACAAATAATTATGTCCAAAAAGCTGTGTACAATGTAATCCGAGTTAATCAACAGATGGAAGGCAGTAATACTAAGGAGGAAGTGAAAAGGTTTCCTGAAGACAGTGGGATTTTAGGTGAGATTTGGGGTAAGCCAGGAGAGGCAAATGAGGAGAGAGTGCATTCCATACATGGGGGAAAACAACCAGTAAAAATAACTGTAGCCAGGAAAACGATGTGATTTGGACAAAGAGCAGCAGGATGTCTGTTGTTCTTGGATTAAATAGTAGAGGGGAGGGAAATAACATAGAAGAAGACTAGAAAGGTGAAGGGAAAGGGATGATCATGTTATAAGGCACTTTGAATATCAATGGGGCAGCTAGGTGGTGCAGTGGAGAGAGTATTGGATGTGGAATCAGGAGGATTCATCCTGAGTTCAAATCCAGCCTCAGTCATTTACTAACTGTATGTCCCTGGACAAGCCACTTAACTCCATTTGCCTCAGTTTCTTCATCTGTAAAAAGAGTGGGAGAAGAAACTCCAGTACCTCTGCCAAGAAAATCCTAAATAGGGTCATGAAGAGTGGGACTCTAAAAATGACCAAATGATAATTGTCAAAGGATTTTATATTTAATCTTGAAGAGGATAGGAAGTTGCTGGAGTTTATTGGTTATTGACATGGTCAAAATTGTTCTTTTTTTTTTAACCCTCACTTTCTGTTTTAATATCAATTCTATAGCAGAAGAATGGCAAGGGCTAGGCAATGAGGGGTTGTGACTTACCCAGGTCAGACAGCTGGAAGAGTCTGAGGCCAGGTTTGAACTCCTGACTGTAGGCTGGGTGCTCTCTCTGTTGAGTCACCTAGCTGTCCCTAGATTTGCTCTTTAAAAAAACTAATTTGATAGCTGAGTGAAGGATAAACTGGAATGGGGAGAGACTTAAGGGCAAGGAGACTGACCAGTGGTCTATTGCAGAAGTCCAGGCATGGTTGATGAGGACCTGCTCCAAGGTGGAGGGAAGACTCATGCTGATGAGATCACAGATCTTTTGAAGTATAAAAGCAAAAAGGACAATATCAAACCTGGCTGACCAGGGTCTGATCAGAGACTAATGAGACCAGAGAGAGGAGTAATGTAGCAAAACTTTATTTGGAGAAAAGGAAGGGGCAGAGGAGGATAGGAGACCAATGGCAGTAGAAGTAGCAGTGGAAGTGGGGGGGGGGAGAAGAAGGAGAGTGGGGGGGAGCCCTAAACCTGTGGATGGCTAGAGGTCTCCCCCTGGGTGGGGAGGGGGCAATCTTTTATAAGGTGGTCTGGGATGAGGTAACCTGTGTTCAGTTTACTGGATGGCCCTAAGGGGGTTGGGAACCTCTGTCTCTGGGTTCGGAAGTTCCCAGACATGGTGGTCAGTGATTTGGGAGATCATTTTTCTAGACTTGACAGCAAAATCCTGATGTTCTGCCAGGTGCTACTGGGGCTTTGTTTCATGGTTTGGACAGGTGCTGGGGTTGGGCAGGACTATTGGTCTCAGTAGAAAAGGGAGGTTTTGGCCTCGGGATCTATCAGACAATAAATATTTTCTGAAGTCTGGACCTCTGTGTACTAAGGTTCCCCTGAGGCTTGAGACCAGCCACTATAATTTGCCTGGGGACCCTGAGAAATTAAGCGACTTATCCATGGTCACACACTTGTCCACAGTTGCACAGTCCATAGTTATACATGGTCAGAGGCAAAGCTTGAACCCAAATATTCCTGATTTCAAGTCTGGTCCTTATCCATTGTACCAAACTATTTCTCTCTAATAATCATAATTATACAATGTTGACATTCCATCGTTTCCAAACTCTCCATGACCCCATTTTGAAGTCTTCTTGGCAGATACTAGAGTGATTTGTCATTTCCTTCTGCAGTTCATTTTACACATGAGAAAACTGAGGCAAACAGAGTTAAACTCAGAGTCAAATAACAAGTAAGTATCTAAGGACAAATTTGAACTCAGGAAGATGAATCTTCCTGACTCTGTGCCCTGTGTTCTAGCCACCGGGATGCCAAGCTGCCTTTTAACAATAACAATAATCCCTTATGATTAAAGAATTATTTGTGCTTTTCAAAGCCTTTTGATATCCCATTGGATCTTCCCAAACTGCCCTGTAAGAGTCAGGACAGTAATTAATTAGGTTGCCCATTTTACAAGGGAGGAAACAGAGGTTTAAAGAGGTTAAGGTAGCTGCCCCAAATCACACAGACAGTAAAAAGCAGAACTGGTATTATAATCCAGGTCTCTTGACTCCCAGGGCAGGGCTTTTCCTTCCCCAGCCACCACAGAGCTTCGCAAGCCTGCTTGGCACTGCACCTCCCTCAGTCATGGAGGCCCTCTCTACCCCAATCCAGTATCCCTCTGGCAGATGCCACGGGGACATGATGTATTGGAACTGTCTCAGCCCGGAGCCCTGGCCCACACCAACGCAGCAGCAGCACAGAGGGTACACAGAAGGCCTGGGAAATAGAAGATTCTGTTTGCTGATGATGAACACTGAGCCAACAGAAGTTCCAACATATTCCTTGTTTTGGCTGCTCTTAGGTTTTTCTTGAATGGGTTATTAAGAGAGAGAGAGAGAGAGAGAGAGAGAGAGAGAGAGAGAGAGAGAGAGAGAGAGAGAGAGAGAGAGAGAGAGAGAGAGAGAGAGAGAGAGAGAGAGAGAAGACACAAAACAGAAAGATCCCTTCCAGCTCAAATGTTCTGATTGCTGATAATTGCTGCTCGGAGAAAGTCCCAAAGTCCTTCTGGGAGGGGTTGGGTCAGTGGTGAGCAGCACAGTGAAACCAGAGGAAGCCAGGAGGTTCCCCTTTTTGACCTCCCCTCTTGGAGACTATTTTGGCCTCACTAGATCTTACTTCTGTGAAGATCAGCAGCAAGAGTGCAGTTGGCTACTACTGCTGAATAGTGGAGTCAAATTGGAATCTGAGGGGCCAGGTTTGAGTCCTGACTGTCACTGACTAGCTTTATGACTTCAAGTAAGGTACTTAAGCTTCTCTGAACCTGTTTCCTCATCTGCAAAATGGGAATAATAATTATATTACCTAATGGTGTGACTTGATGATCAAATCAGATGATGTTGACAGTGTTCTTTGCACACCGATATATTCCATATAAATGTAAGCTATTACTAAGGTGCAGGAATCCTTTGGGCATAAGAAGGGATGGAAGAGCCAGAAGGGGCTGCATTTTAAAGGAGAACCTGAAAGTCATGCTTAATTTACAGAAAAGTCTTGTTAAGTAATGGTGGACTTTCTGGCACCAGGAAGGGCTATTTAGATGTGGAGGTCGGTCAGGGATTCTCTTCCTAGCATTTCTGAAATGCTTTTAGTTCACATATATAGATAGCCCTTTACAGTTGACATAGCACTTTAAAGTTGTTTACATAGCACTTTATATACATTATCTCATTTGAAACATACCATGGAGGGAGTCATCTATTCTTCCTACACACAATACTGCCTGTTCCTCCTTTTGGAGATTAAAAGATCATTTAGGTTATTTGGGGCTGTGGAAGGTTCATGTTGCCTAGGTGAGCAATGGCCCTCATGGGGGGGGGGGGGGTACTGTGGGTCTTTTAAGTACCAAATGGAATGAATGAATCAGAGGAAACCAGTAGCTATTTAGCTACATTCCTAGCCAGGATCTAGATCTGTTCTTGGACTGAGTGAAGGACACAGTAAGCCTTTGTAGAGAAAGACTAGAGTGTGTAGCTAGGAGAGTGGAGGAGAAGAGAAGCAGGTTGAAGGGGTAAGCTCTGGCTTTTGAAATCACAGAATTTCAGATCTGCAAAAGACCCCCAAATGCATCTGCTCCAATCTCTGTGTGAAGCAAGTATCCCTGGGTTTCTTTTTTTAATATTTCTATTAACGAGGAACTCATTACCTATTCAAACAACCCATTATAATTTTGAAGCCCTTAGAAGCAAAAGAGACTGAGCTTTCTAAGCAATCAGTCAATCAACAGCATTAAGAGCCTCCTATGGTGTAGCAGTTACATGACTCAGTGGATAGCAAGCCAGGTCTGCAGTCAGGAGATCCTGGGTTCAAATCTGGCCTTAGATACATCCTAGCTGTGTGGCCCTGGGCAAGTCACTTAACCCCCATTGCCTAACCCTTATTGCTCTTCTGCCTTGGAACAATACACAGAATTGATTTTAACAGAAAGTAAGAATTATTTTTTAAAGACTATTATCTGTCAGAAAACTCTGAAAAGTGCAAGAGATACAAAAAACAGTAAAAAAGCCTTGATGCCAAAGCACTCACAATTTAATGGGAAAGCCAATTTTAAAAAAATAAATATGTGCAAAAAATGCTATATACAGGATAAAAGAAATAAATCACAGAGAAAAGGAAATAGAATTCAGGGAGGTTGACTGGGAAAGGCTTCCTGGAGAAGATGGAATTTTAGCTGGGACTCACAGGAGTAGATGGAGAAGAGGAGGGAAAGAAAGGAAATGATTTAGCAAGATTAATGGACATACAGACAACCTCTTCCCCTTTTGCCCCTCTCTCCTCCCACCACTACTACTTCCAAAAACCATTGCTGCTTCCTCTTCCCTTTCTGGAAAGTCTATAAAGGACGTGTTCTTCGTTGAGATTTCAGGGTGATATCCCCATTAGGAAAAGACAAATGAAACTGCCTAACCCAGACCCCTCTTGTGGATTTAGGGGCTTAGGATTTTGAACTGGAAAGATCTGAGAAATTCTTTTGGCCAACTCCCTTATTTTAAAAAGAAAGAAAATGAGGCCCAGAAAAGGGCCATTATTTGGTCAAGGTAGTACAGACAAGTTTGGCAAATCTTGGATCTGAATGATGGTCATGAGCTCTCAATCCAACACTCAAACTCCCATTGGCATAGTGGGCTAGCGACAGTACTGGAGGGCTGAGAGGCTTTGGATTTAGAATGTTGTCCATAAACCAAGGTCCATATTCCCCCTCATGTACTAGACTTCCTCGGTTTACCCATTGAAGTCATTGTGATCACTTACATCTGTGACTATTTCATGATTAACAAAATGCACTCATTAAACTATGAGCTCCTTGAGAACAAGAACTGCCTTTTATCTTTCTTTGAATCCCCAACACTAGGCCCAGTGCCTGGCCCATAGCAGGTGTTTAATAAATGCTAACTGACTGACTCAATATCTGTAATCTCTTTGGGCCCTCCCAAGTCCCCTGCGAGAGAGGACAGAAATTATCCTCATTTTTCAGATGAGGAAACTGAGGCCTGTAGGGGGCAGGTGATTTTCCCAAGGGCACAGAATCTCAGAGTTCTATGAAAAACTCCAAAGTCATCTAATTCAGCCTCTTAGCTAGTGCAAGAATCCTTTCTACAACCCCTTCAATAAGCGGCCATCCCACCTCTCTGATGAGTAATTCAGTCTGGAAGCATCTCTTTCTCCCGTGGGGCAATGCTACTTGCTAGGACATTTTTCCTTAGAGGAGGCCAAAATCAGCCTCTCTCTAACTTCTCCCTGCCAGTCCCAAATCTGTCCTGTGTGAGGAGTGGAAACCAGAGAGATGATTCTCCTCGCTGATAACCCTTCAAATATTTACAGACCTCACACGTATGCCCTAAGTCATACTTTCCTAAATAGATCCAATTCTTCATTTGAATGTGGGACAAGGTTTCTAATGCCCTTCTTCACCATTCTAAGCTGACTGCATCCTCTGCAGGAACCCCACCCTAGTAAAACAGAAGCATTTATTCCAGAACACAGTTTAAGAAAGTTGCCTAGGTTCACTGTCCCATGGCCAGTACTCATCCAAAGTGGGATTTGAACACTCAACCCCGGGGCTGGATCTCTTCTCCACTACTCTCTGCTGTTTCTCTGGGCTGCCCTTCCTCCAACGTGGTGCCCAGGACTAGAAATGATCCTCTAGATATTCGAGGGCCAGTGGAGAGGGCAGTAGAAGTATAACTTCCTTTGCCCAGTTCATTAGGTTTCTATTTATGCAGCCTTAGACCTCATTAGCTTTTTCAGCAGCCCACATCTCCCCCATTGTATCTCAGCTGATTTTTCTTTTTAATTCAAGTGCAAGATTTTACATTTGTCTCTATTAGGTTCCACCTAATTAGATTAGGTCATCTGGCTAGTAAAGAGGAAGCGCAAGGATAAAGAGCATCAGGCCTCCAGGACCCTAGTCCAACTGCAGTCTTTTTCTTATCCCAGGTGACTTCTGCCCCCAGGCTATTGGGAACAGCCCCTCTTGGACGGAGAAACCCTCTTTGCTATAGTGCCTGGAGGATACAGAAGGTTTAGAACTAGAGGAACTTCAGGGACCATCAAATTCAGCTCCTACATTTGAAAGACTGAGGAAACTAAGCCCCAAAAAGGTTGTCATTTGCCTGAGGTGGGGCAAAAAGCCCTCAAAGGAGTAGACAATAGGGAAGTAGCACCCTGGTGGGTGGCTGGGTGCCTGTAGAAAGGTGGAGATGTTGGCACACTGTTATTTTTTGGTGGCTCTCCACAGGCCCCCTTTGTGAGTGTGTGTGTGTGAGAGTGAATGTGTGTGGATGTGTAAGTGTGGGGGAGTATGTGTATGAGTGTGTGTGGTGGGTGAGTGTGGGTGAGTGTGTGTATGAGTGTGATTATGTGCAATTGTGTGTAGGTGTGATTGTGTGTGTGCAATTGTGTGTTTGAGTGTGTGTGTGCCTAGCCTGGTGTGAAGGTTCTGGAACAGTATACTTATGGGCTTAGATCTCTGGAAAAGCAGTCTGTGAGTGTGTGCCTGTGTGTGTGTGTCCACTGGCTCTGGGCTGGGAATGTTGCATTTTGTGGAAAGCAAGCTCCCCCAGGGGGTGCTGCAAGAAGAGCTTGATGCAGGGGTTCGGGGAGAGGGCGTGCACTCGGCTTGCTCGAAGTCTGTGGGTCCCAGATTGCAGGGGGAGTTGGCAGGAGTGTCAGCTGTGTGTTGCCAGGGCTCTATCAATTGTCAGCGTATCTCAGCCTGTGTGGGGGTGGCTGAGGGGGCGCCCAAGCCATGCTGCATGCGCCAAAGCCCAGTCTGGGAGGAAACTTGACTTTCCTTCCCCTCTCTGGAAGGGTGGCTCAGACTGACAGAATCATAGAACCTGGAATGTCAGTTCTGAAGCAGACCTAAGGACGAGGAATGCCAGAGTTGGGGGGCAGAGGGGGGGGTACCTTAGAACAAAGAATGTCGGAGGTGGAAGGGACTTTAGGATGTAGAATGTCTGACCCAGAAGGGACCTCATAATGCTCAGGCAGTCTCGGGCCCTATCTGCACCCCTTTGCCCCATTCCCCTGTACCCCTCTGTCACCTCCCTCAGGGTTTTTTTACCCAGTGCTCACAAGCTGTTCCAGGAAGAAAGCTTCTTATACATTCTTGTTGGATGTAGTTGGAAATTGAGTGTGTTCTGCTTTCCCTCCCCCCAGGATTATTTGCATAGTTAAAGTGGAATCTTGGGATAATAATATTGAACTCAAAAGGGGGTGGGGTGGGGGTAAAAAAAGATCTAAAAGGGTTTTTGAAAGCCAAGAATTCAGAGCTGGATCTAGAAGGGAGGAGGGAAGAGGCTCTGCTATCCTTTCCATTAATGGAGATAAGCCCTGAGGACATTCATCAATGCCGTAGGCAGCCCTTAGCACCACCTCTCATATCACCAAGACCTTTCTATGAGAAAGATGGATTATTATCATGTACTGATTATTAAGTCCCATAATGTCATGAGACTGGTCTAAGGACTAAAAATAAAATATTAATGCCTTATTATTGCTTCATTTTATCATCAAAACATCTTTGTCAGGAAGATGTATTCTCATTCTTATTATCAATATTATATCCATTTTATAGATATAAAACCTCAGGCCCAGAGAATGCAAATTATATTAAAGGGCACACAGTAAATCAAAGGGAGAGGTGGGATCACATCCCAGGAAAAGGGAAGCTCCTTGAGGCTAGGAACTGGCTTCTTTTTTTAATCTTTGTACACAGAAGACACTTAAATGTTTCTTGAACTGAATTGAACCTAGATCTTCAGACTCTCAGGAACCTTCTAAAAGACCACACACACACCAGGGAAGCTGTCCACGCCATTCTGCTGAAGGTTTTTTCTGTGGGTTGAGGAAGGTGGGCAGTATGCAGGCTCTGAGTAAGAAGACACCTCCATAAGGAGCTAAAAGTCTTTGTTTTGCTCTTTCACACCTTCCCAGCTGAGGCAGCCCCTGCAAATATCCAGCTTGTTTTAACCCTCTTCCTCCCCCCAAGTCAGTCAATCTTCAATCTCATTTCCAGAAAGAAGTGGGTTGCATTCTCTCTCTCTCTCTCTCTCTCTCTCTCTCTCTCTCTCTCTCTCTCTCTCTCTCTCTCTCTCTCTCTCTCTCTCTCTCTCTCTCTCTCTCTCTCTCTCCCTCCCTCCCTCCCCCCCTTTTCTTCTTCCTTCTTCCTTCTCTTCTTGATGCATCTTTCCTCCCTTTGTCTTTTCCTCTCTCTCTCTTTCCTTTTTTCTCTCTCCCCTCCTCTTCCTCCTCCTCTTCTTTCCTTCCCTTCTCGATGCACCTCTCTCCTTTATTGTTCCCTCTTCGTCTCTGAATCTGTCTCCGTCTCCCTCTCCCCCCCCCCCCATTTTTCCCTCCCTCCCTCTCTCTCTCTCTCTTTCCCTTTCTCCTTCTCTAACAAAACCCACTTCTGAAGCTCTTTTTGAGCAATGCTGATGATTACACACTGCCTAAGGATAATTTCCTTCCTCCTTTCTATAACCTGTCATGAGGGTGGGATCTAAAGCCTCAGAGAATGTCAAAGCCACAAGGAGGCATCCCTGCTACCCTCCTCCTCCCTGGTAAGGAGTATGTGGTTCCCCATTCTCTTGGAGAGCCTAGCCACTCACTACACCAAGTAAGGTACAGCTCTTAACCTGTGGTTCTAGCTCAGACCCAGGCCCAAGCCCAAGCTATCCACTTGTCTCCTGGCTCCAATGAGGAGGCAGGACCCTTCACATCCTTTAGACCATGAGACTACTCTGGATTTCAGCTTCCCTGCCTTTCTACAGCTCTGCTCCAGGATCATCCCACTTCCCCTGACCAGACCCCAGGTTATTCCTGCTAGCTAATCATAGCCCCCATTTCTGCAATGCTTTGGAGTTGAGAAAGTACTTTCCCTGCCACAATCCTGCTAGGCATGGAGTGAAAGTTTTGTCACATAG
Organism: Monodelphis domestica; assembly: GCF_027887165.1. Classification (NCBI taxonomy): domain Eukaryota; kingdom Metazoa; phylum Chordata; class Mammalia; order Didelphimorphia; family Didelphidae; genus Monodelphis; species Monodelphis domestica. The sequence goes on from NC_077227.1 coordinate 349,972,842, forward strand.
CCAGTCTTGGCTTACTTGAACCCAGATCTCCAGCCTTTAATTACAGGCTCCACTGCAGAATTCTGCCTAGGGGTATGTGTGTGTGAGAGAGAGAGAGAAAGACAGAGAGAGACAGAGACAACCAAGGCAGAAGAGCTAGGGCTAGGCCACTGGGTTTTAGTGACTGGCCCAGGGTCATACAGCTAGGCTGTGTCTCATGCCATATTTTAACCTAGGACCTCTTGTCTCCAGGCCTGGTTCTCTATCCATTGAGCCACTTAGCTGCCTCAGGCATTTTCTTTTTGAGTCTTCCTTTTCTTACCCTAGAATGATCAGTAAATCAAGAGCTAATAATTCATCTAAATTTATTTAGGTCCACCTCACCTTGATGGATTCTAGTTATCTCCTTTCCTCTGGTCTAGTCCCCAAGACTGACCAGGAGAACTTTTGGCTCCACTACATCTAGGATTCAGCTCTGGCCACTTTGCCTGCCTCCCTGTTGATAGTCCCTCCCTAAGGACCACAAACCTAAGAGTCATCTCTTTTACCCAGGTTGGTGCCAGAGGATTCTAATGCCCATCCTTAGTCCTGCCTCTGGCTACCTAAGGATTCAAAGGATTTATATTTTGAAATCATCTAGTTCTACTCTAACCCATTTATAAGCCAAAGGAAGGGAAATGACTTGCTCAAGGTGACACAGCTTGTGTCATGAACCTTTGGACTTTCGTCTGGTTCTTTGGCAGAAGAAGCCCATACAGATCAAGCCCCTAAAGCTGGACAAGTGAAGCAATTAAAGCAATGCTCATAGAGAACTGCAGAGAGAATATGATCAGGTCAGGATGGAAGTCAGAAATGAGATGACTCTAATACTCTCACAGACCATTACTCTCTCCAGCCAGGACATTGGTTTTCTCTTGTATTTTGAGCCAGTTCCTAGAATGGCTTTCCCTCCCAGCTGCATGAGCACACACACACACACACACACACACACACACACACACACACACACACACTCTGTACCAATGTCCAGCCTCCTTGACCAAAGCTTAGCCTCCACATGCCACCCCATACCCCTTCCACAGCTTCCCCACTGTGGCAACACCCTGGCCCAGCAGCACCTTGCACCAGGGTACAGCACACCCTAAAAACCAGCAGCAGATATGTGCCTGTGAGTGCCAGGGGCCATGGAGGAGAAGTCTCTAGAAGGCAACATTCCCACAACACCCCCACAGATCCCCAAGATTCAATGATATCCTTCTCCTCTTGGGGCAAAGCATCACTTTTACTTTCACTTAGAATGACTGAGTCACCTCCCCCTTCCCTGACACTACTGATCCATCACCCAGCCTTACAGTCCCAGAGAAATGGAAAATGGGTGCACCAACACCACCGGCCAGCCAAGAGCAGCGAGGTACCAATACTTTCACTCCTGCCCAGCAGGATTGTGACAGGGAAAGTACTTTCTCAACCCTAGAGCAATGCAGAAATGGGGGCTGTGATTGGCTAGCAGGAATAGACTAGGGTCTGTTCAGGGGAAGTGGGATGATCCTGGGACAGAGCTGTAGAAACACAGGGAAGCTGAAATCCAGAGTAGCCTCATGGTCTAAGAATGTGAAGGGTCCTGCTGAGAGACCATGCCCTTGGCCAGCTGGATAGCTTGGGCCTGGGCCTGGACCCAGATTAGATGAAGGGGCCAGTGGCTAGAGTTAGAGCTAGTTAGAGGCAGCTGCTTACTATTAGCTGGAATTACCGAACCTCCTCAGTACTTTCAGGGGTAGCACAGACCCCTTGCACTCTCTGAGCAGAGGGGCCACATTCCCCAAGCTCCCCAGCTCTGTCCAACCCAGGGAAGAAAGGAAGTATTTCTCAGTCTCCCCTAGACCCACTTCAGATCAGAGCCCACCTTGAATATGTTTGGATACACAAATCTCTATGTCCCCTCCAGATATTCTCAGAGCCTTGTATTCTACATGGACCTGCTGTTATTGGTGCACACGTGTGTGTGTGCGCGCGCGCCCACACACACACACACACACACACAGTTTTCCTGCCCAAATGCACATAGCCAGCCTCCCACACATGTGCACCTCATACAGCCAGGTCCTGTGCACACACCCCATACCAGCATGCCTTCACCCAGACCCAACTTCCTCCCTTATACATGTACGCACATTCAGTAAGTCCTCATGGATGCACACAGCCTAGATTTTGACCCAGTCCATTGCAGGCACACACCAGCATGCCTTTACATATGCCCATACTCAGGCAGACACATGCATACATTCACACATGTTCATACATTCATACTCCCACACAATGCACATGCAGACACAACTCAACAGCCTCTCAGAGATTCACACAAAATGCATGTAGATGCACAGAGAGATGCACAATCCCCTACACACACACACACACACACACACACACACACACACACACACACACAGCTGGCTGGAACCCAGACTCTGAATGTCTAGTACCCTTCTGCCTTGCAAACACTAGCCATTGGCAGAAAATAGTATTAAATGCTAAAGGAGGCACTGTGGAATAGTGGAATGAATATTGGAGTCATAGCCAGATCATGAAGGTTCAAATCCTGCTTTACCCACTTAAAACTTACATGACCTTGGGAAAGTCACTTTGTCTCTGATGATCCGTTTTTTCATCTATAAAATGGGAGGCTTGAATTAGACAATTGCCAAGGTCCAATCCAACTCCAAACCCCAATCCAGACGCCTCCCAACCTACTTCCTATAAGTCATTAGGGTTCTAGGCCCCCTGAACATGGTGCCAGTGGAACACCTTATCCCTACAGCTTTTAAATACTGTGGGGAAAAAAACCAAACAGGAAAGTCAACTTGCCAACCTAATCCCAATTCCTTATCCTTCTGTCCTCTGCATTGACCAGCTGCAGTCAACATTCATAAAACCAGGTTAAATACCAGAATTTGGCATTAACCAGCCATACCAGGTACCTCTCTGTCTTCCCCTACCTTGTGAGCTATACAAGTTCACCCAGGACAGCTGGGCCTCAGATCCCATGGCTCTGCCCCTCCCTGTCCCTACAGACCCAAGTGCTCAAAGATGCTTTCTAAGCATCGTTCCCTACAACCTTCCCCCATCACCATAGGGCAACTGGACTTTAGCCCTGAATAGACCAGTCTAAGTACCAAATAAATGTTTATTTCCTTCTCTCCCTTGCTCACACCTGGTCCTCTGTGGTGCTAACTTTGGCTGGGAGGAGCTTCCTCAGAAAAGTTGGCCACTCTCCACGGTCCGGGCAGTGTGGGCATATGTGTGCTCACATTCTGGTATGTACATGAGGGTGCAAGGACATGTTGAGTGTTTGCATGCATTTATGAGCAGGGGTGAGCTCAGTAAATATGCATGGGTCATGTACCTGGATGCACGCACGCATACACACATACACACACACACACACACACACACACACACACACACACACACATACACACACCACAGATGAGATTCTTTGGGAGCCTAACCTGAAATACTCCTCCATCAAACCAATAAACTGCTTTGATCAGGCATCTTCTCCCTTTCCTACCTGGGAGGAAGAAATCAGCCTGCTTCCCACCCCTCCCCAATGGAAACTTACTTGCCCAGTTCTTCAAAGAGCTGATATTCCTCAGTGAAACGGGTGCAGGTGATTGTGGCCATGCTGCCCAGCAAGGCGAGGAGACAAAGCCAGGTAAGGAGAGCTGTGGAGCTAGAGAAGAGCCGGGCTGGAAGGCAGGCGACAGCTCACAGCTCACTGATGCCACTCCTCTACTCGGCTCCTCTGGGGGCTCCCAGCTGCTCGCTTTCCCGAGCAGAGGGAAATGAGGGAATGGGTTTGATTGGCAAGCTTGGAGATAATGATGAGGGCAATTTGTCTCCTCTAAGCCTCACAAGCCTTCGTCAGCATCCAGGTTCCCATGGCAACCACCTCTGAAACGCCCTGTTTCCGTTGCCCCAGCAACTGCCTTCCAAACACCTGCAGGCCATAGGGCCCAGGTCGGGGGCGGGGGAAGGGGAAGCCAGAACCCAGGGAGACTTGGAGGGGGGAAAGAAGAAAAAACTTACTCCCCAGATAAAATAAATAAATAATCTCCAGCACCACCCAGAACGCTGGGGTGATTGAAGCAGATGGGCTAGGATTAAGTGGGGCAAAAAAGGGTTGTCATGGCAACTACCCTTTCCACATTTCAGGAGGTCCCTGAAAAGACAGGATGCTGTTGCCCTAGCAACTACATCTTATCCTCCAGAAAAAACAGGTATTGCCCTGTTGCCCTGGCAACATTCAAGTTCCAAGATTTAGAGAGAAATGATGTCTAATTCATCCAGACCCACATATATCTCTTTCTCGTTTCCTTCTCCTTTCTCCCTGCTCATCTTTCTTCTCGTTCTTTACTCTAACTTCTCTCTCTTACCTCTATCATTTCTTTTATTCTCTCTCTCTTCCCTCTTACCTTTTTCTCCGCTCCAATCTTTATTTCCTTTCATCATTCACCTCTCACTTTTCTTTAATCTTCTCTTTCTTACTCATCTTTTTCTCTTCTCTCCTTTCTCATCTCTCCTTTCTCCCAAATATCTTCTCTCCCTACTCTCACTCCCCCTTCTCTACTTTCTCATCTCCCTTGTGAAGATTGGATTTGGCTCTCCCCTGATTGTAACAATGAAGGTACTTAGCTCTTCCCTGATTGTGATTTCCTTTCCTTTCATTTCTGCTCTCTCCCTTCTATTATGTCTCAATTACATCATCTTTTTTCTTCATTCTTCTTCCCTATCACTCATTCCCTCTCTTCTCTCTCTCTCTCTCCCTCTCTCTCTCTCTCTCTCTCTCTCTCTCTCTCTCTCTCTCTCTCTCTCTCTCTCTCATCTGTTTCCCCTCCCCCCACATTCAGGAACTATTAAGTTCCTGCTGTTGTACTGCTGCACACTAGAAGGAGTGCAGAGGAGAAGTCTCAGATAGGGTTGGGTTTGTTTTGGTTTTTTGGAGAGAGCCATCCCTTGTGACCCAAGACATGAGTTGATCCTCTCCCAAGGATCTTCAAGTGGACATTGGACTCTGCCCCTCTCAGCCCTCCTTCCTTAAAGGAATCACCAAGTTGCTCTTTCCTGTGGGCCCTGTCCTAGTTTCTAGATTTTTTTTTAATATCTTAGGAGTGGGGGTTGGAGCATGAGCAGCAACCCAAACTAGTAGAAACAGAACTGGAATTAGAAGACCTGAGTTCTATCCCATCTTTGCCATTATGTGACAAAGTATTTTCTCTCTTACAGATTGTTTCCATGTTTAAAATGAAAGGGTTAGACTAAGAGACCTATAAGGTCCCTACTAGCTGTAGGAATCAATCCCCACCACGGCACCCATGTCCTCCTATGTGCTTGGCCAAGCCAGTGGGGATAGTCAAGGACTAGGGGGCTGAGAGGGGAATGAAAGCCAGGTCCAAACTTTCATCCTATTTTCCCTTTCCTGCACTTCCTCTAACCAACCATATCTAAAAGAGTTAGCATTTGGCTGGAAAGGAATTGTAGAGCATTCTCACCATGGAAAAAAACTCATTTTTATCTCCCTTGCCCACCATTAGCACCTCCCATCACCACCTCTTAAAGAGCATAATCCCTTCTTATTTTTATTTTCTTGTCCAATAACTGTAACTCAGGACCCCTTGACATCACACACTCTGATACCAAGCATTCATCATCCTAGCTATCACCCCATCTTTCTAGAGGAGATAAATGGAGATCCAGAGAGGTTAGGACCACAGTTCTATCAGAGACTAATTTGGAATACAAATTATAGAACTATTCAAAAACATAAATGTCTAAATTTTTTCCTAGGGGAAGAGAATACCCTGGTCCCAATTCTCACCCAGATAACCTGAAACTCAGATAATTGTCTTTCAGTGAGTCCAGAGCTACAAAAAGGAAAATTATTTCAAGCATCTACATCATCCTCCAAGATTTTCCAATTTCACCCCTCCCAGTTATCAGTAGTGCTAACCTCTCGTATAATGGGCATTTCCCAAACTCTAATGACTTGCTTTTTTTTTTCTTTTTCTCCAAAAACCCTTTGTCTATTGATATTCTATGCATCTAGAATCCAAATGCTCTCTCTCTCTCTCCCCTCCTCCCCTTCTCATTTTCTCTCACACTGTCTCTCCTTTCCCTCTTTCTTTCTCTTACACACACACACACACACACACACACACACACACACAATCCCACACCCTCCCACTTCCATTTTTCCCTGGCTGCAGGAATCCCTTCCACTTGCCCAAGAGCCAGAGATAGGAACAGAGAATAGCCTAACCCCTGAAGAGACAGGCTCCTCCAGGTGGTGAATTGAACTCATCAGGTATAGCTGCTTTTTTCAAAGGAAAGAAATCAAAGAGGGCGGGGGAGATAGAAAGGGAAAGGAGAGGAGAGAAGCAAGGAGGGAGGTGGAAAAGAGGGAGGAGGTAATGGCTCAGCCATTAATTGCACCATCACCACCTTCAGAAAAAGGAAAAACTACTTGGTTTTGTTTTTGCACACAATACACTTTCCCTTCTCCCGCCAACGTAGCAATTCAGAAGCATAAAGGAGGACCCTCATGTGCCTGGGCACACAGGACTGCCACCCAGCTAACCGGCAGCCAAGCATTGGATATGCTATTACATCCACCTTCAGTACTCACCAGGAGCAGGACAGCTGCCCTTTGGCAGCATGGGGAATGGAGAGAGTGGGTAAGGGGGTGGGGAGGAACTGAACTAAGAGAACAGGGCTTGGCAGAAATATCAGCCACAGAGTGAAGGCCCCAACAAGATGTCCCATGGTTCCCACCTCCTCATGTCTTGGCTCCTCCACCTGAATTCCTTCTTCTAACCACCTCCATCTTTTTCCACAGATGCTGTGCCTTGCAAAAATGCCCACCCAGAACAGGCTCTTTGGGGCAGTGGAAGGGCTAGAGAGGGGGGCCACTGTGGGAAACAGAGCAGTCACAGAAAACCAAGCCAGGAATGGGATATTCTGTTTTCCTTATATCTACAAATCCCCTAAACTGAGCTTCCAGTCCAAGGAAGCAAGCATTTGTATCTCACAGCTCCTCAAGTGCCTAATAACTCATTTCTTGGCTTTTCTGAAGGGATCATATCCCTTTGTGTGCACCTAGAAAACCAGGAGGCTGGAGATTTTTATCAGAATATAGAATTTTAGCAGTAAAGAGACTTTAGATCACAGAATGTTAGAATTAGAAGAAATTAGGAGATTCTAATTTTACACAAGAGGAAACTGAGCCTAAGAAAAGGAAAGTAACTGCCCAAAGTTATGTAGCTATTCATTGGTAGAGCTGGGGCTATAAACAGCTATGGGCTGGAAAATGTTTCATAACCACCAAAATGACTTGCCCAGGGTCACACAACTAGTAAGTGTCTGAGGTCAGATTTGAATTTAAGAAGATTTCTTAATCAGATGCTGATTTCTGTTATCATAGAATATATTGGGAGGCACATTGGCAAGGTATCCAGAGAAAAGTCACCAGGATGTGAAGAAGCAAAAGATAGTACCATAGGAGGATCAGCCCAAGATTAAGTGGGCTGTGGTCACTACCTTCAAGTATCTGAAGGAATTCAACTTTTTCTGTTTACCTCCAAAGAGATAACAATGGAGAAAAGTTGATATTGAACTGACTTCAGATCAATATAAGGAAAAACTTTCTAACAGAGATGACAAACAATGGATTGTGCTGTGTTCTGAAGAGCTCCCCATCAGGTATTTAGACTGAGGTCATGCCTACATTGTAAAAATGTTGCAGAGACCGAAACATTTTGTAACTGAGCTACAGGAATGTAATTCTTCTCTCCTTACTCTCCTTTCTGCCTCGATGCTTGAAAAGATCCTCCTTTCGGGGGCAGCTGGGTGGCTCAGTAGATTGAGAGCCAGGCCTAGAGACAGGAGGTCCTGGGTTCAAATCTGGCCTCAGATACTTCCTAGCTGTGGCAAGTCACTTAACCCCCAATGCCTAGCCCTTACCACTCTTCTGCCTTGGAACCAATACAGAATAAGACAGAAGGTAAGGGTTTTTTTTTTTAAATCCTGCTTTCTTTCCCGAGCAATGCCAAGAGGTGACATGGGGAGGGAGGAAATGAAGGGTGATGGAGAAGAGGGTAAAGGAAGATGTTGGGGTGAGGCAAAAAGAGGCTCCTGACTATGTTACCTTGCCTGAATCCCAAGTCTTCTAGTGAATGTGGGGCAGAAGTAGGAGGAGCTTGAGGGGAGAGTAAGGTCACTAGCAGATTGTAGTTTTTTAAGCCCTTACCTTAAAATCAATTGTATATTGGTTCTGAGGCAGAAGAGCAGTAAGGGCTAGGCAATGGGGGTTAAGTGACTTGCCCATGGTCACACAGCTAAGAAGTGTCTGAGGCCTGGTTTGAACCCAGGACATTCCATCTCTGGGTCCAGCTTTCTATCCACTAAGACACCTAGCTGATCATCTTCTCACTCAAAAAAAAAAATAATAAGTGAATTCTCATTTACAAAAGGCAGCAGAAGGAGACTGTTCCTCTAATTGGCTCATCATTTCCTCACCTTTCTGTATAATTACTGCCCCTGATAAAGAGATATTACAGCAAGTGCATAGCATCCCTGCCCACCAGATCCATGGGACAGAGAGAAGATGGGAAGGAAGGGAAAAGAGGAGGGCACCGTCAATTGTGCCCAGTGGCCCATGGCAGCAGTGAAAAGAAGACAGCTTGTGTTTGTCCATCAGTGAGAGCAGGAAAGGATGATTACAGCCGCTGGCACTCATACCCACATGCATGCTGACATCTGGCACACATGTATGTGGCTGCCTGAGCATGCGCATGATGGACCAACACCCAGAAGCACCTAAGCTGGCAAAATTCCTACTCTGCCATGCTGGTATGCAGGCCCACATACATGCTAAGCTTAGTGTCATGGCTATCTGGGCTTCCATCTGTGCCCACGAACAGCCTTTGAAGTCAAAATAAACATGCTTCCTGGCTTTTGAATCACATCAGTTTACAGGGGCAGGGAAGTATAAGTGATTTCCTATCAGCATGACAATGCAGAGATATGCATTTGGTTCAAGGAAGAACCTCTGCACCACTGGCCAGGATGATGGCATGTGAGGGATACTGAGTCTATCCCTCCACCCTTAGATAAATATCCCCATGGGCATGAAGGAATGTACTCAAATGGCCAGTCTCCTAGACCTAGAGAATCTGCTCTCTCTTCCTGCTCCCCTGATTCCTCCCTGCACTTAGAAGATCTCCTTTCTGAGTCTAGTTAAAAGGATGGCTAGCAGAATGAGCCAGTAAGCAAGAGCTTATTCTATTGATCAATTTAAAGAATGGGGTTTAAAATAGGAGAAAGAAGGATAGGATGGGGCATCCTGAATGGGGCCCTGATTCACCTACTGAATGGAGGGGCAGTTTGGGACAAGTTGTTTTGGTCTTGGAGTCATAAAACTTAGTTTCAGTTCCTGGCTCCAATCCACTATTACCAGCTATGGGACCCTGGATGACTCATTTCACCCCTCTGGGCCTTATTTGTTTCTTCTGTAAAACTAAGGTAATTATACTTACACACAGGTTTTTGTGAGGTTAAGATTTTGCAAATCTTAAGCCCTACAGAAATGTGAGCTATCATTGTTAGCCAGAGAGAATCACAGAATCTCAGATTTGGATGCGATCTCAGATGCCATGGAAAACAACTCAGCTAAACAAGAATGCCCCCCTACAACTTAGAAAAGGAATGGTCATTCGGCCTTTGCTTGAAGAACTGCACTCAGAGGGAGCCCTTTCTTCACCAAGGCAGCCAGGAGTATGCTGATAACTGTTTAAGGACCACCTCTTCAGAGATTAAAAAAAAAATGGGCCAGTTAGGTGGCACATTAGATAAAGTATCAGGCCTGGAATCATGGAGGACCTGATTTCAAATCTGGCCTCAGATACTTCCTAGTTATTTGACATTGGGCAAGTCACTTATACCCCATTGCCTAGTCCTTGCCCCTCTTCTGCCTTGGACTGATAGTGTTGATTCTAAGACAGAAGATAGGGGAAAGAGGGAAAAGAGAGACAGAGAGAGGGAGACAGAGAGAGGAGGAAGGAAGGAAGGAAGGAAGGAAGGAAGGAAGGAAGGAAGGAAGGAAGGAAGGAAGGAAGGAAGGAAGGAAGGAAGGAAGGAAGGAAGGAAGGAAGGAAGGAAGGAAGGAAGGAAGGAAGGAAGGAAGGAAGGAAGGAAGGAAGGAAGGAGGGAAGGAAAGAAGGAGGGAAGGAAGGAGGGAAGGAAGGAAGGAAGGAAGGAAGGAAGGAAGGAAGGAAGGAAGGAAGGAAGGAAGGAAGGAAGGAAGGAAGGAAGGAAGGAAGGAAGGAAGGAAGGAAGGAAGGAAGGAAGGAAAGAAGGGACTACCATGCTCCTATTAACTCTTCTCTCCAGGCTGAAGATCAACAGATCTTTCTATGCCATGATACCCTTCTCTGGTTTATTAATATCCCTCCTAAAATGTGATGTCCAGAACTGAATCCAGTACTCCAGTGTCGATCTGACTAAAGCAAAGTATACCAGCATCCCTCATTCTGGACATTATGACTCTTGTGTTGGATGATATTATCTTTTTCTTTTTCTTTAAAACCCTTACCTTTTGCTTTAGAATCAATACTGGTTCTAAGGTAAAAGAATAATAAAGCCTAGGCAATTGGGATTAAGTAACTTGCCCAGAGTTGCACAGCTAGGGAGTATTTGAAGCCAGATTTGACCACAGAACCTCAGGCCTGACTCTTTATCCATTGAGCTATCTAGCTGTCCCAGTATTATCTTTTGTGACTACCCTATCACACTAGTGGCTTATATCAACCTTGCAAACTATTAAAAATCTTCCCCCCCTCCAATAGTAAAAACATCTTTTTCAGACAAACTGCTATCTAGTCATACCTCTCCTGTTCTGGCCTATATGTTAGCTACCACTCCTAACTTGGTGCCATCTCCACATTTCATAATCACTTCTTCCTGCTTTTATTCAAATAATTGATAAAAAAATATTAAATAATACAGGGCCATAAGCAGATCTCTAACACCCTCCATTAGATATCGCCTTCCAAGCTGGCATGGAACTACTTTTTGTAATCAGTCATTTAGTTGGTTCCCAAACCACCTGAATCATATTCTTTGTAGCCTACATATCTCTACCCTATCCACTAAAAAACAGCACAAGAGATTTGGTCAAATGATTTGCTTAATTCTAGGCAAACTATATGTATGGCATTCTTTTAATCTAAAATAGGAAATTAAATAAGTCTGACATGTACTCTCGAGAATGCCATGCTGACTGCTTGTGATTGCTGCTTCTTTTTTCGCCATATTCATTATACTTGGCCAATATATTTGACAATGTAAGTAGAAAGAACAACAATAAAAAATAAAATACAATCTTGAATACTATTATTATAATGACCAAGTTTAACTCTGAAGGAGAGAGAAGAAAATACAACTCCCTTCTTTGCAGGGATGAAAGGCCTGGGAGTATGGAACAGAGGATCTACTATCACACTCAGTTGAACCAATCATTAATTTTGCTGAACTCTTTTCCCCCTCTTTCCTGGTTAAAAAGGTAGCTTGAGGGCAGATGGGTACTTTAGTGGATTGAGAACCAGACCTAGAGATGGGAGGTCTTGGGTTCAAATATGGACTCAGTTACTTCCTAGCTGTGTGACCCTGGGCAAGTCACTTAACCCTCATTGCCTAACCCTTACTGCTCTTCTGCATTAGAACCAATGCACAGTATTGATTCTAAGAAGAAAGCTAAGAATTTTTTTTAAAGCCCTCTGGAGAAACAAAAATTAATTCAATGCCTGTCTTTTGCCAGGCATTGTGCTAAGCACTTTATAAATATTAGCTCATTTGACTCTCACAACAATCCTGGGAGGCAGGTGCTATTATTATCCCCATTTTACAATTGAGGAAATTGAGGCAGATTATGTGGTTTGCCCAGGGTCACACAGCTAGTAAGCATGTAAGGCTAAATTTGAACTTAGGTCTTCCTGACCCCAGGCCAGCTCTATCTATTGCATCATTTAGCTGCCTCCCAGAAGAGGGATATATTTGAAATTAAGCTGATGAAAAAAAAATGCCAATAAAATATTTAAAGATAAACAAAAGAAATATGCTCTAGAATTTTTCCATGACTCAAAGGCAATCGCATTGACCTATATATAGTGTGCACCTTCTATTCTCATTCTTTAAAAAAGGAGTATTTGTTCTTTTCCAACATCTATTCCATCCTTCAAAGAGAAAGGGATTCTATATCTAGAGATGGAAAAGAATTCCAAGGTCATCCATCCAGTTCCCTCATATTCTATATGAAGAATCTTAGCCCTGAGATATAAAATGACTTGCCCAGAGTCCTATCGGTAGTAAGTCAGAGAGGCAAAATATGAACTGAGGCTTCAAGTCCAGCATGCTTTCCACTGTTGCCTCTCTGGAGTGGGGATGGGGAACAAGGAAAAGTGAAAGAAGTTAAAAGTGGGAGAAGGCTGAAGACAGCAATTCCACTAGGTGGCACCATAAAGGAGCCACTATATGGCCAGGCCACTGCCTCTGCTCTCATTTGGCTCCTTAACTTCCAATGGGAATGACTATCAAGAGTGGGCATGAGGGGGGCCCTTATCCTAAGCCCAGTGGGGGGTCTAGCCTCAGGAAGCCAGATCACATTACTGAGAGACCTGGGATGCAGGCCAATTCTAATGTCTAGGACAATTTCCCCAAGCTCACAGAGTGTAACGCCCAAACCCCTGAGTAGAGGGAAGGGAGGCAGTGAATGTGCCCTAGGAAACAGGACTCAAGTCACCCTTCTCAACTCCCTCTCATCTCTCTGCCTCCTTTCTCTATTTTCCTTCTCTCTTAGCAATTCTCTCCACATGCACTATGACATCCTGCTGGCTCTTCTCCTAAGGTGGCCAGGTTGGCACCTGTTGAGACCGAGGGAGGGAGGCAGAGAAACAGTCAATCAATAGAGTAAATATTTATTCAGCAGCTATTATGTGCCAGGCACTGTGCTAAGCACTGGGGGTACAAAAAGAGACAAAAGACAATTCCTGTCCTCAAGAAGCTCACAGAAAACCAAGCTCCCTTCAAACACACTGAGGTTCCATCTCCTTAGATTGTACTTGCAGAAGTTGAATTGGTGGATTAGTGGGAAATAGTTTAATTTAAAGGGTTAGAACCCAGCTAAGGATGTGGCCATCTCTTTGACCTCTGTGCCCTCTCATGGCTGGAGAAGCTATTTCAAGGACTCACTGCCACCCAGTGGCCAACACGAACCATAAGAGTGCCAGGAAGAAACCTCTGTGCAGCCCCAGAAGACATGCCAGGATGGACCTCCCTGGTGAACCAAAGGGTCATCTATCCTGCCCTGGGGACAGGGGACAGTTGAGAAAATGATAACTTGTGACATTTATTTGAGCTTTCCAAACACATTTCATTTGAGCCATACAACAATCCTGCGAGGTAGTACTACAGGTATTTTTCATCTCATTTACAAAGAAGGAAACTGAGCCTCAGTGAATTTGAATGGCTCATCCATAGTCACATTGTTAAGCGTTAGAGGTAGGGTTGGAATTCAGTTCTTCTTGACCCTGAGTCTAGTGTCCCAGCAGATCTGCTTCTTCTGAGGGGGCTGACTGGAGTCACTCACCTCTAAAGTCAGTCAGATTTGGGTCCAGGGGGATCTGGCTGCTAAGAATGGCAGGGCTAGATAGGGCCCTTAGAGATCATTTCTATTCCACTCCTTCATTTTACAGATGAGGAAAGGAATTCTAGAAAGGGAAGCAGGGTGCCCAAGGTCACCCCGAGGCAAGGGCAGGGCAGGACAGGGCAAGGCATAGACCTCCTGACTCCCCAAAGAAAAGCCCTATTTCACTGTGTATTCCTGTCTCCCACACACTGGGTTTCAGAGTAGGAGTGGAGGGAAGAAGGGAGAGAGAAACGGTTCCCTCCTCTCAAGGTAATTCTCAGTTGTCCAGTCCAACGCAACATCCTTGAGGGACTGGGCAAGGCCTCTTTTTTCCCTGCTTCCATGTCCCCAGGACATACATAATTTAATGATTTACATGTGGCAGGTGCTCCATGGTTTTGGACTCTTTCCATAGGATCAGAGGTAGGTAACAGTGGCCATTAGGACAATACTGATGCCACTCACTCTTCCTGAGGGCAAGGAGGGGGACATTATTAAAGAGAACAGGGGGAGCAGACTGCAAGAACAGAAGAAAAGGGTTGGTCATCCAGGTTTTATTGAGCCTGTGCCCTTCCAAGGGACATTAACAACATTGTGACAAGCTTAGCAAGTTCAGGATGAACCAGTGAGGTTTCAGGAAAAGACAAGCTGGCCAGAGCAGGCCAGAGCAGTTAGGAGCCCTGGTGGGGCTGCTCTAAACAGAACCATCATTTCAATAAGAAGCCCTGACTCCCTAGAGTGACCCCCTCCCTCCTGGAGCCACAAGCGGCCACTCTCAGGATGCCATAATCATGGGGCTCCTCCCCAGTCCCCCAGGAGAGCCTTCCCACCTCCAGAGACTGTACCCATGGTGCCACAGTTGGACACAGCAACCCCTAAAAAATACCTGTCTTTGCCCCAGGTGAAAAAAAAATCCTCTTAGATCCAAATCCTTCAGCTCATCCTCTAGCCCTGGGGCAAAGCCAATCTAAGGCTTCACTTTAGGGGGAAGGGAGATGGAAAGGGGGAGGGAAGAGGAGGGGCCCCTCTGGCTCTCTCCCCATCCTCCTTAGGCCTCTCCTGGCTGCCCTCTATTTCCCTCGGCCCCTGGCCCTTAACCTGTGTCAAATCCTTTGGTGGCCAGCTCTAAATGAATGCGATTTTGTGACAGCAAAACCCCTCCCCCCCCACCCCCTGCAGCTCATCCCTGAGCTGACAAGTCCTAACAGGCCTCATTTGCCAGAGACAAAAATAACTATTTTCAAAATTCACAGCAGAGCCATCGCCTACACATGCAGCACCGACTGGAACCTAGAGGGAGAAACACAGAACAGGCTGTGCAGAATGAAAACGCACTGTACATTAGAGGCTCTTAACCCCCACGCCCCTCATGCCCGCACCTCAGGGTGTGTGTGAGTACACGTGTGGATGTGCACACATATGTTCACACCTGCATGCATGCATACACATACTCTCTCCCACCTCCACTCCCAGACCCCCCCCCCATCCCCAGCCAGACACCAAACAGATGTGTGTGACACATATGTGTATCGGGAAGTATCAGTGAATACACCTGGCCATATTTACACTCACGTACACAATGATCCAACCTGTATTTGTGCTCATGTGTTCCTAATCATTCACTTAGCCAGGTGCCTAGTACACAGTAGGTACTTAATAAATGCTAATTGACCTGCAAGTTTGCCCATGCCAGTCACTCGCTACCACTGCTGCCACCAGCACTTCATTTGCTGGATGAAGGAAGCTCCCAAATCTTAGACTCATAGATTCTTAAAAGATGATAGAGATGGTAGAGGCCACCAAATACAACTTCCCTCTCCATATACGAGACCTCCTGTAGCAAGCCCAGTGGTCATTCACCTACCTAGGCATGGCCACGTGCTCCATGTTCTCCCTGCTCCTTCACGCCCTCTCTTGGCACCAACCTTGCTCTCATCAGCAAAAGCTGAGGGGAAACCTTCATTCGGGTGGGGCCAGGGAAATGGGCACAGAGGAAAACCCTCAATTCTCCCTCCAAGTAAGCTAGGGTGGTACCAGGAGGGCTCTAAATGGCTCGAAGGCAGGTCCTGAACCCACACACTTAGCCCTCAATCTCTGCTGCTGAGCTCCAAAAGCACTGTTAGGAAATTGAACAAATTGGGAAGTATCACCACCAATCAGGTTGTGTCATCCCAGCCCTGAGCCTAAGGGATATTCCCCTTCATGGGCTGTCTCCAGTTCACTTTCAGGGTACAGCATACCCTCCCCTAACCCCAAACCAGCCGAGCAAGCTTCCATTTTTCTCTAAGAGAATGCAGGTGGTCAGATAACCGCCAGTCTCTTCTCTAAGGATTTCCCAGTCATGAATGGATACCAGCCAGAAGAAGCCCTAGTAGAAGAGCTGGAATTAGAGACCCCACCCGAGCCTGCCCCAAGTCAGATGCGGTTGGACATCAGCCTGGTGTTGAGCTTACGGAAGAAAGAACGAAGCTTACAGATTTTGCACTTCTTTCTGCCCCGGCGAGAACCCCGGCCTCTCCCTTCCCTGGCCTCTTCCTCTTCCTCCTCCTCTTCCTCTTCCTCCTCCTCTTCACTAACCCATGGGCCCCAGGCACCCCCATTGAAATCAGGGTGGGCTCGGGGATTCTCAGCAGGGTAGCGCACAGGGATGGCTGTCCGGTTGTAATATACCAGCCGGGCCAACAAGGAACGGACCACATCCGGTCTTTGGGCTGCCAGATCCTCACGTTCGTAAGGGTCAGCGCTAATGTTGAAGAGCCACACAGACTGACGGGTGCCATCTGCCAACCGCTCCAGGTTCCACCAGCTGCCAGGGAAGTTGGCAAGAGTCTGCGGGGGGATCCAGTCACTGTAGCCAGGGTCCCCCGTCAGCAGCTTCCATTCACCAACTCGAATCGAAGCTTGAACAGCAGTATTCCAAATGCCAAAACCACCTTCGAGGGAACCATGCTTGGCATGGTTGTAGAGAGGATCAATGTTGTGGAGGATCTCCATGCGAGGGGAAACCTGACCCTCACTAATGGCCGGCCATACATTGTAGCCATCCAGCCCCTCTGCCTCTGACACGCTGCCCCCAGCCAGCGTCACCAGTGTAGGGTACCAGTCCGTGATATGCACCAGCGCCCGGCTAGTCCTTCTCTTTCTCTTGAGCAGGGGGCTATGAACAAAGCCGATGCCGCGCACACCACCCTCCCAATAGGTGCCCTTGCGGCCCCGCAGGGGCCAGTTGCTTCCTCCAGAGAAGGTCTGGCCACCATTATCAGTAGAGAAGATAATGACGCTATTGTCATAGTAGCCATAACGTTTCAGGGCCCAGGTGATATTGCGCACGGCCTCATCCATACACGTCACCATGGCAGCATATTTGCGCCGAGCTACATTACCCATGGTACGGTAACGGTACAGGTACTCACGGGGGGACTGCAATGGCGTGTGCACAGCCTGGAAGGCTACATAGAGGAATAGGGGCTGGTGGGGACTGTGACTAGCCAGGATTTGGCTGGCACGCTGGGCATACAGCAGGGTTGAGTACTGGCCACTCTGCTCCCATGCCACATTCTCACCCTCATGAAGGTCATAGCCACACACGCCAGGTCCATCACAGTTGTCATATGTGTAATAGTCCACGTTGCCCGTCAGCGAGCCCAAGAAGGTATCAAAGCCACGCCGTGTGGGTAGACATGCCTTCTTATAGAAGCCTAAATGCCACTTGCCCACCATGTGAGTGGAGTAACCCACCTCCTGCAGTTTTTGTGGCAGTGTCACCTGATCGAGGGGCAGGCAGCTGGGCTGACGAGGACGGATGATTGAGTGCTGCAGTCCTGTGTGGATCTGGTACCTGATTGGCAGAAGGAAGTGAAAAGGGGGAGAAAGGTAAAACACGAATATGTTAACATGAATTGGACTTCTCCTTTATTTACCTCAGACCTGAAGGTGGAATAAATGAATGAATGAGAATTTATTAAGAATTTATAAAAGATTAATATGCAATCGATAGAGTGCTGGACCAAGGTTAGTTCAAAACTGGTCTCAGACCCTATCTGAATGACCTGGGTAAAGTCCCTTAACCTCTGTCTGCTTCTGTTTTCTCATCTGTAAAATAGGGATAATAGCCCCTATTCCCAAGAGTTGTGAGGACAAAATAAGATAATATTTATAAAAACTTTGCAAACCTTAAAATGATATACAGATGCTAGCGATTGTTATTATCACCATTACTAAGCATTTGTTATGTACTTAATTTAGCTAGGAACACAAATAGAAAAGCAAGGTAGTCCCTGTTTTCAAGAAGCTTACATTCTAATAATGTTCCTCCCTAAATAAAAAAGGAAAGCCTGGGACAGTGGAAAGACTACTAAATGGGAAGTCAGGAAACCTAGGTCCTAATCATAGCTGTAACACTAACTAGCTCACTCTGGTCCTGGGTTCGTTATTGTTGTTTAGTCACTTCAGCCGTGTCTGACTCTTTGTGACTCCATTCAGGGTTTTCTTAGCAAAGATCCTAAATGGATTTGCCATTTTGTTCTCCAACTCAATTTACAGATGGGAAACTGAGGCAATCAGGGTTAAGTGACTTGCCCAGGTCACACAGCTAGAAAGTGTCTCAGGTTAGATTTGAACTCAGGAAGATGAGTTTTCCTGATTCAAGGCCTGGTGCTGTATCCACTATGTTGCCTAGCTGAGTTTCCCCACCTGTAAAATGAGGGGATTTAAACTAGATAAATCCCCCATTAGTAAACTAAGGGGGTATGATTAGATAAATTCCCCTTTAACAAATTAAGAGGATTTGACTACGTTCTCTTCCAATTCTGACATTCTGTGTTCCATAGTCTTTTTTAGTTCGGACATGTCATGGTTTAATGACCTTTCATGCTCTTCTTTTCCATATTCTAAAGGTTCCTTCCAACTCCGATATTCCAAATTCTATGTTCTAAGGTCTATTCTGGCCCTGACTTTTTATGTTCTAAAGTCTTTTCCAGTTTATTTTATGAGGTCTCTTCCAGCTTTGGTATTGTCTGTTCTAAAGTTTCTTCCAGCTCTAAAGATGAGAAGAATGAGAGGAGGGAGTGGTGCTTTTGGGGAGAGGGGGAAAGTAGTAGTAGCCTGAGCCCTTGGATCTTGGAAATGTTACTCATTCCAGTGAGTTCCAGTTTAGACTACATCCTCTTATTCATTCCACAAACATTTATTAAGTGCTATCATGTCACCTCCCTCCCTTCTTTGCAAAAGTGGAGGACTACAGATATAGAATGCTGCACATATTATTAAACACAGTTGATAAATGGGTTGGTTTTTTCTGAATTGCTTCATTTCTTATTCTTTGTTATGAAGGATAACTTACTGGAGGGGGAAGGGTAAGGAATACATTTAGAATGAAAGCGACACTAAAAAACTATCAATGTATTTTTTAAACACTTTCTATATGAAACACCTCATGGTAAGGGTTATGGAGGATAATAAAGCAGTGTCCTTCTACTCTCTGGAGTCAATTAAAGGAAATAAAATATAATAACTATAATACTTATACATCAATAATCCACAGTTCTATCAATGGGAATTGATTACCTACAGCCAACCAGGTAATGAGCCTCTCTGAACTTAGACTGAGTCTCAGAGGACAGATATAGTATCTATTACCAAATCCATACTGAAAGGCTTCCCAGCATAGGATGATTTGCCTTAACTTGCTCTCCACCAGGATAGTCTGAGATAACCCAGAGTCACTTGTACAAAGCAATGAGTCTTTAAAGAGGATGTAATGCAAAGTAGGATAAGAAAGCATATATATGTGTGTCTGTGTGTGTGTGTGTGTGTGTGTGTGTATGTAAGAAAGTAGAATAATAATGCATATGGGAAAACATTTTAAAGGCAGTTTCTCTAATAAAGGTTTCATGTCTCAAGTATATAGAAGAGTTTGTCAAATTTATAAGACTATGAATCATTCCCCAATTGATAAATGGTCAAAGGCCATGAACAGGCAGTTTTCAGATGAAGTAATCAAAGATAGATAGATAGATAGATAGATAGATAGATAGATAGATAGATAGATAGATAGATAGACAGACAGACAGACATATGAAAATGCTTTAGATCATTATTGAATAGAGAAATGCAAATTAAAACAACTCTGAGGTATCATCTTACACTTATCAGATTGACTAAAAAGAAAAAAGAGCAAAATGACAAATGTTGGAGGGGATGTGGGAAAATGGGGATACTAATACATTTCTGGTGGAACTATGAACTGATCCATTGTTGGAGGGGATGTGGGAAAGTGTGGATACTAATACATTGTTGGTGGAACTGTGAATTGATCCAACTATTTTGGAAACCAATCTGGAATTATGCCTAAAGTATTATAAAAAGGTATATATTCTTTGCCCCAGCAATATCATTACTAGTTCTGTTTCCCAAGATGATCTGAGAAAAAAGAAAAGAACCTATATTTCTAAAATATTTACAGCAGCTTTCTTTGTGGAGAAAAAAACCTGGAAATTGAGGGGATGCTCATCAGTTGGGGAATGGATAAACAAGTTGTGGTATATGATTGTGATGGAATACTACTGTTGCCAAAACAATGAGCAGGTTAATTTTAGAAAAACATGGAGGGTCAGTTTAGTGGATAGAGAAGCAGGGCTGGAGTTGGGAAGACACAAGCTCAAATCTGGTCTCAGACACTTCCTAGCTATATGACCCTGGGCAAGTCATGTAACCCCAATTGTCCAACTCTTGCTCTTCTATCTTAAGAGTTGTCACTAAGCCAGAAATTAAGGGTTCAAAATAATTTTCCCAGGTTCACAAATCCAAAATATACCAAAATCAGCATTAGAACTAAAAGTCTCTATCCTACTCCATATTGCCTCTATGATATTATTACTTTGTTTTAGGTTGGGGGAGGGGGGGTTGGTCAAGATTTTCCTTATTTTATTCATTTGGGGAATTCCCACTGTATAACCCTACCCCATTCCTCAACCGCTGCAGATTGGCAAGTTGTCCATTAACCATAGTCTTAATGGACCATCTGGGGACACTAAAAAGACAATGACTTAACCATGGTCACATGGCCAGTATGGACCAGGATTTGAACCTACTTCTTTTTGACTCCAAAGTCTGTCCTCCATTGACTACACTTCTCAATTATGTAATATATTGTGTTCTATTCTGTTATACTGTGTCATGTCAGTCAACAAGTATTCTACTAGATGCCAGGTAGTGTTACCAAGTTCTGAGAATACAAGAGCAAAGAATGTAATGATCTCTACTCACAATAAGTTTACATTTGGGTGCAGCAAGGTGGCTCAGTGGATAGAGTTAGGAGTGAATACAGGAAGTTCTAGGTTCAAATCTGACCTTGGACATTTCCTAGCTATATGATGAACCTGGTCAAGTCAATTAGCCCCAGTTGCCTAGCTTTTGCCCATCTGTCTGAATTGTCACTAAGACAGGAAGTAAGGATTAAAAAAAGAGAGAGAGAGAGAGAGAGCACAAGTTCTTCCAGGTGCTGCTGGAAAGGTTATAGACACACGACTGGTGTGTGTGACTGGTCTGGCAGTAACCTAGATAAGATTGGAGAGACTCATTACCAGAGAATCAGGAATTGTTTGGCCATAACACATCTACTAGGACAGAGAGGGAGTTTAATCTGTGACAGAGGAAAAAGTACTTCCAAGGATGAAATCCTGTCTCTTTCAAAGCCTTGGGTATAGCCTGGGTCTGTATGTCTATATGTGAAATGTGGTCCTGAAGAAGAAATAAAATGAAGGAAGATATGAGAAACAAAGAAGTGGTAGAGGAAGAAGTGGCAAAGGAAGAAAAGGATGAGGGAGATCAAGGGAGAGGAGGACAAATGACCAGAGCAACTGGGCATAAGATGAAGCAATTCCCAAGAAGCAAAAAACAGAAATATAGGGGTTTATTGAAGCTGTATCCAAGTTGAGGAAGCCTCAGTGGGGTCTGAAGATAGAGTAGAGAGGAATAAATGCAAGCACCCTTCATCAGTCTCCTCAGGATCCCATATCCTCCCCTGAACTATCCCCCAATTTTACTCTCCTTGACATCCTTCTCCAAACACTATTCTCCTTAGCCATCCATCCCACTACTTGGCCTTTCCTCTTCTTCTCCCACCCCTGAACTCCCAGAGGATCACTCCTCTTCCCAAGCCTCAGAGTCTCCCCATCTCAGCAGATCTCCTAAATCCAGATCTACATATTTCTCAAAATCTTTTCATCTCACCTTCAAATTCCCTTCTTGGTTTCATTGCATCATCAATGCTTAGCACAATGCCTGGCACACAGGGTTTTTTAATAAACATTTGTTAACTGACTGAATTCCTGAGCCTTGAAATCTCCTACTTCTCCACCTCTTGACAGCATTGGGCTGGAAAGGGGTCAGTTCCTATTGACTGCCCCTTTTTCCCCTCCATTTAAAAGTTTCACTTATTTATTTAGAAGATTTTTCCATGGTTACATGATTCATGTTCTTTCGCTCCCTCCTCCCTCCCCCTTCCTGGAGCCGATGAGCAATTTCCACTCCCTCCATTTAAAAAAAATAATTTAACAAAGAAATTATATGGAAGGAAGGAATTACATGGAAGGAAGGAGGGAAGGAAGGGAGGGAGAAGTGAAGAAAGGAAGCACTTTACACATAGCAGGCTCTTGATAAATGTTTACTGGATTGAATTGAATAAATGTAAAGTCCCGCATATGGGCTCAAAAATTCATTTGCACAGCTTCTAAGTGAAATAGATATAACTAAAGAGTCACTCATATAAGAAAGACCTAGGAATATTGGTTGACCACGAGTTCAATATGAGTCAACAGTGCTACTTGGTTGCCAAAAAAAAGCTAATGTGATCACAGACAGCATGAATGGAACCACAGTGTCAAGATCAAAGGAAGTGATAGTCCTACACTCTTCTATCCTAGCCAAACCCCATCTGAAGAATTTTGTCCAGTTCTGGGCACCACATTTTAGGATGGATATTGACAAACTGGAATAAGTTCAGAAGAGGATAACCAGAATGGTGAGGCAATGAGAATCCATGCCACATGACCAATGGTTAAAGGAATTCAGCTGGGGATTTTTAGTCTGGAGAAGAGAAGGCTTTGAGGGCCCTCTTCGAATGGTTTGTTATTTGTTTTTTTTGTTATTTGTTTTTTTTTTGTTGTTGTTGTTGTATGGATGAAAGTTTTAACTTTGTTCTAACTCCAGAAGACAGAACTAAGGCCAGTGGGCGGAAGTGACAGACAGGCAGATTTCTGCTTCCCATAATTAATCAATCAAACAAGCATAAGAAAGAGCCTGCTAACAATTAGAGCTATGGGGGAACAGAATAAGAAGCCTTTTGAGGTATTGTCTCTGATGGAAGGATTCTATAGAAAGCTGGAATGTGATAGAGAGTATTCTTGTTCTACCTGTACAGGGTGATTGGAGTCTTAGATGACTTCTAAGATCTTCTCCAGCTCTGAGATTCTATGACTTCATTTTGTCTCTACTACTAAATACCTGTGTGAACTTGAATAAATCTTTAAAATGAGGGGAGCTAATTAACCAAAAGGTCCTTTCCAGTTCTAATTCCCAGTTCTAAGATCCCTTCCTACTTCTAAGGGTCCCTCTAGATCTATTGTTCGGTGATGTAGTGGAAAGAATAATAGAAATGGAGACAAGCCCTATGTTCAAATCACTACCAATATCAGAATACTTAATAGCTCTGTGACTACCAGCAAGTGACTTACTACCTCTTCTTCTCTCTTTTCAATAAAATGGGAGAGACCTATATAGTAAGTACTTACCTCTGAGGGTTGTTGTGAGACTCAAATGAGATAATGCACCATAAAACACTTTGCAAACTTTAATCTATATAATTCTACATTCATTCACATGCAAGTGTGGGCGAATTAATATATGCCTCCTCCTTCTAAGAATATTTGCACTTTAAAAGAAGAGCCTGGAGGTGACAGGGGAATGCACCACTAAAGAACGAAAGGCCAGCAAAGGTAGAGCAAATACTTGGTGAGGAAGGTCTTCCCTGGGCCTTTAGCTCCCTGAGCCCATTGTTATCAGGGCAGAAAACCAGTCTACTCACCTGCCAGTGAGGAGCTGACTTCGAGAAGGGGTACAGATGGGCTGAATGTAATAGTTCTCTAGCTTTACGCCCTCGGCGGCTAGTCGGTCCAAGGTCGGGGTCTGGATGTCTGAGCCGTGGTAGCCCACATCGTGGTAGCCCTGGTCATCAGTGAGGATGAAGATGATATGAGGCGGAGATGAAGACACGGACTGCGAGGGAGACGGGGGAGGCTTGTCCCCAGAGGCCCGAGGCCCATCAGCCTGGTGGCCCGGCTTGACCCAGTCCCATGAAAGGTAGCCGAAGCTGAGGAGGCTGACCAGAGAGAAGCCGGTAAGAGCTGACACCGCCATGCTGCCCCCAGGCCAGCGGCGGCTCAGCTTCTGAAGCAGGGCCAAGGTCACGGCCGCCAGGAGCTTTAGGCTACCGGATCACCGCGCCCCCCAGGCGCTCCCTCGCCGCTTAAGAGAAAGGAAATTGACTCCAAAATTACTTTCTTTGACTTTTCTCCACTAGAGTAAGTCTGTAGAAAAGAGGGAGAAACTACCGAATTCTGTGCCCGGAGGGAGTTGAGGGGGCTGCTTCCCTAGCCTGAAAATCCGAGCAGTAGAGAATAGATCAAGGCCCCTCCCCCTTAAAGACTTGGGTCCAGCTGTGAAGTTTAGGGGGTCCTTCTTCACAGCCGGAGCCTAGCCCGGCACTGCTGGGCGCCCTGAACAACTCTTGAGAAGCTTTGAGTGTTGGCTGAACTAGGGGTCCCCGCCGCTTTTCTTTCCTGACTTTTCTCCTTTTTCCCCTCTCTCTCAGCCAGGAGAGCCCCGGACCCGCCTTCGCTGCCTCCCCAAAGATCTCTTTCTCATTCTCTGGTACCCGCCCTCCTCCCCAAATCCGCTCCTTTCTCTCTATCTCTCTAGCCCTTTCCTCTAGTTCTCGCCTCCCCGTCCGGCCCCGGCACGCCTCTCGGCAGTTTGAACTTCAGTCTGGGTTCCGTCAATCTTTCTTCGAGATCCTGGTCGCTGCCAAGTCCAGTTCTCCGCAAGCCCCTGAGCGAAGTGAGCTGGGACCCCAGAGCGAGGAGAGAAAGGCTGAATGGGATAGGGCGGAGCGGGACAGCAGGGCGGAGCTGGGGGCACCCCGAGGGAAAGAGGGAGGGCAATCTCAAAAGTTTTTACTTCAGCGGGGGCTCCCAGGTGGAGGGGAAGCGCGCACAGCTGTGGCTCCTCCTCTTATGCCTCGCGGGAAATAGGCCTCGTGGGGGATGCAGTACCAGCCCCAGCCATGAGATAGAAGAACTGGCCAAGCCCGGGGCTCTAGAACAAAAGTACAATCCAGAGCACTACTAGAGCTATCTGGAACACGGAATGCCAGAACAGAAAAGAATCTTGAGAACATCCGACGTCAAAACTGGAAAGAACTTCAGAGAATGAGCATAGACTGATAGAGATGAAAGAAACATCAGAGACCTGCTGCTCCAAATCCTTCAATGTACAGATGGGGAAACTGAGGGCCACAGAGGTTAAGTGACTCATCCTAAGATACCCAACTAGTTTGCATCACAGCAAGAATCTCAGGCTAGATCTGATACCTAGTATAATACTCATCATTTTTTTAATAGAAGAGAAAGATCTTTTATTCAGGTACCTTCTTCCAGCTTTGGTTAGGAGGAGAATTTTCAACCAAACTAAAACCCATTGTCAATGAATAAAGGGTCCAAGGATATGAATGGCAGATCTTGAAAGAAAATCTGCAAGGGGGTAGCTGGGTAGCTCAGTAGATTGAGAGCCAGGCCTAGAGATGGGAAATCCTAGGTTCAAATCTGGCCTCAGATACTTCCTAGCTGTGTGACCCTGGGCAAGTCACTTGACCCCCATTGCCTAGCCCTTACCACTCTTCAGCCTTAGAACCAATACACAGTATTGACTCTAAGAGGGAAGGTAAGGGGTTAAAAAAAAAAAGAAAATCTGCAAACTGTTAATCACACTAAAGATTGCTTCACATCACTAATCATAGGAGCACATCAAAAACTACTTCAGGCTTTCCCTTACACTTAGAAAAATGGCAAAGATGATGAAAGATAGTCTTAGTCAGTGTTGGGAGAATTTCAGAAAGTAAGACACACTAATACATTTTTGGTGGAATTCTGAATTGGACTAGCCCAGTGATGGGAAACCTTTTAGACCCCGAGCTAGGTCCCACCCAATCCACCTCCCAGACCCAGTGCCCTGCCCACCCCCCACCAGAGACAGAGTGCCATGTCCCTTCCCACCACTGAGTTCTGGGCATACCCCCACCCCTTACCCTAGGAGGGAGAAAACACTCCCATTGGACTCCTGGGTGGAGAGGTGGGTGAAGTGAGGAATGTCCTAGGCAAGTGGAGAGAGGTGGAGAGGAGTGGCCTGAGGGCTCTGCTTCCCTCCAGTTCTGCCACCTGTGAGCCACCCACTTTACTCCCTGTGTGTTCCCATTGGGTTGCTGGGCAGAGGGGCTGGGGATATGAAAAAATGTCCTCAAGCACAGTGGAAAGGAGGAGGGGAGCAGCTCTGCCCTAGTCCCTCTGCCTTTCTAGTAACAAAGAGGGGAGGAGAAGAGAAGTGAGGGCAGCCCCCTGCCCACAGAGAATGCTCTGAGTGCCATCTTTGGCCCCCATGTCATAGGCTCATCATCACTGGTCTAGCCATTCTACAAAACCTCTTATACTTTCTTTAAAAAGTGACTAATATTTTTTTAATCCAAAGAATACTGCTGGTATATATATCCCAAGGAAGAAAAACACAGAAAGGTTCCATATACAACAAAACATTTATGGCAACATTTTTTAACTGTAGCCAAGAAATGGAAACAAAATAAGTGTGCAGCGATTAGGGAATAGCTAAACAAATTCATGCAATGAAATATGACTACACTATAAGAAACAAGCAATATGATAAATACAGAAAATCGGGAACAAGTACAAAATGAGGCAAGCTGACTACAGCAATGTAGATATAAAGAAAAACGGAAAAAGGAATTGATTCTGGACCCTATGGAAAGACTAAGTTTGACTCTGAAAAGGAAATGAAAAAATACATCCCCTACCATCATTGCTGGGAGACTCTGAGAATGGAATATTGTATATTGTATCAGACATGGATGACATATTGGGTAGTTTACTTAGAGACTTTTTTCCCCCTCTATTAATCTTTGATAAAAGATAGCTTTCTGGTTAGGAGAGAAGGGAGGATATTTAGAAGTAAGTTTTAAAAAAATATTGGCAACAAAAATTAAAATAATTATTATTATAACAAATTTTTAACTTACAACCTCCTTACAACAACCCTGTGAGATGGGCAGTACATATATTGTTATCCTTATTTTACAGAAGAGGAAACTAAAACTAGTGGAGATAATGTAGTCTTCCCACCTTAGATACAGTCAAATAGTTTTGAATAGAAACTAAAACTAGAGCTTCTGATTCCAAAGCTGCCTAGTGATGAATCTTATACTTACTTAAGTGAGTTTTCAACTTACAAACACATAATTTGGATTGGGTTGGTTTTGGGTTTTTTTTAGTTGGACTTTGGGCAACGAGGTAGTGCAGTAGATAAGAGTCCTGGACCTGAAATCAGGAAGACTTGAGTTCAAATGTGGCCTCCAACCTTTCCTAGCTAGGTGACCCTGGGCAAGTTACTTAAACCTGTTGGCCTCAGTTTCTTCATCTGCAAAATAAGCTAGAGAAATAAATGACAAGCCACTTCAGTACCTTTTTTTAATATTTAAAATTTTATTTTTATTGTCATGCAAAACACTTCCATATTGTTCATTGTTGTAACAGCACAGTCATACATAACCAAAATGCCAAAACAAAATCATAAATACACTGATGTGAAAGACAACTCCAAATTTCCTTTCTCTGAAGGTGGAATCTCTTTTAGGATTATCCCAGAACACTGAATTGCTGAGAGTAGCCAAGTTTTCACAATTGATCATTGTACAACATTGCTGTTATTGTGTACAATGTTCTCCCAGTTCTCCTTATTTCAATCTGTATCAGTTCCTGAAGATCTTTCCAGCTTTTTCTGAAATCATTTTGCTTATCATTTCTTATAGCACAACATTATTCCATCACCAAGATGTATTACAATTTGTTTAGCCATTCCCAAATTTATGGGCATTCCTTCAATTTCCAATTCTTTGCCTCTAAAAAAGAGATGCTACAAACATATTTGTGCAAGTAGATCATTTCCCCTTTTTTCTTATCTCTTTGGGATATAGACCTAGTAGTGGTATTACCATATCAAAGAATATGCACAATTTTAGAACCCTTTGGGCATACTTCCAAATTGCCTTCCAGAATGGTTGGATCTGTTCACAACTCCACAATGAATTAGTGTATGAATTTTGCCACATCCCCTCCAACATTTATTGCTATCTTTTACTGCCACATTGGCTAATCTAATAGATGTGAGCTGGTACTTCAGCATTGTTTTAATTTGCATTTATCTAATCAAGAGTGATTCAGAACATTTTTATGTGATCATTGATGGCTCATTTCTTCTTATGAAAATTGTTCATATCCATTGATCATGTCAATTGAGCAATAACCTGTATTCTTATAAATTTGACTTAGTTCTCTATACACTTGAGAAATTAGACCTTTATCAGAGACATGTGTTATAAAAATTTTCCCCCAGTTTGTTTCCTTTCTAATCTTGATTACATTAGCTTTGTTTCTACAAAAGCTTTTTAATTTAATATTGTCAAAATTATTCATTTTATATCTTATAATATTCTCTATTTCATGTTTGTTCATAAATTCTTCCCTTCTCCAAAGACCTGCCAGTTAAACTATTTTGTGTTCCTATGATTTAGTTATGGTATCACACTTTACATCTAAATCATATACTAATTTTGACCTTATTTTGGTATGGGATGTGAGAAATTTCTTCCTAAAATTGCTCAAATTTAAATCAAAGTTCACAACAATAACTTGCCCCCCCTGAGGTGAATAATAACAAACACAGGGATCACTCAGGGATGCATGGCTGTGTTATGAGGTATATGAATTAATTTGCAAAAGAAAATTAAAAACATGAAAAAATCCAAATAATAGAGAAAAATAACTTGTGGATGAAATACAAAATGTAAAAGTCTTATGTCTAACAAAAAAATCTAAGTAAAGGAAAAACAAATCTATAACAGGTGCTTGAATCAGGGCCTAATTAAAATGATTTAAGCAATTATGCATTTGCCCAATCAGTAGCCAAGACTACAGAAAGTTTGCCACACCATGAAAGACAGTAAAGGGACTAGATTATAGGAGCCAGGTAGGAGCCAAATTTGAGAAAATTGGTAGAATGTGGGACAAGAAAGACCTGCCTTTAACACATGTTAAACAGCCGCAACCTGGAACCCCAAATCAAGTCCTCTTGTCTTGGATCAAAATTAAATCAATCCCACCAGGACTGTTTGGTCTCTTTGACCTTGTGCTTGATTGGCACTATGCAGTTTAGCTTTGTGTTTCTTTGGAACTGTGCAATGGCTCTTTTTGTATTCCTCTTGTCCTGGAATCAGACAGAATCATTAAGCAAAGTCCCATAAATTTTTTTAAACAATCAAGGACATCATTTTTATAGTCTAAAGTTTTTTGGGCATGCATGAATATTAGAACAAATGTATTTAAAACTTATATTACTGCAAAATAAAAAAATTAAATAAAAATCTTCTCAATACTGGTGACATGTGCTTCAAATACAAAAAGGAGAGAAAAAATAAAACTCAGATACTATATTGCACATGCAATAAAAAGTCAAAGTTTATTTTTTTAAGTTTTAAAAATAAAAAATATATAGCTTAAAATAAGTGACACACTGTGTCAGTCATGTGAGTACAAATGATTTTCAGAATAAAACAGTAACACAGTAGATAATGCACATTTAAAGAAGTTCCAAAGTCCCCAAAATTCACAATAGCACAGTTAATTACAATAGCAAACAAACCCACTATCATATTTCACATAAGTTGCTTTATGACATAAAAAACTTATGAACTGATAAATATTTGTCACCATTTTTACAGATGTAGCAAATCTTTGAACCTTGGCAAACATTTTTTTAAAAGTAAAACTTATTTGGGTCTAGAACATCTTCAAGAAATCTAGATTGTCTACATTGTCCTGAGGGCAGTAAATTAAAATGAAGAATTTTGCAGGAGCTCTTTTTTCTGACTTCCTGATGCATATAAACACCTTGGTAGGAACATTTCTTTGGTTCTCTACCTTTAATACAACATTCTTTATAATATATATAAATATAAATATATCATCCATTCAGAAACCACTAGTTATGTAAAACTATTTCTGAAGACCCCTTAAAATTACAATTAAATTCTTATCTTATTAAATTCTCTAAAGGTTGCATTTAGTTTTTAACCAGTTTTGTTGAAATCCATCCATCATCATCTATGTGACAATTAACAAAGGCAACATGGGATCTCAGATGGATCTAGTGACAAGGGTTTGGGCAAGATGTTCATGGGCTTATACAGTGATATTTTGTTCTTCAGCAGAGGTAAAGGTACAAATTAAAGATATCAATATAGGTAAAACATAGTAGTTTAAAATGATTCAGTATAACAAAGATATTGATTAAATTAAAACAGATAAACTAAAAAAAATTAAACAAAACAATCAGTAAATACAATAATATAAACCAATGAGAAAGTGCAAATAGGCAATGCAGTCAAAATCCTTTTCACCAATTCCAATAGACTTGTTCACTATTATAGGAGGAGAATAAACTCAAAATAGCAAGAAACTTCCAGATCTCTTTTAAAGTTTCCTTGCTTCCCCCAGTATTTATTATCCATTTAGAATTCGTTTTTCAGAAGTCTGAATTTCCTCATAGAAGCACAGGGAAAAATCTTCACTCTGCATGAGAGCAGTTGGGACTTTTAGAACTCTGTCAAAATGTTTCAGGTTGGTTTGTAGTTGAAGCAGCCTAGCTTGTGGCATATTCTTGAGGAGAAGGAGATAAAGTGGGAAATATCCAATGAAAATAAAAACTCCCAGGAAAAGAATTAAGCATATCCAAACTGCACTTTTTAGCTCTACCAACTCAAACTGTTGTTTCAGAGTTTCAAGCATGCTTTGCAATAGCATTTTCCCTGAAAGAGGATGAATGGGGTTTGTTTAAAGAGTAAACATAAAGAAGCAAAACTTTGAGGGAAAACAATAGTGTATTTGCATGAGAGAAAAAAATACTTCTCCTTGGTATTTTGGGTCAAGAGAAAGAAAGACAAAAAAACAGTCTTATTCCCCAAAACTGACTTTAAATCTACAGATTTGGAACTAACTACCCTCCGAGTGAAAAACCTTTAGTAACAGCCTTCTAAACTAAAAGTCCAGGATCAGTTTTTTAAAAAATCTGATTGAAAATTAGAAAGTGTGGGGTTCTTTTTTCAGCACTGAAAAATGGCTATGGCAGAGTAGAAACACACACATGGAGTGTGAAAAGGGATTGGGGCAGAAAGATTATTATACATCACTCTCTGTAGAAAAACAATGGCTGGGATTGGCAGGCTCTTGTGGTGGGTCTGGTCTAGGCAAGAGGAGGCTCCAAGCTGTGTGAAGAGTGTTGAGGAATGCTGGCTGAGCAGATGGACAGGAGAAACAGCAGGCAGTGACAGGCAGCAGGGCAGGGCAGGAGTGCAGGCACACCCCGCCACCAAACCTCGTGGTGGGCAGTGACCAGGCAAACTTACTATCTTTATTGTAAGGCTACCTGCTCAAAAATATTTGAGAATCGGTAATCATTTTGTGGTAAGTCAAAATGTGAGTTTTTAAATTAATAATCAATAACTAAGTATTATATTCTATAAAGTTTTATTAATAATAATGAAAACAAAAGAACTGCCTGACTTCTGACTTGGGGGGGGGGGAGTTACAGCCACTTAAATACAATCACAAAACACAGGGATGCAGGAAAAAGAAAAGAGGATTGTGGGAAATATTAAGGGACTTCTGGGGGATGAAGTAAAAAGATTCAACATCTCCATTTATACACTACCCATGGAGCAATTAATATTTTTCCAATTGTTTAGATATGACTTTATTTGTGTGAAAAGTATTTTGTAATTGTATTTATAAATTCTTGGGTTTTCCTTGGCATAGATTTCCAGGTGTTTTATATTGTCTAGGGTTTTGGTAGGAGCTATTTCACCCCCTTATAGCGTGGAAATGCCCAAATCCCACCTTTCTTCAATGCTGTACCCTTCTGTGGATCCCCTTCACTAATCTGAACTTGATTTTTTGTCCTTTTGAGGTAGTCTATATCTGTCAATGGTGAGGAGAGGAAGAGCCCTGTCTCTACACTGCAGCCATCTCAACCCAGAAGTCCTATGTTGTCTAGTTATTTCTTTCTCTTGCAGCTGAACATTGTTGGTGATATAGAAAAATGCTGATGATTTATGTACATTTATTTTGTATCCTGCAACATTACTAAAGTTCACTCTAGTATCTTTGCCAAGAAAATCCTAAAGGGAGTCAGAAGAATTGGACATGATTGAAATGCCTGAACAACAGCTTGAAAGGACCTGCCAGAATTTTCAATCTTCTGGCACAGCCTTTGAGAACCTACAGTCATCTCTAAAATATAGTGATACTTTAGAGAAGGACTTGAGGGAGAGGGTGGTGATAAGAAGCCAAGTTTGCTTTCTTTTCTGAAGATAAGCATCTTTATGAAAATGGCCAATATACACATTGAGGGCCTCCTTGATGAAAATATGAAAAGGAAAATAGGTAGCTTTTAGTTGATGATTTTCTACATTAAACTACATCTTGACAATAATTTAGTTGACTGAGAGGTCAAGAATATTCTGTACTCCATCAGTGGTACAAGAGTAGATAAAGGATTGGTAGAAACTTGGAGGAAAGAAGGGTACACAGCACCAATATTTGAAAAAGAGCCAAGATCACAGAGTACTAAGCATACAAATCAAACACCCCATTGTCACTAACCACTGTTCTAATTCTCTCTAACTCCTCTACTACTTATTACTTCTATGACCTTAGACAAATCATTTCTTCTCGTTTTCCTCAGATTCCTTACCTGTAAAGTAAGGAGACAGACTAGACTGGGGTCATAGAACCCAAATAAAAATGAAAGCTACTAATCTGTGTGTAAGGATCCCTACAGACCCCACATTGACTTGATTTGAAAATATAATGTAATATTTGTTTTATTGTATTCTTACTTATTTTATTCAATATTTCCCAATTACATTTTAGTGTGGTTCTAGTAATAGTGAAGAGTATTGGCTGCATGGGCCAGCTGACTACATGTTTAACACCTCTAGACTAGATGATCTCTCAGGTAAAGATTGTCCACTGAGCCCAAGTCTTATGAGCTTGCTCAGACATTATGTAACTGGTCCCATTCCCCTAACCATGTGCTGAAGCACATTTCTTAGGTAAATAGAGGCAGATATGTGGCTCACTGAATAAAGTGCTGGGCCTGGTGTTAGGAAGACTTTAATCTAAATCTGGCCTCAGTCACTTACTAGCTGTGTGACCTTGAACAAGTTACTTAACCCTATTTACCTCAGTTTGCTCAGCTGTAAAAAATGAGCTAGAAAAGGAAAAGGCAAACTACCCCCAGTATCTTTGCCAAGAAAACCCCAAAATGGGGTCAGCTAAGTGACTCAGTGGCTAGAGAGGCAGACCCAGAGATGTCCTGGGTTCAAATGTAGCTTCCAACACTTCTTAGCTGTGTGACCCAGGGCAAATCACTTAATCCCCAATGCCTAACCCTCACCACTCTTTTGCTTTAGAACAAATACATAATGTCAATTCTAAAATGGAAGGTAAGAGTTAAAAAAAAAGAGATGACTAGACAAACTGAACCCAACCAAAAAAAAAAATGCTAATTGATGCTAACTGGCTAAGTGGAATTAGAGCACTAAATCACAGTAGGGAGGGAACAAATCAGAATGAGAGCTCAAGCCAATAGCATTAAAGAAAGTGACCCTACTGCCCCTCAGGTACCCCTAGGACCCTAAAGGGGAAATGTAGACAAACTCATTCTGGGAGAGCATGATAAGTGTACTAGGATTCTTTGGCCCCAGTCCTTGTTCTTGTTCCCTGATATTTTCTACCAGAAGAGGGAACAGAATGATTCTAGGCAGAGAAGAAGCAAAGTTTAGCTAGCAAGTGACTGCCCTAGTTTTAGCTGGATTGTAAAGTGTGCAGACAGAAGTAGTAGAAGTGTTAGAGACAGAAGGTCTAATCATGTCAAGGTGGCAATAAGGAACTACTGAAGGTTTGAGTGGGGGCATGATGCCACCATTTCCATGTAAGGAAAAGATCAGCTTGGCAACCTTGTGACATTGAGTTTGGACTGGAGAGAGAGTGGATCACCTTGCATTTCTTGTTGTTCAAATATTTTAGTCGTATCTAACTCTTCATAATCCCACTTAGGATTTTTCTGGGCAGAGATGCTAGAGTAGTTTGCCATTTCCTTCTCGAATGCATTTGACAGATAAGGAAACTGAGGCAAACAGGGTTAAGTGACTTGCCGTGGTCAAAAAACTAGGAAATGTCTGAGATTGGATTGGAGCTCAGGTCTTCCTGTCTTGAGATTCAGCACCCTAGATTCTGTTATTCTTTCTCCTGTTTCTTCCCCATATCAAGTCCAGGGTTAGGAGTACAGGGTCAGTAAAGACTTGGTGACACACTCAAGGAATTATGAAGAGATAGCCCCTACTTTGCTCCATATGGGGAACTTCCTTAGCCTGGAGCCCCAGTCTTTACCATCTCCCTGATCATCAGCTAATCTTTGCTCTCTACCCCCTTTAAGCCCCTCGCCATGACTTGTGCCTAATGTGAATATATTATGAAGGTAGGCATAGCCATGTCCTCCTTCTGGTGCTGATTTTGTCTTGCACAGCGGAGGTCCATTCTACTTGTTCCCTTCCTTATGGATGGCTCAGGAGAGATAATGTTGGGTCTGGAATCAGGTAGATCTGTGTTCAAATCTGATTTCAGATACTTTCTCGCTTCGTGACTTTGGGCAAGTCACTTAACCTCTGCCTGCCTCAGTTCCCTCCACTATAAAATGAGGGAAATGATACTGTCCTCTTTGAGCATTATTATAAGGATAAGAAGAGACAATACTTATAAAACCCTGGTTTAATAAATGCTTGTTCCCCTCCTTTTCCCTTTTCTACTCTAAATTCTCTGATCTTATGATTCTTTTTCACAGCCCAATACACAATCAGGCACTTAATATTCAATCATGCTTTGGAAGATGATATACAAAATACATTCATTTTTTTCTCCCTGATTGATAAAGGGACTTCTCAAGGCAAGCATGTAGTCATCAGACATTTATTATCATAAAGGCACACAAATACAAGCAAAAAGAAAGTCAGACTTTAGACTCAATGGGCTCATATTCTTTTTTTAATTCATTAATTTAGAATATTTTCCCATGGTTACATGATTCATGTTCTTTCCCTCCCCCTCCCGTAGCCAACATGCAATTCCACTGGGTTTTACATGTGTCATTGATCAAAATCTATTTCCAGAATATTCACATTTGCAATAGAGGGGGCTTACATTCTAATGGGAGGAAGACATATAAAAGGAAGCTGGGCTTGTGAGGGAGAGGTACCTTCACAGAGACACAGTAACAAAGTCTGGAGGATAAGGAACACAGCCAGGAGGGGAATGAAACATGGCCAGCCTGAGGCTTTCCTCAGAAAGAAGGTTCCCAGAAGAAACTCTTCAATGGGAGAAGGGTTTCTGCAGAGGGACAGTCAAGGGAGAGAAGGCCAGGAACTATGGGGCTTTCAAAGTTACACAACAGAATTCCATCCTAGAGGAAATTAGTTCTTATCCCTTCCTCTGGAATAGCCCTAGCCACCCATCTGGCAGTTTCCTCCAGACCTTCTCCTCTTAGCCTGAATTCCCCCTGAGCCACTTGGGCTTAGAAATCAGAGCCCTGGCAGGTAACATGAACCAGAGAGGAGAAGACTGTCCAGAAGCTATGAGAGGGGGCCCCCTGGAGCCTCGAAGGCCAAGCCTAAGCAGCTGGAAGTCCCTGACATTTAACCCTCCAAAGTTCACTAGTGCCATGAAGGAGGTGCTATTAGCAGCAGATTATTCCAAGCAGAACTCTGGGGCATACAATGGAAGCTCTGTATAGAGCACTGCTGTGCCCAATCTGTTTGCCCAGCCTGCCTGTGGCCTCACCTCTCCCTGTGTTCCCCACAGCCTCCACCCACCCTGACCCCAGCTCTACCCCTGAGCCCAGCTCAAAGACGAATCATATGAAAGCCCTTTGAAAATAATCATTTTTTAAACTTTCAGAAGTTCCTTACCTTTTCCCTTGGCCCCAGGACAGGACACAGGAATCTCACCCCCATCCATGCTCAGTCTGAGCCATCCTGCCTTTCTGATGCTACGGATATGGGAGGATTTACTCACACACACACACACACACACACACACACACACACACACACACACACACACACACAAAATATGCATACACATCACCCAGGCACACATACATAAATAAAACATATGCTCCTCAAGGGTAGCAATGTTCTGATTTTTTCCTTTGCTTCCCCAGAACTTAGAACAGTGCCCAGCACACAGTACACATTCAAATTGCTGTTGTTCAATCAGGTCCGATTCTTCACGCCTCCATTTGGGGCTTTCTTGGCAAATCAGTGCTGGAATAGTTGGCTATTTCTTTCTCCAGCTCATTTGACTGATAAGGAAACAGGATTAAGTGACTTGCCCAGGGTCCTACAGCTATTGTGTCTGAGGTCAGATTTCAATTCATGAAGATGGGTCTTTCAGGCCCAGTATTTTAACCAATGAACCACCATGTTTCTGAAATTGAACCCTAAAAATAACAACTAGCATTTAGGTTTTTTTAAGATATTTTATTTTCCCAGTTACATGTCATAACAATTTTCAACATATGTTTTTTGAAATTGTAAGATCCAGATTGCCTCTCTCTTCCCTTCCCTCCCCTTTCTCAGAGATGGTAAGCAGTTTGATCTTATTATCATGTAAAACATTTCCATGTTGGTCACTATTGTAAGAGAATACTCATAAAACCAAAGACTCAAAATAAAAACCCAAATACCACTAAAGTGAAAAATCGTATGTTTTGAACTGCATTGTGACTCCAATAGTTCATTCTCTGGAGGCGGACAGCATTCTTTCTCATAAGTCCCTCAGAATTGTCCTGGGTCATTGTATTGCTGAGAGTAGTCAAGTCTTTCACAGTTGACTATTCTGTAATATTGCTGGTACTGGGTACAACGTTTTCCTGGTTCTGCATATTTATACTGGTTTCTACTTATCCACTCTGCTGTTCATATAGGTCTTGCTAGCTTTTTTCTGAAATGATCTTGCTCAACTAGTATTCCATCACCCTCATATATCACAATTTGTTCAACCATTCCCCAATTGATGGATATTCCCTCAATTTCCAATTCTTTGCCCCACACACACACACACAAACATACATTTTTAAGGGTGGAGTGATTGTTCTCTTCAAAGTTGCTAACAATATCTAAATTTTCAGTTAAAGGTCTCTTCTCAATTCTAATAATACTTCTTGACCTTTCTGATCATCTTCTCTGATACTTTCTTCTCTCTAGGTTTTCTTGAAACTACTCTTTCCTGGTTCCCTTCCTCCTAGCTGACTGTTCCTTCTCAGTCTTCTTTGCTAGATTTGCTCTCTCTCTCTTGTTTTACATAGTTGTTTTCATGTTGTCTCCTCCATTAGACCATAAACTCATGAAGAGCAGGGACTACTTTTTGCCTGTCTTTGTATCCCCAATGCCTGGCACATGGCAGGCACTCAATAAATGTTTATTGATTGATTATAGCCTGGCTAGATTTAACTAAAAGCTAGTTAAGGGTGGTTGGCCAATTGATATCATCTGATAATCATGGATGAATGGCTGTGGTAGGAGTCCATGAGTGATACTACTAGAGAATGCCTCAACCCCTCAGGGACCCCTGAGGGACCTAATCAGTCAATGGGAATGGGCAGTAGGGATGGTAACTTCAGAGCTTTTGCTAAATGCTTAGTGCTTTAGGATCTATAATGCTCTTTCCTCCTAAAGGCCCTGTGAAAATGGTAGCAGACATATTACTATCTCTATTTATTGATAAGACAAAGTGATGCTCAGGGAGGTTAAATATCTTATCCTGGGTCATACAGTTTGTGAGTATCTCCCTTTGAGATAGATAGATACATAAATACATACATACATACATATATGTATACTTATGCACACATTCATTATATCCACATATAAGCATATACATAAATATATTCTACATGCATTTGTATTCATTTGTGAATACTTAAAAAATAAACACATCTCTACATACATATGCAAAATTCAGACATACAGATTGGAACATTTAGTGGAAGAGATCAGAGAATCTTTTTTCAAAGCCTTACCTTTTTTTTTCCACCATAGCATCATTTTTTACCTTTCATAATTGAAATTTTTTATTTAATTAATTTAGAATATTTTTCCATGGTTACATGATTCATGTTCTTTCCCTCCCCTCTTCCTACCCCCCCACCTCCCCATAGCCTATGCACAATTCCACTGGGTTTTACATGTGTCATTGATCAAGACCTATTTCCATATTATTGATAATTGATCATTTAGAGTCTATATCCCCAATCATATCCTCATCGAAACCATGTGATCAAGCAGTTGTTTTTCTTCTGTGTTTCTACTCCCACAGTTCTTTCTCTGGATGTGGATAGTGTTCTTTCTCATAAGTCCCTCAGAACTGACCTGGATCATTGCATTGCTGCTAGTAGAAAAGTCCATTACATTCAATTGTGCCACAGTGTATTCATCTCTATGTACCATGATCTCCCGGTTCTGCTCCTTTCACTCTGCATCAATTCATGGAGGTCATTCCAGTTCACATGGAATTCCTCCAGGTGATTATTCATTTTAACACAATAGTATTCCATCACCAACATATACCACAATTTGTTCAGCCATTCCCCAATTGAAGGGCATTCCCTCATTTTCCAATTTTTTGCCACCACAAAGAGTGGAGCCATGAATATTCTTGTACAAGTCTTTTTCCTTATAATCTCTTTGCGGTACAAACCCAGCAGTGCTGTGGCTGGATCAAAGGACAGACAGTCTTTTAGTGCCTTTTGGGCATAGTTCCAAATTGCCATTCAGAATTGTTGGATCAATTCACAGCTCCACCAGCAATGAATTAATGTCCCAATTTTGCCACATCCCCTCCAACATTTATTACTTTCCTTTGCTGTCATGTTAAGCAATCTGCTAGGTGTGAGGTTGAGAGTTGTTTTGATTTGCATTTCTCTAATTATAAGAGATTTAGAACACTTTATCATGTGCTTATTAATAGTTTTGATTTCTTTATCTGAAAATTGCCTGTTCATGTCCCTTGCCCATTTATCAATTAGGGAATAGCAAAACCTTACCTTCTGCCTTAGAATCAGTACTAAATATTGGTGACTTTCCTAGGGTCACATAGAAGGAAATGTCTGACACCATCTCCAGGCCTGACTCTCTATCCACTGAACCACCTAGCTGATCTGAGGCCCAGAAATCTTAAGAGAAGCAATTAAAGAGAATAGACTACAGATTGAACAAGTGGAGGGGCATAGTTTTGGGATCCCCAATCTCTTGAAGGACAGAGTAATAATCAGACCTTTACTGTTGTCAACATTGAATCTAGGAATCCCAAACTTGTTACCTAGTGAGATCTGATGAACCCCAATTTTCAGGACTAGCTTGTATATTGGAGACCCCAAAGCTTGTACTTGTTCCCTTTTCCCATGGAATCTACCCTGAAGGGAATCCCAAGTTAGAAGTTTCAGATTGAGTGGGGGACCCTCAGGGAAATCACAATCCTGGTTGGGTGAGATAAGCATATGCTAAGGACCCTCTTTGTTTTAGGGAATCTCCCCTATTGTATTAGAACCTTTTCCAGGAAAGATCCACACCTGAGCAGGAACCATCCTTTAGTATCCATTGCAGCTAGCTATGATTCCTTTCCCAAGCGTGATTATATCCTGTCAGTATAGCTAGAATACTCCCATTTCTTTTGTAGCTATATGATGTCAAGCATCTTTCCCTGCCCCTGGATTTCCCAAATTCTTTTGTTCCTCGGAGTCCATCCTGAGTCGGTGGCACTCCCTAGGGATAACATCCCCAGAGTCCAGGGTTTGCACCCTGAAAAGGTTGTGGCGCTAAACTCTGAGTAAAGGGCCAAATTGGACTTATCCCTATCCAATCCTGATTAAAGACTTGGTTTTTCTGACTATTTAATAATTCTGTGTTATTTCCAAGTTAACACTATCATTGCCTGAGAATGCAACATTCATTTCTTGTGTCCTATTCTGTGTCCTGTGCTCATCCTTTTAGTACACATTTACAGCATCACATTCTCAGACCCTTTCTTTTGAGAACAACCAAGGCCCAAGGATTTCTAAGACTTCATTCCTATCCAGGTCAGTAGGGAACAGCATACAAAATAGAGAAACATTTCAGCTTTGCTTCACTGAAGAGGTAAGACTTAGAGATCTCTCAATCTAGTTCCCACAGACCAGCTGGACCAACTCCTACTTGGGAGTCTCTTTGTTTATCACCCTGAAAATTGCCTGTGCTCTCTAGACCCTGTGAGCTTCCCTTTTCATGGTGTACACTAAGTTTTCCTTGTTTCTCTGTTGGTCTTTAGTTCCTAAAATACAATAACCACAACAGCACATTGCTTCTTTCACCAGCCATTCTCCTCCTCCAGTTGGGATGCCCAGTTTCTTTTTGAGCCATTATTTTCTCATGTTAGAGACATTTGAACCCCACCTCACCCCTGCAGGACCAGGAATTTTTTTCTTGTTCACCTTCAAACAGATGGCCACTTGACCTGAAGAAATCAGAATGATTTCATCAATGACTTCCTCAGTAATCCATGTTTATATTTATTCCTGTTATTTTTAATTACATTGACTTTAACTCACTAGTTTGGCCAACCAAGGTCTTTTTATATCCCAAATTTGTCATTCAGGGTCTGAGCTGTCTATCTCAGAGTCATGTCATCCAAAATCTGAGAAGCAGGCCGTTTTTATTCAATCCCCTGATAAAAGGGTTATAGAAAATAGTGCCATGGGGGCAGCTGGGTAGCTCAGTGGATTGAGAGCCAGTCCCAGAGATCCTAGGTTCACATCTGGCCTCAGTCACTTCCCAGCTGTGTGACCCTGGGCAAGTCACTTGACCCCCATTGCCTAGCCCTTACCACTCTTCTACCTTGGAGCCAATACACAGTATTGACTCCAAGACAGAAGGTAAGGGTTTTAAGAAGAAAGAAAGAAAGAAAGAAAGAAAGAAAGAAAGAAAGAAAGAAAGAAAGAAAGAAAGAAAGAAAGAAAGAAAGAAAGAAAGAAAGAAAGAAAGAAAGAAAGAAAGAAAGAAAGAAAGAAAGAAAGAAAGAAAGAAGAGAGAGAGAGAGAGAGAGAGAGAGAGAGAGAGAGAGAGAGAGAGAGAGAAAGAAAGAAAGAAAGAAAGAAAGAAAGAAAGAAAGAAAGAAAGAAAGAAAGAAAGAAAGAAAGAAAGAAAGAAAGAAAGAAAGAAAGAAAGAAAGAA
Organism: Monodelphis domestica; assembly: GCF_027887165.1. Classification (NCBI taxonomy): domain Eukaryota; kingdom Metazoa; phylum Chordata; class Mammalia; order Didelphimorphia; family Didelphidae; genus Monodelphis; species Monodelphis domestica. The sequence goes on from NC_077227.1 coordinate 350,014,271, forward strand.
AGAAAGAAAGAAAGAAAGAAAGAAAGAAAGAAAGAAAGAAAGAAAGAAAGAAAGAAAGAAAGAAAGAAAGAAAGAAAGAAAGAAAGAAAATAGTGCCAAGGGAGCAGCTGGGCAGCTGGGAAGCTTAGTGTATAGAGAGCAAAGACTTAGAGACAGGACTGGTCTTGGGTTCAAATTTGAACTCAGACCCTTCCTAGCTTTGTGACTGAGCAAGGCATTTAACCTCAATTGCCTAGCCCTTATTGCTCTCTTGTCTTGAACCAATACTTAGTATCAATTCTAAGAGAGAAGGTAAAGGTTTTGGGAAGAAGGAAGGGGGGAGGGCAAGAGGGAGGAAAGAGGAAAAAGAGGAAGGAAGGAAGGAAGGAAGGAAGGAAGGAAGGAAGGAAGGAAGGAAGGAAGGAAGGAAGGAAGGAAGGAAGGAAGGAAGGAAGGAAGGAAGGAAGGAAGGAAGGAAGGAAGGAAGGAAGGAAGGAAGGAAGGAAGGAAGGAAGGAAGGAAGGAATTAGGACATTAATTCTGATTGTTGCCATTTCTTAGAAAAATGTATCCAGTTTAACACAATTAACACTGCAAAAATGCCAAAAAATTTCAGAAGCCATTGTAGTCAACAATTTGATCTCTTTGTCAAGTCAACAAATGAGATGACCAAAGTCAACATCCAAATTACCAAGTTAGAATATAAACCTATTTGTAAAACACTAAGGAAATGCATGATTATATCACTTTACAAAATGGTGACAGTTGATAGGAAAATAAACCTGCCCAAGAAGATCAACAGGAGACCCAACTGAACAATATCATTGTGAGAGCATATTTAGATGAAACTGGAAGGAGATCAAGATTTGAAATGGAACAGATGTGATGGCATTACAACAGGAAGCTATTTTAATCATTGATGACAGTGGATTCATCAGCTTTTTATATCTACTATTGAGTGGAGTGCTTAGAGCTTGGTCAGACATCAAAGATGCCATGGTCATCCACTGCATCCTGGATTCATTACCTTGACTTTTGTCATGCCACTGGATTTTAATGCCACTTGAAGAGAGAGTGATACTGATGACTCTGTGCAACACTGCTTTACTTCAATCCAATTCACATACAAGTCAAGACATCACCTCATCATACCACTTTGTCATTGTTAAACAGTTCTTAAACAAAACAACATTCTCTAATACAATCTAGTATGTGAGAAAAGTATAGTCCAGAAAATAAACCAGGAAGAGTAGCTGCATCTGAAAAATTACAAAGGAAATCTGTGCCCCCAAAAGGGCACAATTGCAAATACAATACTAATACTAATACTACTCACTAGCATATAGCATATCGAAGTTTGCAAAAATATTCACATGATTATTTGATTTAAAGGTAGAAACTGATTTTCAAATTATCACAAGGAGGAAACTATTCCAAAAGAATTGAGAAGATGAAGAGTATCCTCAAAGAAAATATGAAAAGGAAACAGATTTTCACTGATGATTCTCCACAGCAGTATATATCTTTACAATTATAAGAATTAACTAAAGGGTATGGAGAATTAAAGATCAGATTATATTTATTATTTTCTTATTATAAGATAAAACATTTTAAGCCATTCCAGGAAGCAATTTGGAATTATGCAAAGAAAATAACTAAAATGTCCTGGATATCCCTTTGCTTTATATATTCTCCCTAGAAGAGCAATGATAAAAAGAAAGGCCCCACACCAAAATATTTAAAGCAACACTTTTTTTTGGTAGAAAATAATTGGAAATAAAGAAGATGTGCACCAACTAGGGGATGGTTACAAGTTTTGATACATGAATGTGATGGAATATTACTATTCAGCAACAAAAATGATATTATAGAGAAGCATTAGAAGATATATGACCTGATGCCAAGTGAAGTAAGTAGATCCAAGAAAACAATATACTCGAAGAAAAACAATAATATGAGTGGAAAGAACAACAATACAATAGAAACTGAACACTGTGAAATTCTGATAAACAAAGTTGGCTCCAAAGAAGAGATGTTCAAAAGTATACCCTTCTCCTTTATACAGTTTAGGGATTGTTGCTCTGGAACACTATGTATAATGTCAGACTTTTAAAAATATGTCTATTAGTTTTACTGAATTTTTTTCCTCTTTTTTTGTTCTTTATTATAAAGAACAGCTCTATGGGAAGGGATAAGACAAGGATGCCCTAAAAAAATATAAAAGCAAAATATATTGCTAAAATGATTTTTTTAAGAGACAGGTCAACTAAACCACACAGAAAGGAAGAATTTAACATATTAAAAATAGATGTTGCAGAAATTGAAGGGATGTCCATCATTTGGGGAATGGCTGAACAAGTTGTCATATATGATGGTAATGAAATACTATTGTGTTGTAAGAAATGATGCACAGGATGATTTCAGAAAGAACTAAAAAGACCTTCATGAGCTGATGCTGAATGAAATTAGCAGAACCAAGAAGACATTGAACACAGTAAGCAATTCTGTACGATGATCAACTATGAAAGACCTAGCTACTCTCAGCAATAAAATGATCCAGGACAATTATGGGGGCAAAGGATGCTATCTCCTTCCAGAGAAAGAACAGTTGGAGTCAGAATTCAGATCAAAGCATGCAATTTTTTGCTTTAGTTTATTTGGGTTTTTGTTTAAGGGTTATGGTTTTATATAATTATTCCCTTACAAAAATTATCAATATGGAAATTATGCTCTGGATAATAATATATGCATAATCCAGATCAATTTGCTTATGAGCTCTGAGAGAGGAGAGAGAAGAGAGGGATCAAATTCATATAATTGTACATATATTATGGGTAGGCCCTGAATTGAAGAGTAAGAAAGGAAATTAGAATTACATTTAAAAAATTTCACACTTTTTATGCTATTTTAAGTATTAAAAAAAACTCATTAATGCCAATAGTCTACCAGTGATACTATGTGGCCAAATATAATAAAATCCCACAGACTCAGAAAAATTAAATTGCCAGTGACCCAAAGAGCTATAGAAAGGCCTCTAACAGGAAGAAGTAGGCTGTAGCACATTACCAATAATAATTTGTACAGATGGAGTTTTGTAAAAAATATCATTGAAACCATGTATAACCAGAAAAGACCTTCATGTGACAAGAATGAGGTACATCAGACTAAGAACCCAAATGTTGCCCAAAGATCTAAAAAAAATATTAAAGGGTCCAAATAAAGCCTCCTGCACATTGGATAGATCCTCTGGGAAGAAGTGATGGGAGAATAGGGAGAGTGGATAGAAGGACATGAACAAGAATCGCGCAGGATTAAGAGGGATGGATAGGTTGTTAGGTTGGGATATGTACCAGTAGTTGAAGTGTTTATAGCCATGAGATCATAGATCCATTAGCATTATATGATATAGTATGATATTATGCATAGTATAATGCAATGGATCTTAACACAACACAACACAGCACAATACAACACAACACAACAAAATAAAATATATGCCACAGCATCACTCTAACTCTTGCCCTTTGATTGGTTCCCCTCTACTTCTGGCCATTCCAATGAATAGGATGGTAAAATTAGGAATAATTGGAATTCCACATCCATTGTTGATATGAAAGTTCTCACAAGGGGGCAGTGGTCATGAGGATGATTGCATCGTGAATTAAAATGATTACTCTTACTTAGTGAAAGGGGAGGTAGAGGGGAGAGGAAAATGTTGGGAGGGGAGTACACTGAGAACTGAGAGTAGCCTAGTTTTGATAGAAACTGCCCAGTCCTTAACCCAAAGCTAACTTGGCCCCCATCTGTCCTCTACCAGGACTGCGTTCCCATTACCAGTACCCTCACCCCAAACCCTGTCACCCACTTCCTCCCCCCACCTCACAGCATCCCCACCCCCTCACAGGCGATACCACAGCAAAGACAGCCACAGGTGGGTTATTCTTGGCCCGGAAGCCGAAGGGCCTGCCGGGTGGGCAGATTCCAGGAGAGTTGCTGCCCACTGGAGGTCTGCACAACTCCCCCATAAGGCGAGCTGAGGTATGTAATGCCTGCCCCCACCCAGGCCAGGCACAAGGAGCCCTTTCTAGCACAAGACCCCAGGGTGGGGCTTTATGGGGGCTGTGGGTCACCTGACGCCTGGCTGTTTATTGCTCTAGCCCCAGACCCTGCATAACTCTGAATAAAAAAAACACACCTGTGAGCCAAAGCCTTAGGCAGGCACCTGCAGCCAGGGGCATAAAAATTAAAGCCTGGGTTGCTGTTGATTCCTCCCCCTACCCAGGGGTCCTTTCTGCTGATCCAATGGTTCTGGCAGCAGTGAGAGGAAAGGAGAGAGCCCTTAGAAAGTTTAAGAGAAAGGGTACTCTGAATAGTGCTGGAGTCACCTCTTAAAGGGTCAAAATCAGCCCAGCCTTCCAACAAGACTCAGGGCCAATTATTTGTTCTTTCGTTCATTCATTCATTCAATAAGCACTTATTAAGCACCTACTGTTCCGTAGAGCAGCACTGTGCTCCAGGTTGGAGAAGACCCATCATTTAGATAAGGCAAATTTTAACTTCTGGTCCAGCAACAAAATAGAAAGTTCCTAATCACTTCTCTCCCCTACTCTGACCTGGGGGGATAGTGACACTGGTTCTGCCACCTCCTCAGGGAAGCCTGGGTAGAGCAGCAGAGTTGGGAGGGTCATGAAGAAGTCCTTGGGTCTCTCACCTCACCTATGCCCTAGACATAAGCATATCCCCCCAAGGATTTCTTGTTTCTAATGACCTCCAGAGAAGGCAATTCCATTATTGCCTTTAGCTGCCTCCTCCCCATGTTAAACATGTGTGACTGAACTATTTCTCTCTTTTAATAGAATGACAGACCTGAGAGGTCATCAATCTCCTCATTTTCCAGATAAGGTCATTAAAATTCAGTGAGAAGGGGTGACTTGAACAAGTCACACAGGTTGTAAATGAAGATCAGGACTCCAGACTGTGAGCCTTTTTTACCACTTCATGCTGCCTTTCTCTCTCCCTATCTAAATCCTACCCATCCTTCCAGAACCAGGCCTGGACCCACCTGCTCAAAGCCTCTCTTCTCTCCAAATCCCAGGGATCTTTCTTTCCTGAGTTCCAGGTAGTTAGATCTTTTAGTACTTATTAATAATGGGGCAAGGCAAGTGGGTCCCACTCCTACAAACTCCTATAGCAGTTCCCACTCCTATAAACCCTTTATGATTCATAAAGTCCTTTCTTAACAAAAACCTCAAGACAAGAAATCAGAAGTCCATACAGCTTCAAGATGTCTTGTCTCAAGTCCTAATGGTAGAAAGTGTCATAGTGGAGAATCAAAACCTGGGCTCCCTGGGTATTTGCCACGGTGCTACTCATCATCTTTATCACCTGGTTTATTACATACTAAGCATCTATTCTGTGCAGTTAGAAAATGGTTGGAGAATTGATTGTATGAATTCATACACTATCTTGAATTATCCTCATGTTATAATTCAGTGTGTTTATTTTTGTCTTTGTAATAAAACTGAAAGCTCACTGAAGACAGTCTTAGCCTTCTCAGTCTTAAAATTATTTTGTATTGCTTTCTACAAGCTTTGTATTTATTTCTTTACATACATACCTTGATAGAGTGCTAGACCTGAGTCAGAAAGACACATTTTCTTGAGTTCAAATGAGTGCAAATCTAAGTGTCTGGCCTTAGACACTTGGAAGCTGTGTGACCACAGGCAAGTCGCTTAACCCTGTTTGCCTCAGTTTCCTCATCTCTAAAATGAACTGGAGAAGGAAATGGCCAAATGATATCATAAAGAGTCAGACACAATTGAGAAATGGCTGAACAAAAATACATAATATGCATAGTGAATCCAACCACAAGAACAGAAGCTCCTTAAAGGCAGGGATTTTTTTTTTGGGGGGGGGGGGCACTTTTCTTTGCTAGAAACCTAGCCAAAGGTCTTAGAATGGAGCAGGCACTTGATAAATATTGAATTCATTTAAACTTTTTGTATCCTTGTTCTGCCTGCCCTTTCCATGCCCTAAAACCTGTGTGTCTCAGGGAGTAGCTATGCTCCTTCATTATGTTTCCTTTCTCCTAGGCTTGTCCTCCTTTCCCTTCTACCCTCCACCTCTGCTAAACCACAAAGCCCCCATCCCCTGGCACTGCTGACTTTGGCAGTCCTAGGTACATTCCAGCTGTCCCTCTATGTACAGAGCTGTGGCCTGACCTGGTTCCTATGCTTGCCTGCTCTTTCCCCTTGGTTGTCTGACCCCACAAGCACTTTCCAGTTACTACAACTCATTGCTATTACACCCTTTGCCTTCCCAGAACTGCCCGGGGCCTGCATGACTAGACAACAGTTCACATGAAAAAAATTTGGGATCTAGGCATTTCAGTAGACTAAAAGTTGAGTATGAATCAGTTGTGTAAAAGAGCAGCTTGTTCTTAAATTGCTCTGCGAGGCATAAATAGTATCCAGAATGGGGAAACGATCATCCCAATTTTCTGCTCTGGTTATAAAACATCAGAATTGGGGCAGCTAGATGACTCAATGGATAGAGCACCAGGTCTAGAGTCAGGAGGACCTGGGTTCAAATCTGGTCTCAGACACTTCCCAGCTGTGTGACCCTGGGCAAGTCACTTGACCCCCCCCCCCCCATTGCCTAGCCCTTACCACTCTTCTGCCTTGGAACCAATACACATTATTGATTCCAAGATGGAAGGTAAAGGTAAAAAAAAAAATTAAGTAAATAAAACATCTGGATTATGTGGTGTAATTCTGGTGCCTCATAAAAGGAAAGACATTGACAAAACAAGGTACATCCAAAGAACAGTGATCAAAATGCAGAGGAGACTAGAAGCCGTGTCCTAACAGGATCAGTTAAAAGAACTAAGGAAATTTAGTGAAAGAACATGGCAATTGACTTCAAGTATCTGATGAGATATCATGTCAAGGAGGAATCATAATTAAGAATAATTGGTATAGAGGGGGGAAATTGGAAACAATTGGGGGGAAATGGAAGAGGGGCAGATTTTGACTCATCTTCCATTTCACCTGTGGCCCAGGGCAGGATGACTCTCCCAGAGAAGGGTCTAGAGGGCAAAGTCCTCTTGCTCTAGGCTCACATGGACCAAGCTTATTACTGGGAGAGTCTGGATCTTCTTACACTCTGGTTCATTATATCCACTCAGCCGAGTTCCACGGGAAATCTCCTAAGCAAAGCTTAGTTTGGCTTATGTCTATGGGCTCTTCAAAGAGGGATTAGCAGGCCTCTTTTAGAAAAAGGTACTCACTGTACAAAGCCAATATCAGGTCTAGGATGGTTCTGTATTTCTTTTACCAGAAAAGAAATGCTTAAAACACAAAATGCTCATGAAAATTCATTAACAAATACTTAAAATGGAAAATAATGACCATCATCCATATTCTCCCAGGAGTAAAGACATCTTTGTTGAATCTGTACTTGTACTTGAATCTGTACTGTACTTCTGAATATTAAAGAATCCAGATATTCTGGACTGCTGTAAAGATTAAAATTTAGGGGAGACTGAGGCAGGTAGAAATTAGTTTCTCTCTGCAAGGAGCATTATATTTTCATGAGGTTTATTAAAGATTAAGGATTAAAGAAAATACAGAACAAGAAAACATGTGTCTAGGCCTCTGGCCTAGACACCTCACCTACATTATGAAAAGAGCCACCTCTGCTCCAAAACGGAAGTCCAAAAGAGACCAAAAGAGCCTTTCCAATCAGGTTAAATACCTTCTTGATCTCGGCCCACGTGAGAATTCAGTGAGATTACAAAGCATTTGGAGAAGTGAAGCAAGGGCTTCTGGGAGTTGAAGTCCTGGATTCGAGTCTATTTTTACACTGCCCAGGGCCTGGTTTTGACTTTCACAATCCTTTCAACTGAAACATTCTCCTGGAGGTCAACATCTCCTCCAAGAAGTGGTGTGAGTGCAAAAAGTCCTCCTTCCCACCACCCCACCCCTACTGGACAATAAACTTTTTTTTTCTTTTTCTTTAAACTCTTATCTTCTGTCTTGGACTCACTGCTCTGTATTAGTTCCAAGACAAAAGAGGGATAAGGGTTAAGCCGTAGGGGTTAAGTGACTTGCCCAGGGTCACACAGCTAGAAAGTTTCTGAGGCCAGATTTGAACTTGGACCTCCTGTCTCTAGGCCAGCCACCTAGTTATCCCTAACACAGGAACTTCTGACCTCTCACGCTTGAGAAGTTATTTCCAGTATCAATTTCACAATATCACTTGTTCATGGCATGAACTCTAATCAGATCCCTCCCCTATACAAAACTACCAAATGATTAGAGTTGGCCTGCTTTGGAAGGTAATGACCTCCCCAACATTAGAGATCTTTAAGCAAAGGCTGAATGTCCACTTATTTGGAATGTCATAAAGGAAATTCCTAGGTAGTTCATTTGTGCTCATTGATTCCTATGTCTAAAGGATATTCCAGAGTAAGAGTTCTCAAATATTTTGGTTTCAGAACCCCTTTATGCTTTCAAAAGTTATTTATAACCCCAAAGTGCTTGTGGTTTTGTGTTATATCTATTGCTATTTATCATATAAATTTTCAAATGGCTACATTTTAAAAACATTTATTTATTAATTTATTTTTAGGTAACAAATAAAACTCACTTATGTTAACATAAATGATATAATTTAAAGAAAAACAGCTACATTTTAACCATATTCCAAAATGGAAAAAAGTGGTGGGAAAAATAGCATTGTTTTCTATATTTCTGAAAATCTCTTTAATGTCTGACTTAATAAGAAGACAGGTGGAGGAGTCTCATATCTGCTTCTGCATTCAATCTATTGCAATATGTTGTTTTGGTTAAAGTATATGAAGAAAATCCGGTCTCATATAGATGTTGAAGTTGGAAAATGGAGTAGCATTTGAAGAGGCAGATAACATCTTAGTATAATTATAAAAATAGTTTTAACCCAAGACACTTTTTAAAATGTCTTAGGGATCCCCAGAAGTGTACAAACCACACTTTGAGAACCTCTGCTCTATAGGTCAAAGAATTGCCCCAGATTTTCTAATATTTTTATCTGGACAATTCAAGTGATCTCTGATTTTGTCAGTATGGCCCTTCCCTCCTTTACAACCTACTCATACCTTCTCATCCATTGCTATTTTCTTTGCCCTTCCAAGGAGCCAAATCTGAGCTTCTTCTGAACATGCCAAAATCTTTTTAGGGCTTGTAATATCTCTTGGCTATCAGTGCCACACTTTTGAATACACTAAGGAACAAATCCAGACTAGCACCTAGTCCTAATTCTGCCTTTGGAAGCAGTCTTCTTTCAACAGAAAACAAGAAACGAATAGTCGTCCACCCTATGCTCATTTCAGTTTTGTTCAACAAACGTTTAAATGCCCACAAGAAGCAAAACATTATGCTGCATCCTAAGGATACAAAGATATACATAGCCACTAATCTCAGGAAGCTTAAAATCCATTTGAGGGTATGAAGTATCTACAGCATCATTTTATGGTATCAAGTACTGGAAACAAAGTAGATGCCTGTCAAATGTATAACTAAATGTCATGTGTAATGAAGTACTTCTTTGCTATAAGAAACAAAAAATGGAAAGGATTCAGAGAAACATGGGAAAATGTATGCAAACTGATACAAAATGAAGTAATCAGCAAGTAAAACAAGGGTTTCAGAGCCTAGATATAGAAATAGACATAGATATATACAAAGACTAATGAAAAGAAAATGTAATTATAATGATCAAACTTGGTCCTGGAAAAAAAGTTCCGGAAATAACCCTAACCTTTCTTTCTTTGCAGAGGTGGAGGATTTTAGGTGTGGAATATTGCATACATTGTTGAACTAGGGTCGAATTGTAGGTTTTGCTGAGTCTTGCAAGAAACATGTGCAACGAGAAATCATTTTCACTTGGAAAGGTCAAAAGAGGCATCCCAGAAGAGGTGACACATTAAGGCAGAGTTGCCAAAGGCATAGAGCACTGGACCTGAAATTAGGAAGATGTGGATTTAAATCCTAGTTTGGTGACCCCAGTCAAAGTAGCTCAATAATTTAAAAATGCAATTTCCTGACCTATAAAATGAGAGGGCTCAAATAAATGGTCTCTAAGGTCCCTATCAGCTATAAATCTATGATCTTAAGATCCTGGTTGGTTTTTGACTGAAGAGAGGGTCTTTGACTAACAGAGATGAAGGTTGAGAGGGAGTCAAAGGGAGTGAAGTGGGGAGTTGAGTCTCAAAGCCTGTTTCCATCTCTTTGACCCATGTTCTTTGAGGCAGCCAATGCTTCCAGGATGACTGATCCAAATTCCTTTGAAAAGAAAAATATAATTTTCTTTTCCATTCAATGGCACCATGTTTTCCTTTCCCCCTGTGTTTATTTCAGTGAGGAAATTGGACTTGAAGGTTTTCACTACTTGAAAGCAAAAAGAGAGAGTCATTTAAAACATTTTAAAATATGCCCACATTTTATTTGGAAGATATTTTTTTTTCTTTTAGATTAATAACAGCTTTTTGGAATCTGTGAACCCTGTTACTCTTCCAAGGTTAGAAAAAAAAAAACCCTCCTGAATGCCTGAGCTATTAGTAGCTGCTTTAATCCTGTTAGAGTAGCCTCTTCTTTGGCACCATAATCAAAGGCCCCCACCCTTCTTTTAATTTACCACTGCAGTACCGCACTAGGTCAGGAAACTGAAAGCCTTTATCTTATGGATGACTGACCCAGAGGCCCTGCCATGTAGTGGAAAAATCAGTCAGGAGACCTGGGTTCTAATTTCAGTCTTGCCACTAACTGCATGGCCTTGGGCAAGTTATTTATTCTCTGTAGGCCTCAGTTTGATGGGGTTGGACAAGGATCATAGAAGATTTAGTGTTGGAATTGGATGTTAAAGAGTTCCCCTAATCCAGGATTTCTTAACCTTTTTTGTGTCACGGATCCTTTTGGCAATCTGGTAAAGGCTATGGACCCCTATTCAGAATATTTTTTTTAGAATTCATAATTAAAGGAAATACTAAATTTCAGTTAGAAGTTTTGGAAAATAAAGATGTAATTTTTTTTCCTATCCACATTCGCAATCCCCTGGTTAAGAATCTCTGTTTTAGTCCAATCCCTTCAATTTATAGATGAAAAAAACTGAGGCTCTGAGAAGTTAAGAGATTTGCCTGAAATTCCTCAGCAAAGACCAGATTCAAACACAGACTCCACATCTCAAAGTACAGGTCCACTATTCCTTCCTCTATTGCTCTGCCATTTCTTTTGCCTCCTATAATCTAAAAACCCTACATCCCAAAATTCTACAATTCACTCACTCTAACAGTTAAGAAAATAGCCCAAGATCTATCTGGAGACCTGTATCTAGGGATGTGCTGGTAAATATTTAATAACTAGCTCTAAAAAAAAAATTGTGCCTGATGCACTTTTAAGGTTAATCTGCATTATTAACATGTTCACCATCACTTAAGTCTAGACAATCTACAAAACAATTAAACAAGTCCCAATTGGAAGTATTTCCTGGTTTCTAAGGTATAAATGTTCACACTGAAAATTTAACAGTTGGCTCTCCTGAGTTGGCTCAAGCTGGCTTCAAAATACCACTGCCTATATCTATCCACTTATAACTCTTTCCTTCCCCCAGGGTAATTCAGTTCAATTTAATAAGAGCCCACCAAGTATCATGCCCTATGTTAGGTGGTAGGGATACAAGACCAAAGGTTCCAGGGAGTCTGAGCAATGGAAAACTTCTTGGACCCTTTAAAGGATCTGTGATCAGTCCTAAGTCTGCTCCTTTACTACTTTTGTGACCCAAGGCAAATCCCTTTCTCTCTTTTAGTCTCAAATTTCTCTCCTGTTAATTGAGAGCAATGCACTAGATGATCTCAAAGGTCCCATCCAGTTCTAAATATCACGACCCTGTGATCATCTTCAATAAAATGAGTATCCTATAACAGAAAATTGGAAAGATCTAATAATTTTAAAATTATAATAAAATGATCAATTACAATAATTCTATAATTATTACTTTAGAATAAATATAACAATTATGATTGTGATTCTATAATTATTACAATAATATACTATGTTGGTATAATAATTATAATGTCTATAATGATTATTGTGATCATTAATATGATGACAATGATTCTATTGTTATTATAGGATTTCTATCAAGTTTTAAGTTTTTTATTTACTTTCTTCCCAACAACTTTGAGACATGGAACATGTAAGGGATATCTCTTCCAATTCTGTTTTATGATCCTAAATATTATTATCCCCATTTTACAGATGAATAAAGAAAGGCCAAGAAAGGTTAAGTGATTTGCCCATGGACACACAGCCTATATCAGAGTCAATATCTCAACCCAAATCTGTCTTCAAGTCCTGCATTTCCATGACCTCTGAGTGGCTGGAAGTTTGAAAGAGTGTCCAGACTGTCCTATTTCATTATTCTAGGTAAGCATAAGAAAACATGAACTGATAGAGTAAGCATAAAAATAAGAATTCTTTCTCTCTTTTTCCCTCTGCCCTCTACCTCCTCCCAAGCAATCCTCTCCCCAAAAGCTCTACAAAACACCAGACGGAAACTCTCTGATTTTCCTCTGTTTTCCTTCTTCTTTGGCAGAGGCTGCCCTGTTTTCTTTCTGGCCCTCTCCTATCCCCCTCCTCTTCTTGGCCCACAGTAACTACCCTAACAAGTCCACAAAGTAAGCCCCCAGGAGAAATATGCACCCTGAACACCAACACGGTCCTGTCTATAAAACCTTTCAACTTCTGAAACTTGTAACTGCAGAAATCTGTCCAAACATACCAGGGGGCAGCTGTAACTATTGGTGTTGGCCAGTCACCAGGCCTTTAATGAGGAAATACTTACAGTCCAAGTTTGGGAGCCAGACCTTGGAGAGCACAGGGGTTGGGGGTGGGTTGAGGAGTTGCAGAGTAATTAATGTGGTGCCCTGGCACCTGGGGAACCTCAACACACAATTGATTGTCCTCAGAAATGAGAACTAGTAACAGACTCTTGTTAACCCTTTAGAGCTGGGGGCCAAGTGGATCAGGCAGGTCAGAGCTAGCCCCTAATTCCAAATATCCCAACATCACTAGTTCCTGGCAGGAAGATCCAGGCTCACCTGGTACCATATGGCTGGAGTAGCCAGACAAATGAAAGGGGTGCCTGCTCCTTTGATGGCTAGGGAAATACTTCGTTCCATGACTAATCTGGAGAGAACAAATATGGCAGTCCTAGGGCAAGGATTGAGAGAGACAATTCCTCTTGCAAAACCCTATTTAAAATGTATTTTAGTTCAGACCTATGATTTCATTAATGTAGAAAACTTGGTGTAAAAATTCCCTCCATCGATGCCAAGCTAAAACTCACCCATAACTTATAATCTTAAAAGAGTTACCCGAACAAATCATTAATAATAAGAGAAATGCCAATCAAAACAACCTTGAAGTTTCATCTCACAGCAAGTCAGCAAAGAGGGCAAAAGATGGGAATAGTTCAACTTCAAGGGGCTTTCTAGATACATTATATTTGTATACTGCTGGTCAAGCTGTGAACTAACTAGTTCTAGTTAGTTTTAGAAAGCAATTTAGGCAAATGACTATGAGTATGTTATACTGTATATACCAGTGATGGCAAACCTTTTAGAGAGTGTATGCCATGCCCCACCCCCCTTCCAGAATGAGTACTGAGTTCCCCACCCCACCCCTTTACTCTCGACCAGCAGTTCTCAACCTGTGGGTCGCAACCCTGGCGGGGATCTAATGACCAAAACACAGGGGTCACCTAAAGCCATCTGAAAAGACATATTTCTGGATGGTTTTAGCAGCTGAGAAATTGCGCTACTTTACTGCAAGAGCTCAGAAAGAACGGGACCCCACTGCCCACACATTGTACTAGGTAAATCTTGAAATTTCTCAGACTTGTGAATGTTAAAAATTTCCACATTTGAGGAATCCTCCATTGGAACAAATTCCCTACTGGAAACATTCCCCATTTTGATGTGAGAACTCGCCAGGATCAGAAATGGGAGGACCTCTATTCCACCTGTACTTAAGACTGCTTTAGGGGAGAAAACTCCTTGCTAAACAATGAAAGTACTTGGACCCATGCTTATAATAAGGCAAGGAGTTCTTTGAGCAATGCCTGTTTTTATAATTGATACAATGGGATGCTAGGTACCTATAAAGGTCGAGCAGGTTTTCTCTTGATGGGATTAGTCGACTCAGCTGTGTTTTCTCTGATTCAGACTTACTGAGGGGATTAGTCCACTTAGCTGGAATTCAGATGGGCTGTCTTTTAGAAAACATCTACAGTGATTGGTAGATGGAAGAACTTAGGGGAGGTGACATAGAAAAAAAAAAACCCTATATAAGAAAAGGAATCTCTTGAGGCTTGGAGATCCTTGGGTCCTTGGAGATAGATCCTTTTGGAGGAGGCCCTTTGAAGATCTCTTGAGAAGAAGTCCCTTGGGAGACTGACTCTGGCTGGAACTCCCTCTGGGGAGACTCTGTTCCCCAGACATCCTTGCTTAAGACAAATCTTGTGGTGAGTGATAAAAAACTGACTGATTCTCTCTCTCTTAAGACTCAGGTCTAGGCCATGTTGGCTTAAGGCCCTTCATACTTATACTTTTTTTTCTCTCTCTCTCTTTCCTTTAATTACTCATTGTATTATTTATTAAAATCTCTATAAAACCCAGTTGACTTGGGTATATTGAATAATTGGGAATATTTCCCTGGCGACCACCTTATATTTGATTTAAAAACCAAGACACTGTAGTGAAACATATTTTCTGGGGTCAAATTTACTCACCCTCTCTTATATCTATCACAATTTATATCTTCCACCATTTTAACTCACTACAGTTTATAACCTCAACTCTTTTAACTGCCACAGTTTATGGCAGACAACAATTTTAAATATTACAACTATTATTAGTTACCTATCAGCAGCCCTCCCCCATGAGGGGCAATGGATTTACCCTGTTGCCTGGAGACTGGACTCAAACAGAGACCCAGAGAGAGCACCTGGGCACTGGCTCCGGAAGGGATAAGAACAAGTCCTGGAGCAGATAACTCCTGGAGCCGAGTAACCCCAGCAAAGTGAAGCCTCAGCTTGAGATGGAGGGAAACAACAGGAAGAAGAAGGCAGCATCTGCGGACCCCCTCCCCAGGCAGGACTTATCTCCCGCCCCAGCGCTCAGGTTGCCTCCTGCTGGATTAATATTTCTCAACATATAATTAAATATTTTTTTGTGATTAATCACTATGTTTAAATTATGTTTGATTTGTAGCAATGAGAATACATAATGCATATCAGGTATTTACATTCGAAATCATATCTGTAGCAAAATTACAGTTTTGAAGTAGCCACCAAAATAATTTTTTGGTTTGGGGTCATTGCAACATGAGGAACTGTATTGTGAGGTCATGGCATTAGAAAGGTTGAGAACCACTGCTCTAGACTCTGGGGAGGGAGGAAGTGCTCCCATTTGGCTGCTGGGCAGAAGGGTGAGCAAAGGGAAAAAATGTCCTCAGGCATGGTGGAGAAGAGTAAGGGAACAGCTTGACCAGAGTCCCTCTGCCTTTCTAGTAATGGACTCTGGTGGGTGATGATGCACATACCCATGGAGAATGCTCTGTGTGCCCTCTCTGGCATGTATGCCACAGGTTCACCACCATGGGTATGTACTAGATTCACTAGATTATTGGTTAGTTTTTATTGAATTCCTTTCTTTTTTCTTCTCTTTCTTTTTCCTTTTATTTTTTTAATTTTTAATTTTTTTTAAAAACCCTTACCTTCCACAGTATGGGAGAGATTAGGAATAGATCAACACCTCACACCCTACACCAAGATAAATTCAAAATGGGTGAATGACTTAAACATAAAGAAGGAAACCATAAGTAAATTGGGTAAACACAGAATAGTATACATGTCAGACCTTTGGGAGGGGAAAGGCTTTAAAACCAAGCAAGACATAGAAAAAAATCACAAAATGTAAAATAAATAATTTTGACTACATCAAATTAAAAAGCTTTTGTACAAACAAAACCAATG
The DNA here is from genome assembly GCF_027887165.1 of Monodelphis domestica. NCBI lineage: Eukaryota > Metazoa > Chordata > Mammalia > Didelphimorphia > Didelphidae > Monodelphis > Monodelphis domestica. The sequence goes on from NC_077227.1 coordinate 350,030,321, forward strand.
TAACTAAAATCAGAAGGGAAACAACAAATTGGGAAAAAATCTTCATAGAAACCTCTGACAAAGGTTTAATTACTCAAATTTATAAAGAGCTAAATCAATTATACAAAAAATCAAGCCATTCTCCAATTGATAAATGGGCAAGGGACATGGATAGGCAGTTCTCAGATAAAGAAATCAGAACTATTAATAAGCACATGAAGAAGTGTTCTAAATCTCTTATAATCAGAGAGATGCAAATCAAAACAACTCTGAGGTATCACCTCACACCAAGCAGACTGGCTAGCATGATAGCAAAGGAAAGTAATGAATGCTGGAGGGGATGTGGAAAAGTAGGGACATTAATTCATTGCTGGTGGAGTTGTGAATTGATTCAACCATTCTGGAGGGCAATTTGGAACTATGCCCAAAGGGTGACAAAAGAATGTCTACCCTTTGATCCAGCCATAGCACTGCTGGGTCTGTACCCCAAAGAGATAATGGACAAAAAGACTTGTACAAGAATATTCATAGCTGCACTCTTTGTGGTGGCCAAAAATTGGAAAATGAAGGGATGCCCATCAATTGGGGAATGGCTGAACAAATTGTGGTATATGTTGGTATTGGAGTACTATTGTGCTCAAAGGAATAATAAAGTGGAGGAATTCCATGGAGAATGGAACAACCTCCAGGAAGTGATGCAGAGCGAGAGGAGCAGAACCAGGAGAACATTGTACACAGAGACTAATACACTGTGGTATAATCGAATGTAATGGACTTCTCCATTGGTGGTGGTGTAATGGCCCGGAACAATCTGCAGGGAGCTAGGAGAAAAAACACTATGCATAAGCAAAGGATAAATTATGGGAGTGGAAACACCGAGGAAAAGCAACTGCCTGACTACAGAGGTTGAGGGGACATGACAGAGGATAGACTCTAAACGAAACTCTAATGCAAATATTGACAACATAGAAATGGGTTCGAATCAAGAACACATGTGACACCCAGTGGAATCACACGTCGGCTATGGGGGGGGGGGAGGAAAAGAAAATGATCTTTGTCTTTAATGAATAATGCTTGGAAATAATCAAATAAAATATGATTAAAATGAAAAAATTAAAATTAAAAAAAATAAAAAACCCTTACCTTCCATCTTGGAGTCAATACTGTGTATTGGCTCCAAGGCAGAAGAGTGGTAAGGGCTAGGCAATGGGGGTCAAGTGACTTGCCCAGGGTCACACAGCTAGGAAGTGGCTGAGGCCAGATTTGAACCTTGGACCTCCCATCTCTAGGCCTGGCTCTCAATCCAGTGAGCCACCCAGCTTACCCCTCTTTTTCCTTTTATTAAAAGAAAAGGCTCTTTGTGCAAGAGAGAGGGAATGTGTTCAGAAAATGAAGCTGACATGTAAAAAATTATCAATTATTTTTTTAAATAGTTGCCTGGAATCCTAGGGAGATAAGTGACTTGGCCATGACCATGTAGCTGGTATGTGTCAGAGATAGACCTTGAACCTAGCTCTACCTGGCTACAGATCTGGACCTCTGTATTCTTTGCAATGTTGCCTCTTATTAGAGGCAGTGAATTTGGACCCTATGACTATCTAGGGTAGCTGAGTAGGACAGTGATAAAGCACTGGGCCTGGAATCAGGAAGACTTAAGTTCAAATCTGGCTTCAGACACTAGCTCTGTAACCCTGGGCAACTGACTGAAAAAGACCATATGACATGACTATCTCACAACATCGACACAATTAGGGTTTTTAACAATTGCTGTTTTAACATGATTGGGATGCCATTTGGATTGCTCTGGGGAACAGCTGTTTGTTCATCATTTTTGAAGAAGAGCCATGACATCATGGGTGATATCTTTTTATTTTATTTTTATTTATTTTTAAAATATTTTTCCATGTTTATATGATTCATTTTCTTTCCTTTCTCTCTTCCCTCCCCCATTCCAGAGTCAATAAGCAATTCCACTGGATTGTACAAATGTTATTACTTAATATCTATTTCTATATTATTCATTTTTGCTATAGAGCAATATTTTTAAAGCCCAAACCCCAAATCATATACCCATATATACAAGTGATAAGTGATAAGTCATATGTTTTTCTTCTGCATTTCTACTCCCATAATTCTTTCTCTCAATGTGGATAGCATTCTTCTTATAAGTCCTTCAGGAGTGTCCTGGATTATTGTGTTGCTACTAGTGGTAAATTCATTACATTGGATAGTTCTGCAATGTTTCACTTTCTGTGTACACTGTTCTCTTGGTTCTGCTCATTTCACTCTGCAACAGTTCATTGAGGTTCTTCCAGTTCATATAGAAATCCTCCAGATCATCATTCCTTGTAGCACAATAGTATTCCATCATCATCATATACCACAATTCGTTCAGCCATTCTTCAATCGAGGGACACCCACTCATTTTCCAGTTTTTTGCTACCACGAAGAGCATAGCTATGAATATTTTTGTAGAAATATTTTTCATTATTATCTCTTTCAGGTACAAATCTAGCAGTGGTATGACTGAATAAAAGAACAGGCAATCTTTTACAGCCTTTTGGGCATAATTCCAAATTGCCTTCCAGAATGGTTGGATTAATTCACAACTCCACCAGCAATGCATTAGTGTCTCAATTTTGCTGCTCCCCTCCAACATTTATTATTTTCCTTTGCTGTCATATCGGTCAATCTTCTAGGTGTGAGGTGGTACCTCAGAGTTGTTTTGATTTGCATTTCTCTAATTAGGAGGGATTTAGAATACTTTTTCATGTTATTATTGATAGTTTCAATTTCTTCACTATAGTGGGTGATATCTTGTGCATAAATTGGATTTAAATGAAGTAAAACTGCACAAAATCATCAGTCTTAACTCTCTCTTCCAGAGTATTTGAAGTCCAGTGGCAGAACAAAAGTCAGAATGATTGATGATGACCCAGGATGAAGTAGATGACTGGTGTCTTCAGTGTCTGACCAAACTCAAAGCTCTCCACAGCTCCTACCTACTTCAGTCGCCTTCATGGTCATTGGAATCAGATTGTTCTTATTCACTCATTCTAACAAGAAAAGTCTCCACTTGCTTGGAGCAGATATCCCCCTGACTCACCAATAGGTTTGTGAGCCATCAACCTGGGTCAGCCCATTTGCTGAGATAATTCACTGGGCTTTGAATGCTGTGCATGCTGCAAATTCTTGGAGTCACAGGTGAGAGTTAAGGGCCAGGTGGGCTCCAAAAGTGGATAATCAACCTTAAAGGCTCTGCAATCCTCACACCAAGAGGGCTAGTTCTCCCTGAACACCCAAGTAAAGCATCCTTGGGTCTTCCTGAGCTCTGATACCCCTCCATTCATATAGACTAAGACTCTTTTCTCTGGGGCAGATAGATGGGTTGCCTTTCTCTAGAGCTCTGATCTTTGATAGTTGAAATATGTTCAGAACAAGGGATAGGGACTAGAGTAGGGAATTCCTAGGTGAAGAAACTCTCTCTACTAATGCAAGTTAACTCTCTCTACAATTTATAGTCTTAGACCATATAGGGCCAAAGCCCTAAGAAATTCAATTACCTGCTCAGAGTCATATAGTCAGTATGTGACTAAAGAATTAACAAAGTTGGGATGGATCTGATTTTCTCTGGAATTATAGATTAATTACACAAGCATTTGTTAAGTGCCTCCCTCTGCATACAATGACCTGTGCCCAGCACTGGCCACTATGCCCAGCACTGGCCATTCAAAACCCAACAACACCACAGTCTCTCCTCACAATCTAAATAAACTCTCATTTACACTGCATTTTTCTTGAATGCACAATTGTTTTCATGTTGTCTCTGGCTGTTGGCAGCTATGTGGGCACTAGGCCTGGAGACATGAAGACCTGAGTTTCAGATCTGACCTCAAACTCTAGCTATGTAACTCTGGAAAAGTCACTTACCCCTGTTTGCCTCAGTTTCCTCATCTATAAAATGAACTGGAGAAGGAAATAGCAAGCCACTCCAATATCTTTGCAACAAAAAACCCCAAATGGGATCATAAAGAGTTGGAAACAACTGAACAACCACAAACTCTTTCATTAAAATGTTAGTTTTATGTATAATCCAGTGGAATTTCTTGTCAACTCCTGGAGGGGAAAGGGAGACAATAAGAATCATGTACTACTCAGATTAATTTACTTATCCAGTGCTATACTTATCAAACTACCAAGAAACATTTATTGAATTAGAAAAAATGATAACAAAGTTCATTTGGAAGAACAAGAGTTCAAGAATATCAAGGGAACTAATGAAAAAAATGTGAAGAATGGGGGCTTAGCAGTATCAGATCTTTAACTGCACTATAAAGCAGAGATCATCAAAATAATATGGTACTGGTTAAGAGACAGAAGAAAGGATCAATGGAGTAGACTTGAAGTTAATGACCTCAGCAAGATAGTGTACGATAAACCCAAAGATCCCAGATTTTGGGACAAGAAACCACTATTTGACAAAAACTGCTGGGAAAATTGGAAAACAGTATGTAGAGGTTAGGTTTAAATCAACATCTCACACCCTACATCAAGATGAATTCAGAATGGGGAAATAACTTAAATATAAAGAAGGAAATTATAAGTAAATTAGATGAAAATAGAATAGTATACCTGTCATAGCTATGGGAAAGGAAAGAATTTAAGACCAAGCAAGAGACAGAGAATATTTCAAAATATAAAATGAATAATTTTTATTACATTAAATTTAAAAAGTTTTATACAAACATTCAAACATACAAACAAAATATTCATAACAAAAAACCTCTGACAAAGGTCTAATTTCTCAAATTTATAAGGAGCTAAATCAATTGTACAAAAAATCAAGCCATTCTCCAATTGATAAATGGGCAAGGGACATGAATAGGTAGTCTTCAGATAAAGAAATCAAAACTATTAATAAGCACATGAAAAAGTGTTCTAAATCTCTCATAATTAGAGAAAAGCAAATCAAAACAACTCTGAGGTACCACTTCACACCTAGAAGATTGGCCAATATGACAGTAAAGGAAAGTATTAAATGTTGGAAGGAATGTGGCAAAATTAGAAAATGCATTGTTGATGGAGTTGTGAATTAATCCAACCATTCTGGAAGTCAATTTAGAACTATACCCAAAAGGCTTTAAATGACTACCTGCCCCAAATGAGCACAATGGACTTCTCTACTAGCAGCAATGCAATGATCCAAGACAATTCTGAGGGACTTATTTTTTTTTATATATTATTTTATTTGGTCATTTCCAAACATTATTCATTGGAAACAAAGACCATTTTCTTTTCTCCCCCCCCCCCACCTCTCCCATAGCCGAATCGCGATTCCACTGGGTATATAACATGTGTCCTTGATTCAAACCCATTTCCATGTTGTTGGTATTTGCATTAGAGTGTTCATTTAGAGTCTCTCCTCAGTCATATCCCCTCAACCCCTGTAGTCAAGCAGTTGCTTTTCCTCGGTGTTTTTACTCTGTAAACCTCAAAATTTCTTAGACTTATAAATGTTGGAAATTTCACCATTGGGAAATTTCATACTTGAAAAATTCCCTATTGATAGTGGGTCTTGGCTATTGGAATGTAAACCCCATTGGCATGAGAGTTTCCCCCTCCTCCCTTCTTAAGATTACTTTAGGACAGAACCTTTTGCTGAACAATGGAAAGGACTTTGACCTATGCTTAAGCATAGAACAGGAATTTCTTTGAGTCATGATTGATTTTAGAATTGATACAATGGAGATACTTGGAATCAATCTCCACCCTACTCAGTCCTAACAGGATTGAGGAAGGGCTGCAGCATAGATCAAAATTTAATTATTCCAATCTCTACCCTACTCAGGTTAACAGGATTTAGAAAGGGCTGTAGCAAAGGATCAAAGATTTAATTATTTGAAAATATGACCTTCAACAGACATGTGCAAAGCCAGAGACCTCTGGGCGGTCCTGGGTTAAGCTAGAGCCTCCATTGGCACAGGGAAATTGATGGACAGTGATTGGTAGATGGGAGAACTGAGGGGAGGCAACTTGGATGGTTTCCTTAAAGAGAGAGGCATCTGAAGACTCAGGGGAGGTGTTTTAGGAGTTTGTCGGAGTGGTTGCGGTGTGCTCTGAGAAGCTTGCTCTGAAGGAAGCTGAAGGTGGGGGCTCTGAGACTGTTTCTCCATTTTGGTCACGTGAGTAATAGGGACTGATCTCCTTTCTTTGCCCCAGCTATCTAAGGGCTTGGGCCTTTTGGCCCAGCCTAAACAGAAGGGGTATTTAAGCCCTATTCCCTTCTCTCCCCTTTCTCTCTACCTCTATCTCACTATCTCTAATTCCTTTCTTCCTCCTGTTTGTAATTAAAACTCCATAAAAGGTTGACGGCTGACTTGAGTTTTCATTTAGGAATTACATAGCTGAATTCCTTGGCGACCTTAAATTAATATATATCAGTCTTTTAAAAGTTATTTCCTTGTCACAACTCCCACAGTTTATCCTCTGCTTATGGATAGTGTTTTTTAGATCCCTGCAGATTGTTCAGGGGGTGTATGGGGTGCTCAGGGAGGGGTAGTATCTCTGGTATGGAGGGCTTGTCATGCCCTCCTAGGGCAGCTCTCCAACCTCTGACCCTCACTTGACACCCAGCTCTCACTTGTGGCTCCCAGTAGCTGCTAGCATGCGGCAGCGGCCACACCCCGGGCAACAGCTTCGACAGGCCGGCTAAACCTTGTGAGGGTAACCATCGGGTCATAGAAACCCTGTGAACCAAGGCTTTGCTCACCCAGCATGTGAAGACTGCTTCAGCTGAACAGACAGAAGAAACCAATAAGAAGGTTCAACGGATGAGATGGCGACGCAGCAAAGCACTGTGGAGTGCTTAGGGCGTGTTGGAGCACAAAGGACAACAGGGCCATCCAATGCAACTGAGGAAGTCTCCAGGTGTAACGATATTTCGTGCCATTGGACCCAGGCTTCCAACGCCGAGAGAGTGGGACTGTCTCTGTGCACAATGACTTTTCCACTTAAATCTCCTTCACCCACAAGTGTCTTTGTGCACTCATCTATACACCATAGATGAAAATGCACAAAGACAATTGTCATCCTCGGTTACCGAGAGATTACTACCAAGATTGTTCAGGGACATTGCACTGTCCATTGGAGAAGTCCATTACGTTCAATTGTACCACAGTGTATCAGTCTCTGTGCACAATGTTTTCCTGGTTCTGCTCCTTTCGCTCTGCATCACTTCCTGGAGGTTGTTCCAGTCTCCATGGAATTCCTCCACTTTGTTATTCCTTTGAGCACAATAGTATTCCATCACCAACATATACCACAATTTGTTCAGCCATTCCCCAATTGATGGGCATCCCCTCCTTTTCCAATTTTTGGCCACCACAAAGAGTGCAGCTATGAATATTCTTGTACAAGTCTTTTCCCTTATTATCTCTTTGGGGTACAAACCCAGCAGTGCTATGGCTGGATCAAAGGGCAGACAGTCTTTTATCACCCTTTGGGCATAGTTCCAAATTGCCCTCCAGAATGGTTGGATCAATTCACAACTCCACCAGCAATGAATTAGTGTCCCTACTTTGCCGCATCCCCTCCAGCATTCACTGCTTTCCTCTGCTGTCATGTTAGCCAATCTGCTAGGAGTGAGGTGATACCTCAGAGTTGTTTTGATTTGCATCTCTCTGATTATCAGAGATTTGGAACACTTTTTCATGTGCTTATTAATAATTTTGATTTCTTTGGCTGAAAACTACCTGTTCATGTCCCTTTCCCATTTACCAATTGGAGAATGGCTTGATTTTTTGTACAATTGATTTAGCTCTTTGTAAATTTGAGTAATTAAACCTTTGTCAGAGGTTTTTATGAAGATTTTCCCCCAATTTGTTGTTTCCCTTCTGATTTTAGTTACATTGGTTTTGTTTGCACACAAACTTTTTAATTTGATGTAGTCAAAATTATTTATTTTACATTTTGTGCCTCTTTCTAAGTCTTGCTTGGTTTTAAAATCTTTCCCTTCCTAAAAGTCTGACATGTATACTATTCTGTGTTCACCTAATTTACTTATTGTTTCCTTCTTTATGTTCAAGTCTTTCACCCATTCTGAGTTTATCTTGGTGTAGGGTGTGAGGTGTTGATTCAAACCTAATCTCTCCCACACTGTCTTCCAATTTTCCCAACAGTTTTTTATCAAATAATGGATTTTTGTCCCAAAAGCTGGGGTCTTCGGGTTTGTCATATGATTACTAGCTGTGTATTTCCCAGCATTTTGAGGGTAGAGACCAAGTTTTTGCCTTTGTATTCCCAGCTTTTAGCATAGTACCTAGCATATAGATAGAGTGTAATAAATAATTGGTTGACTGACCATCTAATTGAAGATTAACACATGCACACAAATAATATCACCTCAGTCCTATCCAGACTTCGAATGCCTTCCTTAATATCTACTCATTCCTCAACTGCCTCAAATAGCCTAACTCTAATTTGAAATTAAAACTGCTCTCTACAAGGCCAGAGACAGCCTTATCTAAATCCAAAGGCCTTTTCTCAGAATCCCATCCCAGAGGGGTGGAATGGTTTTTAAAAATTATAATATAATATGTGCTCATGGGCAAATCACAACCCAAATTGCCTAGCATTACCGGTCTTCTGCCTTAGGACCAATACTTAGTATTGAGTCTAGGACAGACGGTAGGGTTTAAAAAAATTATAATTACAGATGTTTAGTTCCTTTCCCTCCCTAAACCCTTGCCTTCCCCCCTCCCCACTCACAAGTATATTCTTTAAGCCTTCTTTCACAGAGCAGCTTGAAATGAATCTAGTTTTTGATTGTAGAATTCTAAACCCATTGAATGTCAGAGCTAGGAGGGACCTTAGTCATCATCTAGTCCCCCCGCTCCTTTTAGAGATAAACAGTGAAACCAACCAGGGTGGTGACTTGCTCAAGGTCATGGAACTAATAAGTACCCATAAGAACCCAGGTCTATAGACTCTCCCATACAGCATTCTTTCTTTTCACAAGGAAAGCTGGAAGATGTATATCCCTGCTAAATGTGAAAAACAATTTGTCATTTGTCATAATGCTGTCGATCATTTTTTATTGTGCTCAGGCACTTGGGGGATGCTTTTCAGGGGTCCAAGGTCTATTTTTGGTTTTGTTTTTTTAAACCCTTGTTTTCTGTCTTATAATCAATCCTAAGTATTTTTCTCAAGACAGAAGCACAGTAAGGGCTAAGCAATTGGGGTTGAGTGACTTGCCCAGGATCAAACAACTGGGAAGTGTCTGTGGCCAAATTTGAATCCAAGACCTCCTGTCTCCAGGCATGATGCTCTATCCACTAACCCACCCAGCTGTCCCCAAGTGCTCTTAATTGAAAGTAACATGAAGTAGACAGCACTGAGTGCTGATTCTAGTCATTTCACATAAGTCGTCAGTGATTGCTCAGCTTTACAGTCACTTTAGCAGACTCAGTATACATATAGTCAGGGATACAGTTTGTTTTGGCTTCCAGAACCCAGATGTACCATATAGAGAAACATCACACCCAGAGCCCAGGCTGGGGAAAGACCAACAGGTCTGGAGGAGGGAGGGTAACAGCGGGAAATGGTGCTAAATTTAGAGCCAGAGCAGTAGGCTGCAAAACCTGGATTTGTTCCTTATTTCCTCAGTGATATTGGGCAAATCATGTATCCTCTCTGGGCCTCCTTTACAGTGAGATTGGCCCAAATGAGCTCTAAGTTCCTTTACAATTCTAAATCTCTGACTCTGATTGAATTCAGGTTAGAAAATTCCAGATTGGTTGGACAAAGATGAAAGTGTATTGTTTTTAATAGTCAAATAGATGTTATTAGATGCCTTTTGGATATGAATTCTAATCTAAATACTGCCCAAGTGACACTAAAGTAAAGTTGATTTTTTTTCTTTAAAACACTTATCTTCTGTCTTAGAATCAATATTGTGTATTAGTTCCAAGGCAGAAGAGTGGTAAGGGCTAGGCAATGGCAGTTAAGTGACTTGCCCAGGGTCACACAGCTAGGAAGTATCTGTGGTCAGATTTGAACCCAGGACCTCCCAACTCTAGGCCTCTCTATCCACTGAGCCACCTTGCTTCCCCCCAAAGTCTCTTAGTTTCCCTAAGGCAGCTAGGTGGCCCAGTGAATAAAGAGCTGGGTATGAAACCAAGAAGACCTGAGTTCAACTTTCATCTTAGACACTCTCTGTGTGATACTAGGCAAGTCACTTAAACTCTGGTTGTCTCAGGTTCCTCAACTGTAAAATCAAGATCAAAATAGAACCTGTCTCCCAAGGTGGTTGTGAGAATAAAGTGAGATGATATTTGTAAAACCTCTAGCACAGGCCTGGAACATAGTGGGCACATATAAATATTCCTTTCCCTTCACTTCCACCTCAGTTTCCTCATCTGTAAAATGAGAAAGTAGTGCTAGATGATCTTTGAGATCTCTTATATTCTCAGGGGAAAGATAATGCATAAAAAAGAGATCCCTCATTTCTGCATAGCAATCCTTTTAATCTTTGATTGACCCTCTGTTATACTTCCCACAGTAGCTACAAGTTTCAAACCTTCTCTCTGCATGCACCCTACAACCTTCCCCTCCTACTCCCTCTCAGCAGAGAAGCCTACATTCTATTTTACATAGAAAATAGAGACCATTCTTGTAAGCTGATGCTTCTTCCTAATTCTATACCTCAAAATCCTTTGGCATTATTCCCCTCAGTCTCTCCCTTTTTGCTCCCATTTTTGACAAAGAGGGGACTCTTCTGTCAAGGTCAAACCCTCGATTGTGCCCTTGATCCCCTCTTCTCCCTTCTTTTCCAGGAATTTCCCTTTTACTCATCCTCTCTTTCTAATATTCAGTCTTCTCTTATCCACTTGCTCCTTTGCTTTTGCCTCTTAGCATGCCCAGATCTTCCCTATCCTTAAAAAACCTTTACCTGACCCTGCAACTCCCTTCAAGCTACCATATTCTGCCTCTCCCTCCTCTGTTTCACAACCAAGCTCCTAGAAACTCACAGCCTTTCCCACCTCATCCCTGACTCACATCTCAGCCACTTATGATATGGTTTCCAACCTAGTACTTGGCTAACATTAACAAAGATCTCTTAGTTGCTAAATCCAATGGCCTTGACCTCACAGCAGGTTGACACCATTGACCACCTCTCTTCCTGAATATTTTCCCTCCCTCGCCTTTCTTTTTTTAAACATGCACATTTCCATGTACAAATAAATAAGAGCAGGAAAGGAGTATTGCATATGAATCTCATTACCTACTGCTTGTTTTTGTTGTTTTATGTTGTTTTTTTTCAGTACATACTAAATTCAGCATGTTAGTTCCCAAAGCTGTCCCACTTGCCTGTGTTTCCCTCTAAACCTCCTTCTGTTCTTTTCTGTGAATCTTTATTTTTCTTCTGTGCATTTTAAAATGTTTCATTGACACTCCTTTCTTAAGCTATTTAAAATCAACAGCTCCTCCCCCCCCAAAATTTAAAAACCCTTTCCTTATAACAAGTTAGTATAGTCACACAAAACGCATCCACCTGTTGACCATGTCCAGAAATGTCTCATTGTGTACCTTGAGACTATCACTTCTATCAAGAATTGTCTTTCAACTGTGGGAGTAGAAACTCAGAAGAAAAACAGCTGCTTGATCACATGGATCGAGGTGGATATGATTGGGGATGTAGACACTAAACGATCACCCTAGTGCAAACATCAATAATATGGAAATAGGTCTTGATCAATGACACAAGTAAAATCCAGTGGAATTACTCATTGGCTACAGGAGGGATGAGGGAGGAGGGGAGGGAAATAATGTGAGTCTTGTAACCATGAAAAAATATTCAAAAATAAATAAATAAAATGGATTTTTAAAAAAAGAATTGTCTTTCAGTCATTTTTCAGTCATGTCTGATTCATCATAATCCTATTTAGGTTTTCTTGGCAGAGTTGGTTTTGCCCTTTCCTTCTCCAGCTCATTTTACAGCTGTGGAAACTGAGGCAAAGATGGTTAATTTATTTGTCCAGGGACACCTAGATAATAAGTGTCTGAGACCTAATTTGCACTCAGGAAGATGAGTCTTTCTGATTCCAAGCCAGACACTCTATCCACTTTACCATCTAGCTGCCCTTGGCCTAGCTGTCAAAAAGTTCCTTCCTCTCATTTCATGATGCTACTCTCCCCTGGCTCTTCTTCTTCTTGTCTGTACACTTATCTGAAGTTTCCTTTGTGGGTTCATTATCTGCCTCCCAATCCCTAAGCATAAGAGTACCCTGCACCTCTTTATGGGACCCTCTTTTCTCTCTACATTCTCTATCTTGGTAAGTCCACTAGGTCCCATGGATTCAATAATCATCTCTATACAGACAACTCCCAGGTCGTCTCCAGCCTTCATTTTTCTTTCTTCTCTGTCTTGGCTTCACTCCTCACTGTGGATTTTTCCACTTCTTTGCTAGCTGCCTACTTACCTAGGAGATCCTCTCAATGACAATATACTGTTTCCTGATTGGTGAGGCTCTGTGCAGGATCACCATTTAATGAGTGCCCAGACTGTGCTTATTTGACTCTAGGCTTTTCCACACCCTCCCAAGCAGTCTTGTCCACTATATCCCCATTTTCTAGTTCCCTTTTGTGTATTCTTTTTCCCCATTAGAACATAAGCCCTTTGAGAGTAAAGACTGTCTGTTTTTTACCACTACCCCAGTATTCAGCACAATGTATAGGATGTAGCAAATGTTTAAAAAATTATCTATTTATCTGTCTGGAGTAGCAGCAACTGCTTTCTGTACATCTCCACTTAGACATCCCACAAATATCTCAGACTCAAATTCTTTGAAACTCAAATTCTCAAAATAGAATTCATTCACTTTCTTCCTCTGACACCATTGGAGACATCTTTGCAGGTGGAGGGAAAAACCTCTAGAAAATGGAGTTGGATATCTCAATGGAAGGAGAGCACAGTTTGAACAGACAGATTTTCACAAGTCTGGAATATCTGGAAGAACTGATGGTATAGGGAGTTGTGGCAAGAAAGAGAGAGAACAGAGGCAAGAGTGAGGCTACTGAGCTTTCTGTCCCTACTGGTGGCAACAGCAGTTAAGAATAAAAGGAAAAGGAAAATGACTGAGGAGGGAACATTGATAGGTAGGCAGTCCTGCTGGATAGTATTGACTGCACCTAAGTTCTAGGGGCAGTTAGATAGCATAATGAATAAAACACCAGACCTGGAGTCAGAAGATTCATCTTCTTGAGTTCAAATCTGGCCTCAGATACTTATTTTGATGGAGAGGGCTCAACCCTGTGACACCAACACTGAAAAAAGATGGGCATTCTATGTGTGTGAATGTGGATGTGCATATTTGTGTGTGTGTGTGTGTATGTGTAAAGCTTGTAAACCTCTCAGCAGATATAGCTGCTGCTTTTGAACTCTTCTTTGTCCAGAGCACCCCAAGTCTCACCAGTTCATTTGAAATCATTCATAAAAAGCTTCTTAGCAACCCCCAAAACCACTGCCTTTCAGGTTCATGCCAAGAGGGTAGGCATGTGGATTTGTTCATTCTATTGAGGTCTCTTTTTTATATGTGACCCTGGGCAACCTTGTTTACCTCAATTTCCTCATCTGCAAAATGATCTGGAGAAGGAAATAGCAAACCACTTGGTATGTCTGCCAAGAAAACCCCAAAAGGAAGAATCAAACATGCCTGAAAAACAATAACAAAAGGTACCAGGATGTCTAGAAGCCTAGTCCCCCAGGGTAGGCTATAGAGAAGTGATTTTGGTGAGGAGGATGATTCCAGCTCAAGTATTTAATAAACAATTCTTATCCTGGTGGGCTACTCCTTCCCTGTTCCACTTTCTCTCCCTTCTTTCCCTTTGGTCCTTTCAGACAAAGATTTAAACCCAAAGCTTCCTCTTTCTCTTATATCTGTTTTTCTTATGGTTACTAGAGTATTGTAAAGTCAATCCCCCCCTAAGGTAAATGAGGGGGTTGATTCTAGTTGTTCTCTATGTATGTCTTTAATAGCATGTTGAGTGTACAGGAGGTGCAAACCATGGGGGTTCATCTCACAATGCATAAATAACAGAAATTCTCCTTTTAAGCCTGATAACTTAGATGCCACCTGGAGGCAAATCAAGCCTATATTGATTTTATTTTTATATTACTAATAACCCACATAGACTCTTATATGGAGATGGGCTTTTTTTTCTGCTTTAGAATATAAGAACCAATTTTGTTTTAATGGGGTAGGAGGGAGGGCCCTGGAGCTAGATTCTTTTCTTCTCCTGGCTAAAGGAGGGAAGAGTGGAAATTGAGGAGAAAATGATAGAGAGAGGGAGAAGGCCCATCTCAACTGGGCCCCCTGAACAGAGATAGGTATGTTTTGAGTGGATTCTCACTTCCTCCTTTTCTTGTTGAGGGTGGGGTAGGAGAAGAATGAAGGATATACCTATATGCCCTCCTAACTTCCCTGTTTCTATTCAGGTCACCATTCCTTTGATTCACAATCTTGAAATCATCCTTGATTCTTCATACTCCCTCATTCTCTATATCCAATTACTTGCTAAGTCCTACAGATTCTACCTCCACAGTATCTCTTACATCTGTCCTCTTCTCCCCACTCACATAACAAGCCAGCTTGTTGCTGCCATCATCATCTCTCACCTCAGGTACTGATTAAGCCTCCAACCTGATCTCTCTACTTTTGATCTCTCCCCTTTCCAATCCATCCTCCACACGGATAATATTCATAAAGTACAAATCCGGTCAGGTTACCCTTCTTCTCAAGAATCTTCAATTCTCCCCTATTGTCTCTAGGTTAAAACAAACTCCTCAGCTTGGCACTTAAATCCCTTCCTGATCTTGTTCCAACCTCCCTTTCCAGACTTATTTCACATTACCATATGCACTCTGTGTTCCAGACAAATAGTTTTACTTGCTGTTCCCCATACAAGACTAGAATGTTCTTTCTCATTACCTCTAGCTCTTGGATCCTTACCTTCCTCAAGACTCAGTTCAGATACCATTTCCTACACAAGGTCCTTCCTATATTCTTACTGAATTGAATTTTCCCTCCAGGTCCATTCAATTTGATTCTATCATTGAATCAATGAGTCTTTGGATTATGTAGGGATATTCATTTCTATTTTGGATTATCTGTGGTTGTTCATTATTAAATTAGAGACCAGAGACTTGGCTCTAAATCCTTTCTACCTGTCACTGATCACTTGGATCATTTTTTTTTCTAGATCATGATCTTCTTGAGGACTGAGACCTTATCTCCTACATCTCTGTTCTCTCCTCCTTAACCAGAGCTGGAAGTTCCATGTAGAAGGTGCTCAGTTAAGGTTTATTGAATCAAAATAAACTATTCCAATCAATGTATTGCTCACAAAGTGTCAGGAAATTGAGGTGGCTCACCCCCAGATTGTCTTTTAAGATCCTCCCATCACTTAACCAGACTGTGTTTCCTTGTCCTCCAGGGCTGGCTGGGGACAATTTGGAAACCAGATACTGTACGTCCTGACTCTCTTTCCTGGAATAAAAATGTACCAAAGTATTTTTACCACACACACAACACAATTTTTAAGCTCCTGTTCAGAGAAAAAGCTGAAATGCAGGGACTGATGGGGCACAGTCTGATGTATCCCTTCTTTGTCCCCCATTTCTACCTCTTATTCAACTTGGGACAGTAACAAGAACTTGGATTTATATAACATTCTAAGATTTACAGAGCACTTTTCCTAACAAAGTAATTTATTCTCAACACTTGAGTTCCTGTTATAAAAACCTAAGCTTTGACTAAGAAGAGAGAGAGAGAGAGAGAGAGAGAGAGAGAGAGAGAGAGAGAGAGAGAGAGAGAGAGAGAGAGAGAGAGAGAGAGAGAAACAGCATCAGGCAAATAGGTCCTCTATCCTGTCACTTTCTCATCACCATTTAAGAAAGAAATTCTTTTAGAACACCCTTTCCAGTTACAAAAAAGCTATGTCTTTGCAGATTAATCAATAGCTGTGAATCTTTGAGACTCTTTTAGCACAGATGTTTTTTTCCCAGATTGTCTTTGGAGACAGTATCTCTGCCAGGGTCTCTACTCCCACACATATTTGCAACCCGTGCTCTGAGTACAAACGTGCAGATCCCAGAGACTCAATGCATCCCAGTAGAGGCTTTACCAGTCCTGGAGGATGAAGAAATGAGAAGCAGAAAGACAACTTCTAGCCCTACTGTAAGGCATCCATCAAACAATAAAGTCCCAAATCCCCCACAGACCTGGATAAATGCAAGAAGCAAATGTGCAAATGTCTACTTTGATACTGTAAGAAGTAAATATGCTGCAGTAGAAAGGGTATTGGATTTCAAGTCATAGGATATAGGTTTGAATCTTAGCTCTGTTCCTATTTCTATGATTTTGGACAAGCCTCTCTGCCTCAGTTTCCACATATGTAAAATGAGGACTTTGAACTGGATGTTAAAAAAAAAAAAAGTATTCTTTCCAGCTCTAAATCATGCAGGCCAAGGAAAGGGGTCTGGACAGATAAATGAGGACATTAGTTTAGTCAGTTTAGGAAAATTTGAAGAAGAGTTCAATTTGTTCACAGAAACATGCACAAACACTGAAGGGGGCTAGTTAGGGTCTCAGGTCTGTCTCAGTACTTCCCAGGGAGGACCATTATTTAGCCTTTCCTCTACAGCCAGATCCTCCACTGCTGCTTATCCCCAGAAGATTAGACTCAAACTGAAAACTGGCTTCTCTGCCTTATGATGGGAAAGGACCCATGACCCTTCAAGTGGCAAAAGAAGGCACAGCTTAGTGACATTCAGGACCAGGGACAGAGCCTTTTGATCAGAATTAGTGTCAATGCCTGTGAGGCCCTGGAGTCAATAATCAACACACTTAGCTCCAACTATTCTTTCTTTTATCTATGTGTGAGTCTGGCCTTCCCAACTAAATTGCGAGTAGCACAGTATACCTGCCCTTTCTCGGTCTCGGCCTCCATAAATACTGAAGGTGTTGTGAAGAAACCCTTCCTTAGGACAGTGTATTGGTCCTGAGTGGGAAAGGGATTTCTTTCTCTCTGGGGAGATGACAATCTATATTCATTCTTTGAGTCTTTGAGTTTGAAGGGTTTTGATTGATAAAAGCAGATTTTGGCAATGGTTAAATTAATGTCCCATTGTAAGTCAAAGAAGCTAAGGATGAAAAGACTTAAGGTTTAAATTCAGCCATATCTCTTCCCTATCAGGAATGTGACCTTGAGCAAATTATTTCTTTTTGGGCTCTCATTGGTAAAAACAAAGGTATTGAACTTCTGATTATATATATATACATATATATATATATATATATGCTGATTATCTCTTAAGATCATTTTGGATACTATCATTCTGTGATCTTCTCTGGCTGAAAGAAGGCAAGGATTTCACCTCCTTACTTCCAGAAGGAGGAGAGGGGCAGGAAAGGAATGAAGCTAGAAGACTAAATGGGGGCTAAAGAATAGATCATGACAGTTACAAGATTCTCATTCTATGCATAGAATCATAGACCTTTATAGCTGAAATGGGCCTTAAAGATCATCTAATCCAATCTCCTCACTGTACAGATAGGGAAACTGAGGGCTAGAAAAGAGAGGTAACTTTCCCAGAATGCTATAGATAGTAAATATCAAATTATAGATTCAAACCAAGGTATTACTCCCAGTCTATATGATGCTGCCTCTATTTTTGCAGTTATTTATCTAACTTTATATTATCATAGTCTCCCTTTGTTGTTTAGTCAATTAGTTATGTTTGACTCTTCATGACTTCATTTGGGGTTTTCTTGGCAAAGATACTGGAGCAGTTTGTCATTTCCTCTTCCAGCTCATTCTATAGATGAATAAACTGAAGTGAACAGGATTAAAACTGTAACCTTCCCAGTGTCACATAGTTAGTAAAGTCACATTTGAACTCATATCCTTCTGACTCTAGGGCTGGTGCTCTATCCACTTTACCACCAAGTTGCCCTGTATTCTATTACTTTTCTTTATTAGCTGTGTTTTAAATCCTGTCTTCCAATCCTGGACTAAAGGTCAGAAAACTTGCTATTCCAAATAAGGTCAATGAGAAGAGTGACAACATTCCAAGGGGAACTAAAAAGACTAGTAATGACCTACATGGCTTTGAAACTTTCAAAAATAGAGCAAAGTTCTTAAGGTGCTACATCCTTGCTGTCCAAGGTGATTTTCCCATAGGCTTATGGATGGAAAAAATGGTGGACACTGTCTTACCTCTTGCCAAGGCTTCTCAGGTCACTATTCTGTTCCATTCTAGAAAACTACAACAATAACTTCAAGAGTCTGGTAAACTTGGTTGCCCATCAACTGGGGAATGGCTGAACAAGTTGCAGTAACTGATCATAATGAAATATATTGGACTATGAAACATGATGAGCAAGATGATTTCAGAAAACCCGGGAAAGATTTATGAGCTGATGCAAAAATAACATGAGCATAATGCTTGGAAATGATCAAATAAAATATGAAAAAAAAGGGGAAAAAAAGAAAAAAATAAGATGAGCAGAATCAGGAGGCCATTGTACACAGTAACAGCAATTTTGTAT
This sequence comes from Monodelphis domestica, assembly GCF_027887165.1. Classification (NCBI taxonomy): domain Eukaryota; kingdom Metazoa; phylum Chordata; class Mammalia; order Didelphimorphia; family Didelphidae; genus Monodelphis; species Monodelphis domestica. The sequence goes on from NC_077227.1 coordinate 350,048,908, forward strand.
GATAATCAACTGTGAATGACATAGCTGTTCTTAGCAACACAATGATTCAAGACAATCCCAAAGGACTCATGATGAAAATACCTTCTGCCCCCAGAAAAAAAAAACTGAGTTTGAATGCAGATCAAAATATACTATATTTCACTTTCTTTCTTCATTTTTGTTCATTTTTTCTTCCACAAAATGACTAAAATAGAAAAATGTTTTACATTGTTGCACATATAAAATCTATATCAAAATGTTTACCATCCTGTGGAAGGGGGAGGTAGAAAAGGAAGAGAGAGGATTTAGAACTCAGAAAAAATTTTAATGAATGTTTAAAATTGTTTTTACATGTAGTGAGGGGAATAAAATATAATTAATGGAGGGGGGAAGTGTATGATGTACTTGGGCCTAGAATCTACTCTTGTGACCACACTTTTTCCCATTCTTCCCTGCAGCCTCAGCTCTCTGTTTTCCCCTCTTTCTCTCCAAGGGCATCACTTTTCCTCAATTGTTTTTTACCTTACATCTTCCAGTTACACCTAAAGGCCCCTATACTATAAAGAACCCAGGCCTAGTGCTACCACCCTGTGGATATGGTCAGAACTGCATTTATCCCCACATACATCCTTGGCAGCTTGGATAGAGATGAAAAAGTCCAGTCCTACACTTATCCTCTTCTGACTGAGTCCCACCCAATCTGGATCTCCTATTAAGTAAAATTGTATACACACACTTGCAGAGGCCAATATTACTAGCCAAAAGTTCTTTCCTCCCTCCTAAAAATTGCCTGCCTTGACCCAGAGTTTGGGACCAGAGAACAGAGGCAACCCCTCTGCTAGGGGATAGAGGAGGACCAAAACAATATGGTTTAGAGAAATAAGCACTGAATTTGAAGTTAGAAAACTTGAATTATGACCGCAACTCCCATCACCTACAAGTTGTGATGGAAGGAAAGCTGAATTAGGAGGCTAAAGATAATGGTTAAAATCTCAATTCTGCCTCTAATGACCCCTATGGCTTTGGGCAAGAGATTTCATTTTCAGGATCTCAGATTCATCATCTGTAAAATAAAAGGGTGAGGCTAAATCTTCCCTGATATCCTTTTTAGCTCTAAATCTATTACCCTAAATCATATGATCCTAAACTTTTTCTGGGCTCAGTCTCTTCAGTTGTAAAATGTGAAAGTTTGGCCCTAATGTGTACTTGTAAAAGTTAGGATCCAAAATGAGCTTGAAAGGGTAGAATTCCATGCCAAGTCTAATAAGATGATCTGAACTTGGAATAAAAGTAATATTTCATGACTAATTTTTTAAACAAATAAATGTTCAGATGGCTAGATATGTTTGTCTGACAAAGATTCGGAGGAGGGTTTTTTAAACATTTATCTTCCATCTTAGAATCAATACTATACATTGATTCCAAGGCAGAAGAATGGTAAGGGCTAGGCAATGAGGGTTAAGGGACTTTCCCAGGGTCACATAGCTAGGAAGTGCCTAAGGTCACAGTTGAACCCAGGATCTCCTATCTCTAGCCCTGGCTTTTAATACACTGAGCCATGCAGCTGCCCCCATCAGAGATTTTAGTAAACTTCAAGATCACCAGGGTGATAAGACTGCCCCCCAAAATAAGCTATGGATACATTAAGATATGTTATCCACTATGTAAGAAAATGGCAAACCACTCCAGTATCTTTTCAAAAAAACTCCAAATGGTGTCACAAAGAGTCAGACACAACTGAAACCACTAAAGAACAGCAACAAATCCATTTTATGGATACATTAAGAAAAGAATGATGTCTAGGACTGGGGAGGTGATGATCCCCATGTACTTTGTCCTGGTAAGGCCATATTAGAATATCATCAATAAGTCAAGTCTACAAGCATTTGTTAAATGCCTACTATGTTACAGACATTGTGCTAAATGTTAGGGACACAAAGGAAAGCCAAATATGTAAATGATCCCTACTCTCAATCTAAAGGGGGAAACAATATACAACAGTGATGGTGAACCTTTTGGAGATGGAGTGCCAGCCCTCCCCCCATCAAGTACCATGCCTGCCCCTCCCATTACCCCACACAGGGGAGGGAAAAAGCACTTCCAATGGGCTGCTGGGTAGAGGGGTGGGTGAGAGTGTAGAAATGGGGAGAGGAGCAGCTCCACCCAAGTCTCTCTGCTTTCTATAATGAACTGGTGGGATGTGCCCACAGAGAGCTCTCTGCATGTCATCTTTGGCACCTGGGCCTTAGGTTCACCATCACTCATATACAAGTAGCTGTCTACAAACAAGATATATTTGGAATTCATTGGAGATCATTGAAGAAGGAAGGCACCAAGATTAAGGAAGGCTCAGAAAGGCTTCTTGCAGAAGGAAGAATTTTATCTGAAACTTGAAGGAAGTCAAGGAAGCCACAGAGGCCTAGTGGAAGAGATGGAGGTAAGGAAGATCTTTGAGACAGGAGGCATAGTGGGAGGTAAAGGGAGAACTGTGTATTATATTAAGTATTAAGTAACAATAATTAACAGTATTGGGTTCAGTCTGAGTATTGCATTGGACAAACTATAGAACATCCAAAGGAGGGTCACTCAGAGGGTGTAAGATCTTCAGCTTATGCTATATGAGGCTTGATAAATGGAAAAAACTGGAGATGGACAGGCTAGAGAAAAGAAGATGTCAAGACTTGCATTTGAAAGATTATCCTATCAAAAGACTACATTTGCTCTGTTTGGCTCTAGGGAGTAAAATAAAAAGTAATGTGTGGAAATAACATCAAATTAGATTTAAGGGGTAGCTAGGTAGCACAATGGGTAGAGTACCAGGCCTGGAGTCAGGAGGACCTGGGTTCAAATCTGATCTCAGATACTTCCTAGCTGTGTGATCCTGGGCAAGACATTTAGCCCCAATTGCCTAGCCCAGACACTAATTAGTTATGTAACTCTGAGCAGGTCGCTTCTCCCTGATTGCCTCAGTTTCTTCATCTATAAAAATGAGCCAGCAAAGGAAATGGCCAACCAATCTGGTATCTTTACCAAAAACAAAAACAAAAAACCTAAATGGGGTCATGGAGAGTTGAATATGACTCAACAGCAACATCAGAGCAGAGAAGGCACCACAGGTAATTAAAGAACTCATTAGAGGTCTTCAAGCAATGGTTGGATGAGCACTCAGTGCTATTTTCGAAATGATTTTTGTTCAGAGATACGCTGGACTAGAGATTAGAGATTGGCCCTTCCCAGCTCTGATTATGTGGTCTCTCCCAGATCTAAAGCCTGTCATCCATATGGGTGCTGCCCCACAGTGGCCAAAGCCTATACTGTACGTGCTCCAGACTCCACCAGTGATTGCAGGGGAAAGTCTGCATCTCAGGTTTCTGGAGAGGTTTCCTGACCCAGCCTACTCTGTCCTTTCCAGCTCTTTTGTCAGATTCCCAGGACAGTGGTTCTCATGAGGGTCCGAATCCAATCTCCTCCATTTCCTCATTCTCAGTGACCTTCTGTCTGTGTGAAAGTCAGTCTGGGACAGAGAAGGAGGGCTCTTCTGGGAGCAAGAGCTCTCGGACCTGCTACAGGCCCCACAGATTTCTCTCCATCTTCTCTCTCTAGCAGTACAAGACTGTCCAATAGATAAGTGAGTGTTCATATTGGAAGGAACCACACACAAAGTTTTACCTGGTATATTCTAAGCATTTGATAAATGCCTTATCTATTTAATTGTCATACTGCTTTACAACCTGAAATGTGCTTTATATGCCTTATCTCTATAGAAGCATAGAAGTGTTCATTTTGGGATATGGGGATTAATCAGAGGTAGAGTAGAAGTTCTACCTGTATCGTGTAGCTTAGGCTGGTCTTTTAAGAGGGTAGTTGGGAGCAGCTGGGTATCCCAGTGGATTGAAAGCCAAGCCTAGAGATGGAGGTTCTGGATTCAAATCTGAACTCACCATAAATGTAATTTTTTAAATGAGAATTATAGGAGGCAGCTGGGTAGCTCAGTGGATGGAGAGTCAGATCTAGAGATGGGAGGTCCTGGGTTCAAATGTGACCTCAGACACTTCCCAGCTGTGTGACCCTGGGCAAGTCACTTAACCCCCATTGCCTAGCCCTTACCACTCTTTTGCCTTGGAACCAATACACAGTGTTGATTCTAAGACACAAAGTAAAGATTAAAAAAAGAAGAAGGTAGGGAAGCTATTAGCTTTGCTGCCTGAAGCATGAAAGGCATAGCCCATAAGGAGTTAGGGCAGTCAGGTTGCTCAGTAGATAGAGAATCAGGAAGACTCCTCTTCCTAAGTTCAAATCCAGCCTCAGACACTTACTAGCTGTGTGACTCTGGGGAAATCACTTAACCCTGTTTTCCTGAGTTTCCTCATCCATCAGATGATCTAGAAAAAGAAATGGCAAACCACTCCAGGATCTTTGCCAAGAAAACCTCAAATGGGGTCACAAAGAGTCTGAAATGACTGAACAATAAGTGGGAAGTTAGCATCAGATTTTAAGCAGAATTCCCACTGCCATGCAGTAATGATCATGTTGGCAGAGGAAAATAGGTAGCCATTTTATATGAATTAGCATATATATCCTTTTTATTCTTTGTCACCAACAGAGTTGTTTTCATTGTATTTTTATGGTCCTCTAGCATTTTATCATGTTCTAGAATGTCTATACTAGAGTTATACCTGGCCTACACCAGGAAGAGCTCCCTGGATCAGGATGATGGACTTACAGGGTAGGGAGTATTATTTGGGACTTGCAAAATCATCTCTCCATGAAGGGTGTAGACATACATACTATTGGCGGGTTATAGAGAGAACTGAAAATATTTTATTAATTCTCAGGAATAATGACAGTTCCCAAGGTGAATTGGTTGGTTTGGAGCCACCCCTTGGCATCTTTTAGAGAACAACTTTCACTGACAAAGTCTGCCCCCCCCCCCATGATGAATTGGTTGCCTCTTTTTCCCTTAGGAGAATGGACTCTTGTTGGAAGAGTCACCCTCTTTGCGCTGGTCTATAGAAGAGAGTCAATGGACCTGCTCAGGCCTTTTCTCTTTTCCCCCTACTTCCTTCTTTGGGAGATCTGAATAGTGGAGCAGGTGGGGAAGATATTAATAGCTGCCTTGAGGCAGAAACACATGGCAAGCACCCACATGAATCATGAGAAGAATTCCTTCATAATATTGAGTTCCTGAACCCCAGCCTTCTGGAGGAGTTCCTGAGAGATGCCTCTCTAGCAGACCCAAGTTTAAGAATTTGAGGCTATGGCTTTCTATTACAAAGGGGGGCATTTTCCTGAAAGCTCACCTCTAGTTGAGAGAAGAAGCTCACATGTGTGTCTGCCAGTGCTAAAAGGACCAAGGGCAAGGGAATAAAGCCCCAAACAGTCAACAACAGTCAAAATGCATGTGTGAAATGCCATTATGTATTTGGCACTGTGATAGGGACTGTAGCTGCAAATGAAAAGTCCCTGCCCTCAAAGAACTTTGTTCAGTCGTATCTGACTCTTCATGACCCCATTTGAGATTTTCTTGGCAAAGACACTTGAGTGGTTTGCTGCTTCCTTTTCTAACTCATTTTACAAATTAGGAAACTGAGGCAAACAGGATTGAGTAATTTGTCCTGGGTCATACAGATAGTAAGCATCTGAGGCTAGATTTGAACTCAGGTCTTCCTAAATCCAGGCCCAGGGCCACCTAGATACCAGAGGAACTCACGTTCTACATTTTCCTAGGGGAATATGACTCATATCTAGGAATTATAGAGAGGGAATGGAGCTTTGTTCTGACCTCACATAGAGATGTGAACACAGAGGACAATAGATTGCCATGCTCTCTTCTTTAGCCATAGAAAGATTAGAGGTGGGCAGGGATGAGTTGGAAGTGGGGAAGAACTCCTTGGTAGAACAGATGGCAAAATCCCAGAGCTGGCTAGATCCTGGCATCCTGGTGGATGGCTAGAAAGGATGAGGCAAGGTCTGGAATTAGCTACTGAGGTGAGAATTGGGCTATGGGAAGAATATAAGCCCCAAAAGCCATGACAATTTGTAGAGCCCCTGAGATCTCATTTGGTCTGTAGAAACCCAGGATTTGGTGATTTGATTGTAAAAATCTCTGTGAAGTAGGTACTATAGATATTGTAGTCCCTATTTTCCAAATGGGAAAAAATCTGTGATTTTTGCCCCTATTATTCCACTAGTAAGTCAGAAGTGGAATTGAAACTCAGGTTGCTCCTGACTCCAAGGTATCTCCCTCTTTCCATCACATTAACAGTTCTTACACTTTTTAGTCCCAGGACTCATTTGTACTCTTTAAAATTATTGAGGACCCCAAAGAGCTTTTGTTTATATGGGTTATTCCCATTGATATTTGTCATTCAATCATTTTTCAGTCATGTCCAACTCTAAGACCCCATTTGAGGTTTCCTTGGCAAAGATACTAGAGTGGTTGGCCATTTCCTTCTCCAGCTCCTTTTACAGATAAGGAACTCAGGTAAACAGGGTAAAGTGGTTTGCCCAGAATCACAGAGCTAGTAAGTGTCTGAGGCTGGATTTGAACGCAGGAAGAGGAGTCTTCTTGATTCTCAAACCACTGCTCTATCTACTGTGACACCTAGCCCTTATTGATATTTACCATATTTTAAATTAAAACTGATCATTTAAAATAGTTACTTATTCACTTAAAATAACAATAATAGACAGTAGATTTTAAAGTAAATGATATATTTTATGACAAATAACTACATTTCCAAAATGAAAAAATTAATGTGGAAAATGGCATTGTTTTGCATATTTTTGCAAATCTCTTTAATGTCTGGCTTAATAAGAAGACAGTTGGATTCTCATATCTATTACATCTATTTGTTGCAATATGTTATTTTGGTTGAAGTACATGAAGAAAATCTGGCCTTACAGAGATATGAAATTGGAAAAGGAATACTTTAATAGGCAAATAAAGTTTTAGTGTTATTATGAAAATAGTCTTAACCTCAAGGATACCCAAGAGGAATCCTCTGCCAGTAATCTTCAAACCACATTTTAAGAACTGCTGCATTACCTCATACTATAAAGGAAAATAGATCTAGGTGGCTCAGTGAATAGAACGCCACATCTGTAGTCAGGAAGAAAAACCTATGTTTGAATTTGTCCTCAGATACAGATAGCTGTGTGACCGTGGGCAAGTCTCTTAATCCCTGTTTGCCTCAGTTTCTTCAACTATAAAATGGGGATAATAGCACCGACCTCCCAGGATTGTTGTGAGGATCAAATGAGATAATAATTTTAAAACATTTAACACAGATAGAAAGCACTATATAGACCTTTGCTATTATTATCCTTATTGTTTGTCCTTCGTTTTCAAAAAGGAACGATGACACCATGGGGTGATATCTTGACTTACACACGAATTGGATTTAAGTGAGGCAGAGTTTCATGAAGTCAATCGCCTCATTCTTTCTTTTATCATCATTGAAGTCCAATGGAAAGGCAAAAGTCAGGATGACTGTTGATGGCCCAGGATGCCATGGATGATCTTGGCATCTTTGATATCTGACGAGGTGCTATAGCTGCCTCCCTGTCTGTTGGAACAAATTGTCCTCATAAGATCATTCTACCAGGGGAAGTCTTTGCATGTTTGGAGTAGATTCCCTCTCCCTAACTCAGGAAAGATTTGAGGTCTCTTGGTTACCCTCATCCTGGCTTAACCCATCTGCCAAGACAGTTTTACCAGTGTGGCCACTGAGGGTGCTATATCTTCTTGGAGCCACAGCTGAGAGCTGGAGGGTAGGTGAACACCAAAGATGGATGAGCAGCCCTGAAATCAGAGGTGCTAGTCTCTCCTGAACCCCCCCATGCACCTAATTATTATTATTAGCTATTATATGGTAACAAAAGATGAGTTCAAATCCTGAATAAGTAAATTAATTTAGTAAATTAGGTAAATTAAAATAAATTGGGTAATTGTCATTTTTATTATATTAGCTCATCCTCCCATGGAGCAATGAGTGTTTTTCCAATTGTTTAGATCTAGTTTTATTTGTGTGGCGAGTGTTTGGTAGAGTTCAAATCCTGGCTCACCTTCTCACTGCATATATAACTTGAAGAAAATCATTGCCCTTTTCAGGCTTTGGCTTTTCTCACCTATAAAAAAGAAGGTAGGTGGCAGTTTTTCCAAGCATCCACCTTGACCTCTAAGCAGCCACAGTCAAAGGAGAAAGGGTGATGGAAAAGATAAAGCCTCTAGGCTTTAGTTCTAGTTCAGTCTGGAGAAGCCTGGCTCTACCACATGCTACCTTGGGCAAATCACTTCATTTCTCTGGATCTTAGTTTCCTTATTTGTAAAATGAAGAGCTTTAGTATGTAGTGCCTAAGGGGCTTTCAGCCAGACCCTCTTCTTAAAACATACCTCTTTCATTCATACCTCCACATCATTGATTATTGCTTCCTCTATCCACTTCTATTTCATTTGTCTATATCCTATATTGTAAACAATGGTAAACAGAGTCTTAGAGACAGAGCCAGGATCAGGTTACATTGCCAGCTCTGTTATTTACTATTTGTACTACCAGGAGCAAGGCAGTTTCCTTCCTTGGACCTCAGTTTCCCCATCTGTAAAATGAAGGGGTTTGATTAAGGTCACTTCTAACTCTAAAACTAGAATCCTCTGGTCCATCCTTCAACAATCAGTTGACCTTTTTTCTATTAACTATTTCTAAATTATAATGATTTCTCCCTGTTTAATGTTCTATTAAATTTTCATATATCTTCATTTTTTTCTGTCCTAGACTCAATACTAATTATCAGTTCCAGGGCAGAAAGAAGAGTGTAAAGAGTAGGCAACTGGGGTTAAGTGTCTTATTCAAGTTCACACAGCTGGAAAGTGTCTAAGTATCTTTACTTTTTATAAAGTTAGGACTTCAGTTCTCCCTAGACCTTTGAAAGCCCAGCCAAGACCAAACAGCAGCAATAAGAATCACAATCCAAACAGTGACAGAACTAATTTTAGACCAAAATAGGGGGAGAAATGATTATAAAAATTTAAAACCAAAACAAAACAGTAACTGAGCCACTAGATTGAGCATTAGACAAGCAGGAAAAGTAGCCAAAAAAAAAAAGTGAGGCCAGATATTTATTTCTGAACTGACACTAGAAGTATAATGAGTGACCTGAAATTATTGGGTGACTAAATTACAGGACTTGCCAATGTTAAAGAAAAGAAGTTAAGAGGTAAAATTGTAAAGTGAGGGCCATTACTCAGCATGGGTGTTATAGAAAGCTTCAGAAGACCTAAATTTAAGTCCTATCTCTGCCTCTTAACTAGTTGTAAAACTCTCTGAACATCAGTTTCTTTATCTCCAAAATGGAGATAACAATATTTTAATAATAACCTGTTTTGCTTTACTGTTTAAGATTTTTTTAAAGTACTTTTTCTCTGGAGCAGCCAGGTGATTCAGTAGATAGATCTCCAGGCCTGGAGACAAGGGGACTGTAGTTCAAATCTAGCCTCAGACACTTCCGAGCTGTATGACTCTGGGCAAGTCATTTGAACTTATTTGCCTAGCCCTTACTGTTCTTCTGCCTTGGAACCCATACTTAGTATCAGTTCTAAGATGGAAGGTAACATTTTGTTGTTGTTGTTTTGGGGTTTTTTAAGTACTTTTTTCTTGTGGCAATCTAGTAAAATAAATCACTCAAATATTGCCATTTTGTGGAGGAAGCTGAGGCTTAAACTGGCCAAGTGATCTGTCTGTGGTCCCACAACTAATAAGTATAGAACCAAAAATGTGAACACAAGTTCCCTCTCTGGTTACAAGTCCCCTGAACTTTCCACTTATACTAGGCTGCTTCAGTTGTTCTGAAGGTGAAATGGGCATCTTCTGGGCATCCCTAGAAGCCTGAACTAACACATAAAGGACTCTGGAAATCTTACAGTGCTCCAGAAATATGTGGTGGTGGTGTCACTCTCTGTACCCCAGCACCACCTCCCTTTAGCTTTTCCCTGGGCCTAGGTATTCTTAGTGCTGTGAGCCAGAGGTCCAGCAGGGGGCACTTTTATTTCACAGCACTAGTTCCTTTGGGGTTTTCTCTACCTTCAGCTGCCAGGAAATCCACATAGCCAATTAAATTCAATTGATGGAATACTTATTAAGGCCTGCTTTATATAAAGTACTGCACAACACAATGACTATGCAAAAATAAAAAATTAAATAATTGCTGCTTACTTTCCATTGGGGTACTAGAAGAGTAGGGGGAATACTACAGAAAGGCACAGAGCCAGTAAATTTGAAAAAGAAAAGAGCACTTAGGAAGGGAATGCTAGGCAAATTGAAAGACTACAATTGGTTCCCATAAAGTGGAGAAGAGGCAGGAAGTGACGTGGAAAAAGGACTACAAAAGTCCTGAACTTCTTGGATCTTCTCCTTTGGACTTCTTCTTTGGAAGATGGTTTCTTGGGGCTTTGGGACTTTGACTTCAACTTGGGGTTTTGGGCCTTTTGACTGGAGTTTTCAGCTTTGAGACTTTGACTTTCAGCTCTGGAGATTCTTGGAGTCAAGGACTTTCTTGTTGGGTTCACTGCTGCTTCAGTGAGCTTAGCTCACAAGGGTTTTTCTGCTTTGGGACCTTGCCTGAATCCTGCTGGTGAGTGACAAGGATTCCCACATGGAGATTGAAACTCTGTCCAGAGCGAGCTTCATTTCATTGAATTAGTGTTTAGGGTAGGCTAGACAGTCTTCTTACCTCTTTTCCTTCCACATTTCTCTCTTTTTACTAATATTCCAATTAAACAAAATTGCTAAAAGCTGCTAATAGTTTTCCTGACTTAAGGGATAATAATTGGCAACCACTTTTTTATAACTCTCTTATTTAGTCAAAATCCCAATTTAACCATTCTAGAGTGATGAGGTCAGACCTTGGGAAATGATTTGAACAGCTATATGGAGAACAGAGGGAAGAGGCTAGAAAAAGGGACATAGATAGGAGTCTGGTTATTACTGTACAGTAGCTCAAGCAAGATGTGACCAAGACATGAACTAGTGTGGTAGCTATGTGAGTGAAGAAAAGGGCCAGCAGAATTCTAGGATCTACCCTTAGAGAACAAGAAAGAAAGATTCCCTGGGTATCACCAATTTTGAGAATTTCCTCATTAGTAACCCCAAGTTTCTGAGTTTGAGAGTTCAAGAAATGGAACTTCTAGATATAAAAACATTTCTGATGAGTGTGTTCCTTGGGAAAAGAAAAGGAAAGCCCACATAACTTCTATAAACCATCTTCCTTAGAGACAAAAACCAGAAAAAGTCCTCAAGCTTCATTGTGTTAATAGAAGGGATGGTTTGTTCTCATTTAGTCATTTTTCAGTCATGTCTGATTCTTTATGACCCCATTTGGGGTTTTCTTGGCAGAATTACTGGAATGATTTGTCATTTCCATCTCCAGCTCATTTTACAGATAAGGAAGTTGAGGCATCTATCTGTTTATGATTTGTTCAGTAGCCTTCAAAGTATGTTTACCCCCAAGGGAAACAATTGATGAACTATTGGTCTTGGGAAGACTATGAAGACTGTGGAAAAGAGGAATGGATCTGAATGATAGAGAGTTGCCCCATCAAGAACCCCAAACTCAGTTTCTTTGTGGAGAGAAAAACCCAAGGGCTAAGTACTTAACGCTTCTGTATTTGTGTACAGGCTGCTAGAAGTCCTTTGAGTAGATTCAAGGAGAGATTCATTTACCTCTATGACATTCCAAATAGTAGTCATCCAGTCAGCTTGAAGATCCCTAGGGAGAAAGGACCTACTTCCTGGAAAGATGGTTCATTTAATTTTTGTATACTTCAATTTTAGGAAGTTTTTTTTTTCCTTATGTTAATTCTATATCTGTCTCTTTGTACTGTCTACCCATTGCTCCTAATTTTATTTAGGGCTAAGCAGAAGTCTAACCCTCCTCCCTGTGACAGGTCTTCATGTACTTGGAGACCATATCGCATTTCTTCTCTTCACCAGATTAATCATCCCTAGTCCCTCCAAATGATCTTCACATCACTTCCCCTCCTTTCTTAGTGATTCTCCAAATTGTCACTGTTCTTCCTTAAATGTTGCACCTAGAAGAGAACACAGCACTCAAGGCATAGTCTACCTAGAGAAGAATAAAAGATTCATCACCCTAGTCCTAGACACTGGGGGTGGCTAGGTTGTACAATGGTAGAGTGCTGGGTCAGAAATCAGGAAGACATCTTTCTGTGTTTAAATCTGGCCTCAGACACTGCTAGTTATGTGATACTGGGAAAGTCATTTAACCCCTTTTGCTTCAGTTTCTTCACCTATAAAATGAGCTAGAGAAGGTAAACCATTCTACTATTACTGCCAAGAAAACCCAAAATGGTGTCCAAAAAGTTAGGCATGACAGAAAAATGTCTGAAAGGTCCTAGACACTATATCTTCTAGTTTGCCTCTTTTCTGTCTAAATTCAACTCAAACCTCACCTTCTGTAAGAGACCTTTCTTAGTCCTCCCAGTAGCTACTGATTTGCTCTCCAAGATTACCTTCCATCTGTTCTGTATATATCTTGTTTGTACATTGCTATTTTTATTTTTGTGTTTATCTCTTCCTCTCATGGTCTTCTTGTGGACAAGAGTTGTTTTTGCCTTTCTTTGAATTCTTCCAGCACTTACTACTGTGCAGGGTATATAGTAAGCATTTAATAAATGCTCATTGATTGATTGATATGCTGCTCACAAGGCAACCTAAGACTGTGTAGTGGGGATTTGGATCATTTCCCATCTAGAAGCTGCCAGCTGTGCCTGCCTTTTGGCAAGAAACCAGAACATGAGTCCCTCTTCATGGAGCCAAAGCACACATGCCCAGCTCTATGGGAAGTGCTCCAATCTAACCCACCTCCTCTTCTACACACTTGCATGCATTAGCTTTTTGACTGCCAAATCACTCAGTTGCTTCATCTGGAGCTTACAGGTCACTAAAACCACCAGATCTTCTGATTTCTCAATTTACTCATATTTCCCCCCATTTTTTTGCTTATGAAGATGATTCTGTTAATATAGCATAAGCCCTAGACCTTGGATGTTGTTCCTTTCTCTATATGAATCTAGCCCTGTGTTGGTAAACCTATGGGATATGTGCAGGAGCACGCCAGAGGGGGCTGTCCCCTTCTCCATTGCACCTGAGGACATTTTTCACATGACTCACCCCTCTTCCCAGATGACCAATGGGAGCACTTCCTCCCTCCCCTGTCTGGAGTAAGGAGGCAGCTCACATTAAGCATGAGGGTTGCAGTTTGGGCACTCAGTCTCTAAAAGGTTTGCCATCACTGGTCTAACCCAATGAAAGTACTAGTATAACCTGCATTATAGTATTTCCCACCTGGGAAGCGGGGTGAGAGAGTGGGAAGAAAGGGAGGGAGAAAAATCTGAATCCTAAAATATCAGAAAACAACTGTTAAAAATTTTTTCTACATGTAACTGAAAAAATAAGTTAATTTTTTTCAAAAGAAGTCTAGATCAGCTGAAGAAAGGAAATTCTTGACTTATAAGGAGGAGTGGATATTGAAGAAGTCAGAGAGAATAGAGTTCTTATTCCTGAAAACTTTGTTTTATGGAAGCCCCAAGTTTGCCTTTATTCCTTGGGAACTTGCCTTAAGGAAAGTCCCAGACTGACCTTGTCTTGGACTGAACAATAAACCTTAAAGTACCCAATGATCTCAGCTTAGATACAATTAGTAGATATAATCAAATCTTAAGTACCCTCTTATCTTAGAAGTTTCTCCCTACCAGAGGCCTCTCCCAGGTCTTCCAGCACCTGGCTGGAATCCTCCTTCCTTTGTCTCCACTGTAAAGTCAATCAATTGAACCTTCCAGTCCTATATTCCCCAAAAGGTATATAAGACCAGAAGTTCTTCAGGTCATTGGAAAAATCCCCTGTCAATATGCTTTTTCCTGGAGATAGGAGACATTGTTCCCAGAGTCACAGAGCTTTGTCTCTCTATATTATCTAGGGCATGACAGTATAGGGCCAATTAGAGCATTATCTTCCTTGTCCTGAATAAAGACTTATTCTTTCTATTTTGATGGTTCTGTGTTTTTCAAGGTTGGCATTCCCAAGGCCACTTTTGCAAATGGTAGCTTTGTCCATTGGCTGGCCACAAAGATGATGGGTTTTATGGGGAAAGTAGGAAGGTGGGCTTTGGTGGGAATCTTTCTTCTCAACATCTTGCTTGTCCTGTGACTCATGACTAATTCCTAGATCTCAGATCTTAAAGAAAATGACAGCTTTTCAGATCAGCTGATGAGACAGGTAGAGCCAGCCTGCCTCCACTCCTTTCTCCATCTTTCTTAGGCCAAAGCTTCTTGCAATGAGTTGCAGAACTGGGACCCCAAGGAAGCTTTGTCCATGCTTTTTCCCTTTAGTACTGGCTGTCTCCCAAATCCAATTTTTCCAGCCGTCCTCTGAGGCCATAAAGCTCAGAGTGGGCATTTGTCTTCCTGCACAGGCCTCCCTCCAGTGCACATGACTCACTAGAGGACCCAAGACAGGCAAATACATCAGGCATTTGTTTCCTCAGTAATCATCATCTCTTTAGACTTCCCTAGCAACTGAATGGAGATTGTGGCTTTGGCTGGGAGCCCCAGAAACAGCAGGACCTGCAAAGGGGGCATCAACAGTGTAAACCCTGCCCATGGGCTTACTGCTACCCTCAGGATTCACTGCCTCCCTGAGATCTTTCCTTAAGTGGGGAACAGAAGAAGATGTGTATTCTTCTTGTCACTCCAGGGCAGGACAGGAGAAATATGCAAGATTTATTTCCCAGAGCTACAAATCTAAACATATCCTGCAAATGCTCTCCCCCAGCAGATCTTCATCATAAACAAGAAAAGCAAGTGAGCTCAACTCGAGCCTGCCAGTGGGGCCCCAGAGTCCATGAAAGTTTAACTGCTTCCTGCCCTGGTGCATGATGTTGCAAGCCTAGAGACTTTTACTTAAAACTCTTAAAGGGAACCAACTTGTTTACAGAGATAAGGATCAATTTTCATACTGGCTCATCAGAACTGGCCCAAATCAGCTAAACTCTAAAAGACATTAAAAGAAAAAAAAATGCAAAACTTCTTTGAAAGCATAGGAGGCCATAAATTTGAAGCCTTCCCTCCTGACTGATACCTAGTAGCTATGTGACCATAGATAAGTCGCCTAACCTCTGAGGACACCTCTGTTTCCTCCTTTGTAAAATTGGACTGGCAGCTAGGCAGCACAACAGATAAGAGAGTAAGGCCTAGAGTGAGAAAGACCTGGGTTCAAATTTGGCCTCGGGCACTTCCTGGCTGGGTGATCCTGAGCAAGTCACTCAACTGCCATTGCCCAGCCCTTACCACTCTTCTGCCTAGGAATCAATAATAAAATTGGCTAATAAGATCTGTAGTACTTACCTGAGAAGGTTGTGATGAGGCTCCTTGAGATAATAATCTGCAAACTTTAAAACACTATAGAAATGTTAGTAATACTATTATTCCCTATGAGTACTAATGCCCACAATCCTCCCACATCTCTCTCTTTTTCCCTTTAGATTCTTTGCCTCTGTCTTTCTGCTGTCTGCATTTGTATGTGTGTGTGTGTCTCTGTCTCCCTCCCTCCTTACCTCCCTCTCTGTCTCTCTGTCTCTTTGTCTCTCTCTGTCTCTGTCTCTGTCTCTGTCTCTGTCTCTGTCTCTGTCTCTCTCTCTCTCTCTGTCTCTGTCTCTGTCTCTCTCTCTCTGTTTCTCTCTCTCTCTCTGTCTCTCTCTCTGTCTCTCTCTCTGTCTCTGTCTCTCTCTGTCTCTGTCTCTCTCTCTCTCTCTCTCTCTCTCTCTCTCTCTCTCTCTCTCTCTCTCTCTGTCTCTCTGTGTCTCTCTCTCCTTCCCTGCCCCACCTCTTCGAAGGCATTTTCCCCCAGATTTCTTTCTCTCCCATCACAATGCTTCTTATATCACATTTCTTTGTGCACATGGATTGTCTTCTTCAAAGTCTTCTTGTCCTTCAGGGTCCACCTCAGGTGCTACTTCCTTCATGCAAACTTCTCTAATTTCCCAGACCTACTATCTCTCACTTAAAAGTGATCTCTCCCTACCCACATTTTCCTAGAGTACTTTCTCCTATTTACACATTCCCTCATGAATCACATTTTTGTGCATACATGATACATCCCCCAAATTACTAAACTCCTTCACAGTAAGGATCATATTATTTTTTCACCTTTGCATTGTAGTCACTTAGTCAATGTTCAACCGAATTTATGTTGTCTCAAAGGCAAGGAAGGCAGGCCCTACTACTATGAGGGGGAAAAGGGTTGGTTTATTAGATCAATATACAAGAGTCAATAATGACCTTCAAGGGCTTGAGATATTTCTCTGTGTTTGGGTAGAACCAATCAAGGCCAGCTTACCAAAAAAAAAGCAGGATTGGTTCCAAATGGACTAGTTTTCTAAATACACTATAAGTCACAGGTATGAAATTCAAATACCATACCTAAGGGTCCCTGCAGGCAGCACATTGACTTAGTTTTAAATATAATGTTATCTATGTTTTATTTTATTTTTATTTCTTTTCTTAAGTATTTCTCCCATTTAAATCTAATGCAGGGCACACCAGGGAATGTTGTGAGCACCCTTGGGCTGTATATTTGATACCTCTGCTATAAAGCAAAGAAAGTATGATTTTGTATTAGGTATAAGGAATCACAGGAAGGGCTAGGTTCACTGGGGTAAGATCATTGCAGGAAACAAAAGCCTGGATGGGAAATGTATAACCACTCCCTCTGAGCAAACTTTATCCATCCTTTAAGGATTAACTCAAATCTTACCTTCCCTGAGAAGCTTTCCCGGACTATTTAATCCACTACTTCCAAAACTACCTTATGAATTCATAACTCTAAAGTCTCCAAAGTCGAGCAATTGAACAAATCAAATGGCTTTGAAAAGCCATTAATTCTAAGCATCTGGAAGGTAGATAATACATCTCATTCATACTTGGACTCCTAGTACTGAGCCTAGTACAGGACTAGGGAAACAGAGTTTGTGTTCCAGTAGGTACTTTTAAATAAAAGAGAAAAAAGATCTCCAATTTCTCATCCTGTTATTTTTAATGGCAATTAAGAGTCCATCTGGAAAATCAGAACACATACTAAGTAAAAACATTCTTTTCCTACTAGATCTTTGTTCAGTCTTCCCAAACAACTTTCTGAGCTCTAGGAATTTCCCTTACTTGGTAATGATATTGCCCTATCTGTCCAGAAATATCTCCCCTGCCATCCTTGCTGACATGTCCCCAGTAGAGTCACCAGGGTAGGACAGCTTCCATTAGAAAATAAAATCTCTTCTTTGGGAAAGGTAATGTGCCCACTCACTTGAGCAGAGATTAGATCCTGGGGGAAAGATGCCATGGGAGGGTTCCCTTATAATGAGTAAAGAACAAGAGGAGGGGACAGAAAAATTATGGAGCCTAGAAGGAAGGAAGGAAGGGTAGGTGAAAGCCTTGGGCAATCAGTGAATCAATTGCACAGGAAAAGGGGCATGTGCTGAATTACTGACATCACATTCCCTGTTTCATTGACACATTATCTCATATATCACAGTTTTCAAAGAGCTTTCACTTCTTTTACTCTCACATGAAAGGATCTAGAAAAGAGTCATCTAGGATGGGTGGACATAGATGATTGTGAGATACATCATCAGAGGGGACATCTAAATAGATGTGTTCATAGAGCCATTGTAGAATATATTTTTAACGGAAACTGTAATTTGATTGTTATAGGGAGCTCTCCATAAGGTAACAATCTACCAATACAGATTAGCAAATGTACTACAATTTTTAATCTTAGTTTTCTGGATATCAAGAAGTATGATGCACATGTGATCATACTGCTAATATATGTTAGAAAAAGGTCTTAAACAAAAGTCTGAAGCCAGCTTGCTATCGGCTATGCCACATTCCCTATAACTGGGGGGGTATTCTCATCATAATTTGCAGGATAGCAATCTATGGAAGAAAGAATATGGACACCTGGAGTGGAAAGGCCTGCATGGAAGTCCCAACTCTGACACTTATTGGCTTTGTGGTCTTCTTTGAATCATAGCTTCCCTATCTTTAAAATGAGAATAATGATGTTTGCAATATCACCTTCCTCGAAGGTCTTTTATGAGGAAAGCCCTTTGCTAAACTTAAAGTGTCATAAAATATGAATAATCATTTACATTCTCCATTTTGCACTTACTCCAAAATGTGAATGATATAGAAG
Source organism: Monodelphis domestica (assembly GCF_027887165.1). Lineage (NCBI taxonomy): Eukaryota > Metazoa > Chordata > Mammalia > Didelphimorphia > Didelphidae > Monodelphis > Monodelphis domestica. Next base: position 350,067,147 of record NC_077227.1, read on the forward strand.
GAGGATCACTCCACTAAAACTCATTTGTGCTGGACTCAATTCTCAATTCTGTTATGAATAACTTTCTGTGTGATGTTGGAAAAAATCACTTAACCTCTAAGATCTCAACTTCCTATCTAGCTAAGGCCACACAATTCACTAGTGGAAAATTCAGCGCCAATCAAATCACATAGCTGGTCCCTTGCCCTACCCCCAAAAATGAGGACCAGCAGCCCTGGAACACACACACACACACACACACATATATATATATATATATATATATATATATATATATATATATATAATCATGAGTGGATAAGGAATTAGGCAATAGTGCTTCTCCTGCTAAGTTCAGCCTTAGCTCTCTTTGGAGAGGCAGGGGATGTCTGTGTGCCCAGCAGAACTTTAGAATCTCTACCCCAGGAGCTCTGGTTTTTAGATCCTCCATGGTAGCAGTGGCAAGAACTTGGGAAATGCTACGTTCAACCTTCCCTGTACCAGCCAAACTCTCTACCTTCTTCCAGCTAAAAATATCATATCATAGAATACAACAGATATGCTCCTGACAGTTGAACAGAACCAGAACTCTGAAGGAGCCCTCTCCCCAAATATCTTCCAAGAAATTGCCACAATGTCTGAGATCTATGGATTTCCTGAAGTAGGGAGCCTTTGCTTTTGCCTTTCTTTGTCTATCTCCAGGGTTTAACATAATACCTGGCACATAGTAGGTGCTTAATAAACTTTTATTGACTACTAGTCATTCCTTTAGGCAATGAAAGCTTGAATATAGTATTTTATTAAAATATAAATGTTCTAATGGGGAAGAGTGTTTAAACTATAATAAGCTAGCACCTTAGCTAATTTGCAACTAGCTAAGAATAAAGTCCTACCAAGAATTTAACATGATAGAAAACTTGTTAGGGGACTACCTAGAACAGAGAGGGCTTTATTGGTGACTGGAAGAACTTGTATTTTTAAGGGGATGTAGGAAGAGAGAAGTAAGTCCTCAGTCATCTTTGTCCCTGATGATATCTCTAGGAGCATCTCTGATTCCCAGAAGTCCCAAACTCAGGAGGCTTCCTCTCATAGCTTGCACATCCTAAAACTGGGCTGGATCTGCTTGACAGAAGTAGTCCAGCCCTGCCAGAAAGCTTCCTTCTTCCATCACTGTTGATGGTTGCTGATGAAGACATACATCATAAAGGCATTTCCCAGACAAGATCTAGTCCCCTTTGGTAGCTTCAAACCATTTTCCCTAATGGTAAGACTCTTCTCATTCCTTTGCTAATGAGGGGGAGTTTTCTAGGCCAGGTTCTAGCAACAAAGGCCCAGCCTGGTCCTCCCTCCACCCCCAATATCCAGAGGCTTCAAAAGGCTTGATTAAGTATGGGATGAGTCCGAATTCGGTAAATGATAACAGCTGTGGCTGGGCACAGCACCAGAGAGGTCATGATCACAATGGTGGCCAGGATAATGAGGACGATGGCCCAGATGTCCAGGATGTGCTTGGGCAGCACATCCTTTGGAGAGGCTTGGCTGATGGGATCCATGTTGCTTTACCCTATATGGAGAGGAAAAAGTTACTAAGCATTAAGTGTCCCTACTTCTGTGCAATGTCACCACATTACACTTCCTTAAACACCACTCTTATCACAATACCCATCACCCTTCTTATCAGTAAAATGGAGATAAAAATACACCTACCATATAGAGTCATTGTGAAGAAAAAATGAGCTAATATATACAAAACACTTTGCACATTTTAAAGCACAACATAAATGCTAGTTTATTATTAATATTAATTATTCCTCCTCAAAATGATCATAAGTGTAGCACTGGAAGAGATCTTGGATGCCATCTAGTCTAAATCTTTCATCTTACATATAAGAAAATTAAAGTCCAAGGAGGTTGTAGCCTATAGGTATGCATGGCAGCATTTGAACCTTAGTCCTCTGACTCCAAAACCAGTATTCCCTCCTCGGGCCTACTCGCTCTCATCTACATATCCTGCCTCCTTCATAAGGTTCAAATTCCTCTATCTGGTTCTCATGGCTCTCCGTTCCAGGCTTATCTTCTGTGCCTCCCTTTCTTGAACCTGTTTCTCTAGCAAGCCTAGTCTCCTTCAAAGTTACCATGTTTATTCCCACCTGCAATGTTTTCTCCTGTCTTCTCAGTTTATGACCATCTATACTGTGTATTATTTTATCTAATCACTTTTAGGTTGGTGACAGCAAATCTCACAAAGTTATTCAGAGTATATATCATCAATAGCTGTGAACCATGGACTTCAGTAAAGGCCCTCTCCAGGCCCAGAGCTTCTAAGAAATAGCAAAATGGAAGAAGCCCTAGCATGAGACTCAATATACCTGAGATCTAGCCCCAGTTCTGCCACAAAACTTTTCAGCCTTGGGGAAATCACAGAATAATAGGATTAGGAGATAAAAGAAATCTTAAAGATCATCTGCTTCAACCTCTTCATTTTTTTTTTTTAATTTTAAACCCTTACCTTCCATCTTGGAGTCAATATTGTGTATTGTAAGAGCTAGGCAATGGGGGTCAAGTGACTTGCCCAGGGTCACACAGCTGGGAAGTGTCTGAAGTCAGATTTGAACCCAGGACCTCACATCTCTAGGCCTAGCTCTCAATCCACTGAGCTACCTAGCTGCCCCTACAACCCCTTCATTTTACAAAGGCAAACTAAGGACCAAGGACATAAAGGAATTTGCCCAAGATTATACGAGAAAGGGGCAAATGTAAGGCTTGGTTTTAGTTCAATGTTCTTTACACCACACTACATTAGCTATTCCCCCTTTGGGCCTCAGTTTACTCCTCTGTAAAATGAAGTTGACTAGTTCTAAAGTTATCTCTCAGTGCTAAAATTCTATGATTCTAAGTTATTCAACTGAATTTGAGGAATACCTGAACTAAGGACCTTAGGAGCTTTGTCTTAGACACACTGACTGAGTATTATGCATAAGGATGTAGATTTGTTCTACCTTTATGCCTTCTTGGCCGGTTTGAAACATGATCATTTTTTCTAAGGCCAAAAAAACACAGAAATACATTGGAAATCACAAGAAGGAAAGAGAAAGGAAGGAAAATATTTTGGTAGTCCTGATCAAATTTCAGATCATAAAGATCGCTAAAAAGACCTATGGCTCCCACGAAACTTGTACAACTGCAGATCCACTGGTCAGACTGGCAAGATGCATAAGGCCTGCTAGCCCTTTAAACTCCATAGATACAAGTTCTCTCAACTAGGACACAATACCTATCTTTAGTCATGGGAACAGGAATGATTTCAAAGTGCTTTCCTATAAAAGCTTATCTAAGCTTAAGTCAGGGAGGATATCCTAGGAGGAATTCAATTCACTCTAACCTCTTTTGATTATCATATTTCCTTACCAGTTTTTTAAAGCAACACTTCATGTGGGAACAAAGACATGTAAACAAAGAAGATGCCCACCGACTGGAGAATGGCTGAACAATTGTAGTACATGAATGTAATGTAATAAGGAATGAGGAATGCAGAAAGGCAAGGAAATAATTACATGAACCGATGAAAAGTGAAGTAAGCAGAGCCTAAGAAAACAATATACACGTCTACAACAATATAAATATGAAAACAATAGAAAATAATGTAAAATTACAAAGCAAAGAAATATGAGAAAATACCTTACCTCACATACACACACACTCCTTTGCAATAGTGAGAGGTCCACAGGTATGTAGCATTACATAGATTTTTGTTTTTGTTTTTTAAATAGATTGATCAGTCTTGTTGATTCTTTTTTGTCCTCTTTTTTTTTTTAATCTGCTCAATAAGATAGCTCTCTGAGGGGGGAGAAGGGAAGAGACATAAGGGAAAAGTTAGAAAATTTTAAAACAAAAATTATTAATAAAAATTTATTTTTAAAACATTTCCTTATACCCTGGCATGAGGTTTGTTTTGTTGTTGTTGTTTTATTTTAACTTATTTTTAAATGATATCTTTTGTTTTCTTATATTTGTTTCCAAATAAATTCTTCCCCATTCTCCTCCCCATTAAGTTCTTGGAAGAAGTAATATAACAAAACTAACCATACACATCAGACATGTCTGACAGTATTTGCATAGTACCATATTTCTGCAGTGAAGGAAGGTAGATAAGTGTTTCTCAATTCTTCTCCAGAGCCAAGCTTGGAAATCACAAATATCCAGTGTTTAATTTCCTTTTCATTGTTCTTTCTGCTTATTTGTCATAGTCATTATTTATATTGTTTTCCTGATTCTTTTTAGTTATTTTATTCCACATTAATTCATACAAGTCTTCCCATGTTTCTGTTATTTGGCAAGGTAGAAAGAAGACTATCTTTGAAACTAGAAAGATTTGGGTTCAAGTTCCACTTCTGGCATATACTAGCTATGAGAACCTTGTTAAATCACTTAAACTCTCAGTGCTCTAAGCAATTCTAACATTTGGCATTGTAATTGCTAAGTTGTATTGGAAGAGGGAGTTTCCTATACCAATGAAATCACAGGTCCAGTTCCTATCTCTTATCTTTATGCTTCTCATTCTTCGTTGCTCCTTACAGTGCAGTGCAATAAGATTCCATTACATTAATGAACCACAATTTATCTATTCCTCAATTAATGGGCATCTGTTTTATTTTCATTGATATAACTTATTTCAATTCAAAACAGTTAGACTACTGGACTGTGCCTTAAGAGCATGGCAATATACTGTATAAATTTGACAGAACTTTTTTTACTTAGGATTTAAAGGGCTGAAAAAGAGTGTGTTGAGCAAAAAGCTACATGCTCAGTTTATTTTTTTTTTGTTGTTTTTCTGCACTTTTTTGTGACTTTTTTATGATCTAGTAGATGGTAAATTTTTGTGAAGGTGCCATACAATGTGGAGAATATATATTCTCCTTACAATTCCCATTCAGAGACAATTCCAATTCCAATTCCAGAGACCTATCTATTGTTTCATTAAACATTGTGTCTTTTAGCATAACATAGTTTCCCTGCTTATCTTGTTGCCTTGTCTAAAATCATATCTGCTATTTTATGAAGTTACCTGAGATATGACATAAATTCTATTCTAGTCCCTCATTTTAGTTCTGTGGGAATTAGTATTTAAGGTCTTTATAAATAGATATTGTTTCATTCATTGGTACCTGACACATAGTAGGCACTCAATAAATGTTTTGCGTGTTGATTGGTTGATCATATCCTATTATACTGCTTCCTTATTTTGCCCCCTACTCAGTCCTTACAAGGAGGAACAGGAAGTGGGGGAGGAGACAGAGGAGGAAGTGAAGAAGAGGGAGAAGGAGGAAGAGGAAGAAGGAAGAGGAGGAGGAAAGAACAGGAATTATGTCAACACTACTACTCTGATTATAATGATCTGATACCACAACTCTTTGCTTCCTCTATTTACTCCAGATCAGAACTAGTTCCTTGGGTTTGGTCCTCTCTCATTTCTTTTTAATCCCCCTTTATAATTAGCCTTTCATAGCTGAATTTTTTTTTGTCTTGTGACTATTTCCTCTATAACTCTACTCTTCCTCTCTGCCTCTCCTTGGCTTTTTCCCCCTGTTCATTTTAATATATTTCTATACTATGTTCTCTCTCTCTCTCTCTCTCTCTCTCTCTCTCTCTCTCTCTCTCTCTCTCCCCCCCCCTTGTGTGTGTGTGTGTGTGTGTGTGTGTGTGTGTGTGTGTATTAAATCTTGATTTCCTTGGTTTGGATAAAAGTGAGGTTAAGATGCCTGTTCCTCCAACCCCCATTCCTACAAAAGAGGTCCAATAACAAAAAATAGTTAATCACCTCCCTCTTGTTTCTCATTTCTTCCCTAAAATATTCCCTTATCTTCCCTTTTCCCAATCTTTTAGAAACCCTTGCCTTCTGTCTTAGTATCAACTTTAAGACAGAAGAGTGGCAAGGGCTAGGCAATCAGGGTTAAGTGACTTGCCCAGGAAGTGTCTGAGGCCATATTTGAACCCAAGTCCTCCCTACTCTAGGCCTGGCATTCTATCCACTATACTGCCTAGCTGCCCCTTTCTTTTTTTTCTCTCTTTAAGCAAAATAGAACAAAGGCACACCAGGCCTTGAGTTAGTCTTTCTTTGCTCCCTTTTTGACCCTTGAAGACAGCAGAATTCCAAAGAGGCAATGATCTCCACTTTCTCTATTAGTATGTTAGCATTTTATCATTAACTGTTTTATAGTTTTTCTCATCCCTGGCATTGCATTTAAAATTTTCTACTCAACTCTAATTTTCTCAACAGGCATGTATGGCATTTATTTAATTAAAAATTCTTTTTCTTTAGGATTATATTAAGTATATAAAAAGAATTATTCTTAGTAGTAAAGTTTTCTTTTCTTTTGCTTTGTGGTATATTTCATTGCTTTCCTTTCATTTATAGTATTTCTGCTTAATTTTGTATGGTCCTGACTATGACTCTTTGGTACCTGATTTTTTTTTTTTATCTATCAGAAGTTCTGGAGTTTGGCTGTCATATTGGCGTGGCACAGTTCACAAGGTATTCCTCCCAATGAAGAGGCAATGTGGTGTGTCATGGTGAGATTACTGAACTTTAAAAAAATCTGAGTTCAAGTCCTAGCTCCACAGTTTACTAGATGTGTGATTCTAGGAAAATCATTAACTATTTCTGTGAACCTTAATTTAATCTACTACACAGGAGTAAGATAATTGCTAGCTCTCAGACTTGTGAGGAAAGTGCTTAAAGTGCCATAGAAATGAGTTATTATATTTATTCTGCTCCTTGAATAGTTTCATGATTTCTATTAAATATTTTGTACAAACAGCTAAACCTGCCTATTTAGAAATCAAAGTAGAAAGCAAGGATGCTAGCATACAATCAAATGAATTAACAGTCAATACAACTATGACATTAGGAATGTTTTTTTAGAAAGGAAGGAAGGAAGATAAAGAAAAAGAAAGGTGACAACAGGGATTCATTCATCTTGTTCTGCTAACACAGAACCTAAAGTTATCTCACACTTGGGTTTGCCCTCACTCAAGAGAAAAGGAGAAGTAGCTGGAGAGTAGAAGCCCAAGTCTCCATTACCCCCCCCCCCACACACACACACATACACTCTCTCTCTCTCTCTGTCTCTCTGTCTCTGTCTGTCTGTCTCTCTCTCTCCTCTAACAAATAAGCTGTCTACCACTTTTTAAAAATAAATAAACAAATAAACTACTTGAATATCAAGCCCACAGGCTGGTATCTTCTTGAGAAAGACCCATGAGACTTTGTGATGCAATAAGAACTGGAGCAATCTACAATCCTCTGGCATTTCTAGTCTTCAGCCTCCTGTAGGATCATTCTGATGGTGTAAATTCAGCAACTGGGAGAATATCATAAGACAAAGCTCCTAAAGAAAGTCACATTCCCTAACATCCCTTAAAGCCTGTCCAAAAATCTTGAGAAATTGAAGTGTTATCACCAGCATCTAAGGCTCTGGAATGGAGTTGGAGCTAATATAATATTTTAGGTGGGCAGGTTGAATTCAGGAGGGTTGAGGGAATGGGGTTAGAGGGGAGGGATGGAGGGAGGAAAGGTAGGTTCTTGGGTATGACTGCTTTTAAAAAGGACATTTGTAAGCAGCACTTTCTTTGAAAGCAATTCTATATTCTCAAGACATAGCATGGAAGAGAAAACAGAGCTCTTGGAGTCAGGAAGATCTAGGTTTAAATCTATCTCACACTTAGTAGTTGCTCAACTTTAGGCAAATAACTTAATTTCTATGAGCCTCAGTTTCCTCATCTGTAAAATAGTTGTTGGGGGAGTTAAATGAGAAAATATAACAAATATAAAATGATTTTCAAACCTGAAAAGCCCTATATAAATTTAATCTATTTTTGTTCTTAGGGGACAGAAGTCTGATTGACAGGACTTTTATTACAGACCCCATGGACTATGTTTTCTTTTTTTCTTTTTTTTTTTAAGGCAATGGGGGTCAAGTGACTTGCCCAGGGTCACACAGCTGGGAAGTGTCTGAGGCCAGATTTGAACCTAGGACCTCCCATCTCTAGGCCTGACTCTCAATCCACTGAGCTACCCAGCTGCCCCTGGACTATGTTTTCTTAACCCTTATCTTCTTAGAATCAATACTGTGTATTGGTTTTAAGGCAGAAGAGTGATAAGAGCTAGGCAATGAGAACTAAATGATTTGCACAGTTAAGAAATGTCTGAGGTCATATTTGAATCCATGACCTGAGCCACCTAGCCCTCCCCAAGTGCCATTAGTGTACAAAAGCTCCCTAGCACAAAGAATGTGAATATTTAAAGATCTTTAGAATGTAGAACATGTAAGAAATGACGAGAAGCCTAATTTTAATAAAACATGGACAGAACTACACAGAATAATGAACAGTAAAATGACTAGAACCAAGAGAACATCATAGGCAGCTACATATTTTATTCTTGAAGAATAAATTGTGAATTTACCTCCAGAGAGTGAATTGAAAAATGGAAATATGAAAAATATAATTTGTATGAACATATATGCCTCCCAGATGATACCTTCTGTGATAGGGTAGGGAGAAGGAGGCCTGAAACACTTGTGGATAAATTATATTAATGATAATGATAATGATAAAGAACATAGAACATAAAATGCAGGCCTCAAAGAGTAAGAGGCCTCAAAACATAGAATATTATTATAGCTGGAAGGGAACTTAAATATAGACAATCAGAATTAAAAAGGTCTTCATAACAGAATATTAGAGTTTGAAAGAGCTTTAGAGATGATTTAGTCCAATCCTTTTCTACAAAGGAATAAACTGAAGGCAGCTAGGTACATCAGTGAATTAAGAGCCAGGCTGGAGGCAGGAGGTCTTGGGTTCAAACCTGGCCTTAGATACTTCCTAGCTGTGTGATTCTGGGCAAGTCACAACTCCCACTGCCCTGGTCCTTACCTCTCTTCTGCCTAGCCAGGACAGTAACTCAGATTCCCTCCATTTCAGTCTAAACACTCCTTCTACTCTACTGTCCTGTTTGGACTCAAGCTTCTATTCTATTCTCTGGTCTTAGAGCATATTATGTCACATTTCTGAACCCCAGCTCCCTGAAAGGAGGGAGGTGAACTAGACAAAGCCAGTGAGATGAGGTATAGACTATCCCTGTCATCCTGTCTGCTTGACAACAATTAATCATAAAAAAAGTAAGGGTTTTAGTGGATTGCAAGCTCCATATGAATCAATAATGTGATTAGCAGCTTAAAAAAAACCAACTAATGTAATAAATAGCTTTGTTCAGTCATTTCAGTCATGTCCAAGTCCTCAAATGGCCCATTTGAGATTTTCTTGGCAAGAATTCTAAAGTGGTTTGTCATTTCTTTCTCCAGTTCATTTTATAGACAAGGAACTAAAGTGAATAGGGTTAAACGACTTGCCCAGGGTCACACAACTAATAAGTATCTGAGGCTGCATTTAAAATCAGAAAGATGCGTCTTCTTGATTTCAAGCCCAGTGCTCCAGCCAATAAATTACCTAGCTGCCCTGTAATAAAGATTAGGCTGTATTAAAAGAAGAATGCCTAGGGAGATGACATTCTGGCCTGGACAGATTGTATCTAGAAGACTGTATTCATGATCCAACCATTCTGGAAGGCAATTTGGAATTACACCCAAAGGGCACCAAAAGAATGCATGTCCTTTGATACAGAAATACCACTACTGGGTTTGTATCCCAAAGAGATAAAAAAAATGGGAAAGGATCTGTTTGTACAAAAATATTTATAGCTGTGCTTTTTTTTGTGGGGGCAAAAAAATTGGAAAATGAGGGGATGTCCCTCGATTGGGGGATGGCTGAACAAAATGTGGTGAATGTTGGTGATGGAATACTATTGTGCTATAAAGAATGATGAAACGGTTGGTTTCTATAAGAACTGGAAGTACCATGAACTGATGCAGAGTGAGATGAGCAGAATCAGGAGAACACTGTACCCAGTAACTGAAACACTGTAGGAAGATCAAATGGCTTTGCTACTAAAAGAAATGCAATGATCCAGGACAACTCTGAGGGTCCTATGAGAAAGAACACTATTCACATGCAGAGAAAGAACTGTGGGAGTAGAAATCCAGAAGAAAACATATGATTTAACACTTGTTTATATGGATATATTATTTGGGATTTTGGTTTTAAAAGAATATGTATTTCAAAAATGAATAATATAGAAATAGGATTTGAGTGATTATACATGTATAACCCAGTGGAACTGCATGTCAACTACTGGAGGGGGAGGATAGAAGAGAGAGGGAGAAATGAATCATGTAACCACGGGAAAAAATTTAAAAATTAAATTAAAATAAATATATAAATTACATTTACTAAAGACAAAAAAAAGCTGTATTGAGTTCTGGTATCATGTTTTAAGAAGAGCACTGATAACCTCAAGACTATCTAGAGGAGAGTGACCAAGAGGAGAAAGAGACTTAAGAATATGTCACATGGAGATCAACTAAAGGATATGAGGATGTTCACCCTGAAGAAGAGAAGAACTAAGGAGGATATAATAACAGTCTTCAAATATGTGAGGGACTGTCATATGGACAAGGGATTAGACTTGTTTGGTTTAGCTTGAGAGGGGAGAGCTAATAATGATGATTAGAAATTACAGATAGGAAAAATTAGGCTTGATATAAAGAAAAGCTTCCTAAGAATTAGAACTATCTAAAAGTAGAATAAGGCAGTGAAGTGGATAGAGTGCTGGGCCTGGAGTCAGGAAGATTCATCTTCAAATATGGTCTCAGACCCTTATTAGCTGTGTGACCCTAGGCAAGTCACAATCCTGTTTGCCTCTGTTTCTTCATCTGTAAAATGAGCTGGAGAAAGAAATGACAAACCAATTCAGGAGCTTTGCCAAGAAATCCCCAAAATGGGTCATAAAGAGATACTACTGAAACAATCAAACAAAAAAGTAGGATGGATTGCCTTAAGTATTCATTGGTTCCCTCTCACAGAGATCTTCAATGACTAGACCACAAAAGGTTGCTTTGTTCAAGCATGGTTTACAATGGATGACTGCCAAGGTTCCTTCCAACTTTCTGGTTCTGGCCTCCCATAGTCATAAGATTTAGAAGCAGAAGAAACTTTAAGGATCATTAAGTCTAAACCCTTCATTTTAAAGATGAGAAGACTGAGACCAGAAAAGTAAAATGGCATGCCTATGGTTGTTCAGATAGCAAATAGCAGCACTGGGATAAGAACTCTGATCTGCTAGTCATATACCTTGCTTTTCCCACCAGATTAGGTTGGCAATCTGAAAAGGAACTGTGCTTACACAGGTATGGGACACAATTTGTTTTCAAGACCCTTTGATCCCCCTTCTACTGCACTCTCCTCCTTTTCAGTACATAATCCTTCTCCCACAAGTACCAGAAGCCCATAAGTGCCCCAAGCCCATAAGTGCCCCAAAGTTTCTGTTGTCCCTTTTTACTTCATTCCCCCCTCTTACCCTATTCCCCAAATAGTATTACAAATTATAAATAAAATCCCCCCAATACAAAATGGGTGTCGCATGTTTAACTCCAGCTGATCTCATAAATAGGGCATTAGGAAGTGGTTCTATGAGTGCAACTCGGTGATGTAGTGGATAGAGAGCTGAGCCCAGAGTCAGGAAGACCTGATTTCAAATCCAGTCTCAGATGTTTACTGGCTGTGTGACCCTGAGCAAGACATGATTTGCCTCAGATTCTTAATCTGTAAAATGAGCTGGAGAAGGAAATGACAAACCATTCTACTATCTTTGCCAAGAAAACCCCAAAATGGGTCACAGAGAGTCCCATATGACTGAACAACAATAGTGGTCATGGCATCTCAAGATTTTAAGCTAGAAGGTAAAGTTTATTAATCAGCTATTCTGACTCTCTTGTTTTACATATGAAGAAATTGAGACCTAGATATGAAAAATGCCTTGCCTCAGGTCACGCTGGTTAAAAATTATAAGAGGCAAGATTCAAACCCCTCTCTTTACCTCAAGTCCAGTACTCTGTCTATTAAAATACTGTCTCCCTGGTCAGGCACTAATATTAGAAATCTAATGCCCAGTCTTCAGTAACTCTGATGAACATGATAATCATAACTAGAGCAAGGCAACTAGGGCTTTGTCCCAGGACAGGAAATGGTTTTTGTTGTCATTGTTATTCAGTCATTTCAGTCATGTATGACTTTTCATGACCCCATTTGGAAAGGATACCAACTTCCTTGAAACACTTCCTCTCCACCCAGCACTATCCCTAACAGAAGCAGGGTGCTGCTTCTCGGCAGACACACTTTCAGAAGTATAGAAACCTCAATCTGTCCCAGGTTGCACTTCATCCCCACAATGACTGAACCCCAGGTCAGCACTTCCTCTCCCAGCCTTGCTCGTCCCAGGTGAAAACACTACTGCAATGACGTATTTAATAATCTTCAAAGAGCTCCTTCTACCCAGGCTCATGTTTTCATCTGATCTGAACCGCCCTGAGTTAACATGGGGAGGACTGATTGGTAGTGTGCTTACCACACCTGTGCCCAGGGCAGACTTCAAAGAACATTCATTGAGGAAAAAGGTAATAAAGACAGTTTCCTGGTGGCTTATTCCAAGAGTATGTGCGTGCGATTGATTGATCAATTGATCAATGATCCATCAAACTGGTAATGGGTAAATTTAATCCTCAGAAAAGGGGAAGGGTTGTGTGGGCAACTCTGCTCTGCTGTTCTTTCAAACAGACTGGGAAACTACACAGAAAGCTGTATGGCTTCAGCCTTTCACCAGAATGTGCAGAGATGAATTAGTGGCGCCTGGCTGTGAGTCACTGAGGAAGTTTGAAGATTCATGACTCCCCAAGCATCTTGTGAAATATGACTAATGAAGCAATTTCCAGAAGAGAGGACTTAGTTTTACAAATCTTCCAAGAACCCTCCCTATCACTTTTCCTTTCTTTCAGCTTCTCCTCTCCCTAAGTATCTTGCTTGAAGGAATAGGGACTTCAGATCAATCACTCAGCCTAAATGAGCAGCTAAAATAATACCCTGAATGGAAAGTGGGGATTTATTTTGTCTGGTGGATGTGGCCTCACTAGCTGCTGAGGCAGCATAGAAAACTCAAGACATTGTCCAATAGGGTTTGAATCCCTGCTTAATCTTAAAGTGACCAGTGTCTCTAGGTGGTCAAGGTAGTTCCTGAGGTGTAGGACATTGCCCAAAAGGGGGAGGCAATAGCAGATACATTTTAATATTCTTTTATGAATGCACATATTTTCATTTCCAGGAAATCCTCATTCCTGATTGTATGCATTCATTTATTCTGTGATAAGTCAGGGTGTGGATGTTACCTTGATAACATGAAGGCTCAAGCCAATAGAGTCAAGAGACAAGTGACCCAATTTTCAAAAATTGCTGAGGATGTCCAAATGCCTTGCCCCAGACTCCAGTCAGTGAAAGAGAATGGATACTCCTCATCCTCCCAGGGACCTACAAACTCCAACAGGGCACATTTTAAAAAGACTACAAGACAATACCCTCTGGGAAAAAAGGCTTCTCTGGAAGCCAAGACTCCTGGGTTCTAGACAAAGCAGTATGGTGTACTGAAAAGAATACTGAATTTAGAATCAAAGGGTCTAGTCTCAAATCTCACCTCTGTTAATTTGGGCAGCTCATTTAACCTCGGTTAAAGGTGTCTCTGCTTCTTCATCTATAAAATAACTGAACTAAATGATCTCTAAGGTTTTTTCCCCAACCCTTTAAAAAAACAAACCAAAAAATCCTTATATGTTGGAATTGTGTATTGGTTCCAAAGCAGAAGGGTGGAAAGGACTAGGCAATAGGGTTAAGTGACTTGCCCAGGGTCACACAATTAGGATGTGACTGAAGTCATATTTGAACCCAGGACACCCCCTCCCCCCAGCTCAAGTCCTGGCTTTCAATCCATTGAGCCATATAGCTGCTCTGCTTTTTCCAATTCTAAAGCTATAATCTGAGTCCTAACTCTGCGGCTAACTTGCTGTGTTACCTTGGGCAAATTATTCTACTTCGTCAAGCTTCCAATTCTTCAACGTTAAAATGAAGGGTTCATGATACCCTATCACCATCGGCAGAGCGCTCACAGCTCATCTAGTCCAACCCGTACCTGAATAGATATCCCCTTGAAACATTCTCAACGACTGGTTATTGGACTTTTGAATGTTTCAGGATGGTGAACTTGCTCCTGCCTGCCTAGTAATCTGTAAGTTCTCTTCCATTTCTAACATTCCTTTCTGTTCTAAGCTACTTCAAGCAAGGGAAGAGGGAGGTGGGAGAACCAAATGCACCCCCGGGTTACTGGCCTCATCCTTCCTGGTGGGTTTGGTGAGGGCTTTGAGACTTCCTTTGTTTCCCAGAAGCCAGTGAAAGAGGTACAAGGTTTCCCTGGGTCAGGTCCTCTGATTTGTTTGCACATGGTAATGGACACTGCTTTAAAATTATAGGTTAGTTCCATATTCCTGTTTCCTACCCCAGTTACGGCTGCCTCCCTGTTCCCTGCGCTTCGGCAGCAGGCGATTTACATGTAGGACACAGAGTTCATTATGACCTGAGGCCAGATGTTCCAAAGGAAGAAGAAGGCGGGGGTGGAGGAAGGCAGCCAGGACACATTTGTCAAAACCTCAAGTCAATTCGCAGTTATGGCACAAATGACCCTGGCTCCTTGGGGTCACCCTCGTTCTCCATTACTGTCCCTTCCATTCTCCTCTCCTCTGATACGCGTGACTGGTTACAGCTTTGTTCCCTGCCTAGACTTTCCATCCATTCCCTTGAGTCAGGAGAGATGGAAAAGTACCAGGACATCTTGAGTAGATGAGAAAGCAGAGAGCTACTCAAACAGCACGTACTATTTGACCCAACAGATTAGGCATCTCAGAAAGCAACAAGAAGCCCAAAATGGGGCCAAAAAAAAAGAGCAAATTCTCACTCAGCATCAGCCCTCATTACTCCATCCCAGTGATTTGTCCTGGGGGTGTTTGGTTGATGAAGCCAAGTACAGTAGTGAAAAATAATCCTAGAATTATGTTTTTAAGAGCTGGAAGATATCTTAGAAGCTATCTAGGTCATCTCCCTCATTTTATAATTGAAGAAATTGAGACCCAAAGAGATGAGATGACTGACATAAAATAACATAGCTAATAAGAAGCAAGACCAGGATTTGAACCCAGGCCCTCTAGTTCTAAATCCAGCTATTCAAGGCACATGTGCCATAGTTATTAGTTTACTTTTTTAGTTTATTTGGTGGATTTTTTAAACACCTGCCTGTTACAAAACATTTTTGCTTATGTAACAAAAGCTGTGTTTATAAGTAGCTGTTTCCTCCCAGTAGCTCTTGAAGGAGAGCAATATAAGAATTCTCTGTATTCTTTTTTAAAAACTTTGTTATAAGAGATGGTACTTTGGGAGAGGAAAAGAAAAGGGATACTGGGACAAATGTATGTGACATAAAAACTTATTATCACTAAAATTATCAGTAAAAGCTCATGTTAAAAAAGGTGTATATTTGAGAGACAAGATAACTGAGGCCCAGCATCATCATAATCAGTGAGCAGAAGAGCCAGATCTCACGCAGCTCTTACATTCCCTAGCATTCCTTCCCCCTTCCTATTCTGCTGCCTCTTAACTGGATCTTCCCCAGCCATAGCCCTGGGAGCTGGAAAGATGGGCACCTGGGTTCTAATTGCAAATCTGCTTCTCACTACCTGTATGACCTGGGAAAAGCCACTTCGTTTCTTTGTGTCTTTGCTGCCTATCTTTTCATCTGTAAAATGATTAGATGATCTCTTAAGGTTCCTTCCAGCTGCAAACTCATATTCCTATTAGTAAAGTTATGGGTCTCTGATTCCAAACATCATGCCTTTTTTTTTTTAACCTCTCCCTTCCATCTTGGAATTAATACTGTGTATTGGTTCCAAGGCAGAAGAGCAATAAGGGCTAGGCAATGGAGTTAAGTGACTTGCCCAAGGTCATAAAGCTAAGAAGTGCCTGATGCCACATTTAGACCCAGGACCTCTTGTCTCTGTGCCTGGTTCTCAATCTGCTAAGCCACCTAGCTGCCCCCAACACCCTGTTCTTTCAACTACAACAGTCTTATCCAAACCTATACTTCCCCCAGCCCTGGTCATTGGTCTCAATTCCAAGGTGGAAGGGGGCATGAAAGCAGGCACAGGTGTGTCAGAGGAAGAAGGAAAGAAGTGGTTGAAGAAAACAGATCTTGTCTGTATCAGAAGCAGCCCTAAGAGGTTTGGGACCCTATCACAAAACTTAAGCTGCCTTCAAACAAAAAACACCTCTCTCCTAACTCTACCACTGGTTTACTCTTATTGCTGTTACCAGAAGGAATAAGGAAGAATCCTGATTTTAAAATTATAGGTTAATTCCATATTCCTGTTTCCTACTCCAGTTACTCTATAATTAAATCATATATTTGTTTGTCCAGACATTTTGAATACAAAATCTATGACAAGAGTGGGGCCTCTAGGGTTACAAAGTACATTTGGAAGGTAGGGTCAAGATACCCGATTTGTTTCATTTCTTATGCTAGGTACTACTACTTAGCATATGTTGTAGTTAGTTGTTCAGTCAAGTCTGACTCTTCACGACCCCACTTCAGACTTTCTTGGCAAAGATAATAGAGTTATTTGCCATTTCCTTCTTCAGCTCATTTTGCAGATCAGGAAACTGAGACCAACAGGATTAAATGATTTGCCCAGGGTCACACAACTAGTAAGTGTCTGAAGCCAGATTTTAATTTATGAAAGTGAGTCTTCTTTACTCCTAACTTCCTAACTCTATCCACTCTATCACCTAGTTTTTGCCCTACAGTTTTATTACAATTATATTATTAACATTTATTAGAAGGAAGAGGAATTAAGAGAAATAACAGGAAAATAGGAGTCACAGAATCAGAGGAGAATCAGAGATCCCTCAACTTGACCCCTCAAAGGTATAGTGAATATCCCCAGATCCAAAAGATCTAGCTATCAATATATAATTCTTGAGATGGAAGGGACCCTAGAAGTCATCTACTCTGGAGCTACCTTTCCTGACTGGACTTTGCCACCAAATTTCATTTCCATTTTCTTTCCCCCACTGCCTTTGACCCTCTTCTCCTATTGGTGAGTTCTTTCCAGGATCTCCATTTTGAGGAAAGACCCAGACTAGCCATGCTTCACTCTCTTGATTTAGCCACCATTTTTGTTCAGGCATTTTCAGTTATATCTGATTCTTCCTGACGTCATTTGAGGTTTTCTTGGCAAAGTTTGCCATTTCCTTCTCCTGTTCATTTTACAGTTGAGAAAACTGAGGCAAACAGGGTTAGGTGACTTGTCCAGGATCACAGAGCTAATGAGTGTCTGAACCTTAATATGAACTCATTAAGGTGAATCTTCCTAACTCCAGGCCTAACACTCTATCCTTTGAGCCACTTAGCTCTCCCTTTGGCCACCATACCCTGCTCTTTTATGCATTATCTCCTTCATTAGAATATAAGCTCCTTAAGGGAAGGGCATTCTTTTCCCTTGTAATTGTATCCCCAGTGCCTAGTAAAATGCTTGGCACATAGGAAGCATTTAATAAATCTTTAACTTGACTCCTAGCCCAGGTTCTAGCTACCACAAGGGGTAGTGTGGCATAGGAGATAGAATGTTGGACTTTGAAGTCAGGAAAAAAACAAGTTTAAATCCTGACTCAGATGCTTACTAGCTATAAGACTGGAGTTAGTCCTAGTTTCTCCATCTCTAAAGTGTGAGTAGTAAAGCATCCTTATCTACAGGATTATTGTGAAGGTCAATGGGATGATGTATTTAAAAGGCTTTTCAAACCTTAAACCTGGTGTCCTTCACCTTTCTGTGTGTCCTAGGCCCTTCTGGCAGTCTAGTGGAGCTCATAGAAACCTTCTCAGAATAATGTTTTTAAATACATGAAATAAGATACATAGTATTATAAAAAAATACAGTGAAATAAATATTAAAATATTAAAAAAAAACAAGTTCATGGACCTCAGATTAGGAATCTCTGCCTTCTGGCCTCAGACACTTCCTAGTTGTGGGACTCTAGGTAAGTCATTTGACCCCAATTGCCTAGCCCTTATCATTCTTCTGACTTAGAATTAATACTGAAACAGAAGGTAAGGATTTTTTTTTTAATCTCTGCCTTAATGTTGACTAGCATTATTACAATCCTGGCTTCTTAGAAGATAGAGGCAAGATGATGGGTTGCACTAGGATTTAACTCCAGAGACATACCACCAGACAAAGGTCTCTCAAAGCAATAGTTCTTTGTTTTCAGTACTTCCTTGATCCCTCCATTTGCCATGTTCTCTTGTCTGACCTCATAGCCAAAAGTGGCGAATTAATGCTAAAATGGTCTTCAAGAGCCCTTGAAGAATTGGAGAGGGCAAAATCTACCTTAAACCTAGGAGCATTCCTGCTCCTACCTACCCCACCATGGAATCTACTCCCTGGTACTCAGCTCAGCTCCACAACCTTACTGTCTCCCTGACTCAGACTTACTTTTATCCTCCCCTATTCCCTCATCATAACTGGGGATCTCAGAAACTGCCCAGTGGGGACTAAGACCCTGGAGCCAGCCTTTGCACCCAAGCGAACCTGGAGCAAGTATCTAGGGCCTTAGAGATCTGACATTTTACCTAGTTCTTTCCCTAGCCTTCTGCAAGGCAAAACAGACTTCTCCTTTGTTCTTCCGCTTTTCAGAGCAAGCCTTTAAGGTTTTCCTTATTTGAACCTCCACTGGGCTTTCCTTTATACACACTTTAAAAGACTCATAAGGCCAACCATTCACTTTTCCCCATAGCCAGGTGCTCATCAATATAAAGTCCTAGAGTATACAAGGTCCAATCTAGAAAGAGCTTAATTAACTTTTGGCCCAATCCCTCATTTCCACCCTCCACCCCCCAACCCCAAAAGGAAGCTGAAGCACAAAGAAGGGAAGCAATTTGTCTAAAGTCACACAGCAAAGTCAATGAGAGGTCCAGGGATAGAATCCAGGCCATCTGACTCCTGGGTCACTGCTCTTTTCTACTAAACCTACCCTTGCCTTCCCAGTGATAATCCTTCCCATGGGTAGGATCCAGGATTGAGCACCTTGTAGATGCCATAGGTGAGCCCAATGTGGGGTCTATTAAAGGTGTTACTTAAAGACAGTGCTACTTGTATTCATATCTCTCCTTCTTCCTAAGTCTTCACATGTACATTAAATAAAAACAAGGTTTAATAAATGTTGATTGAATTTGCTCTCACTGCTGATGAATAGCTTTCTCCTCCCTTTCTCAATACAATAAGTTAGGAGGTAGCTAGGTGTCTCAATGGATTGGGAGCCAGGCCCAAAGATGAGGGATCCCAAGTCTAAATCTGGCTTCAGACACTTCCTAGCTGTGTGACCCTGGGCAAATCACTTAACCCCCATTGCCTAGCCCTTATTGCTCTTCTGCCTTAGAACCAATACACAGTATTAATTCTAATAAAGAAGATAAGGGTTTAAAAAATATAATGAGTTGGTCAAGAAGAAATTCACTTGTTATATAAGACTCTGGGGGAAAAGATCAAAGGATCATAAAACTTAGACCTGGAAAGAAATATGAAAGATCAGTTAGCCCAATAGTTCTGAAACTAGGGTTTATTAACTTTTTTAAAAAATACATTTTGTTAATTGTTGTAAATGTATATATGTTAGATGTACATCTGTATATATAATTTATTTTGACAAGTGTATACAAATTATCTATTTTTATATCCTATATATGTGATTTCCTTTATAATCCTATATATTTTATCTTTGCATTTTAAAAGATTATTCTGAGAAAGGGTCTCTGGATTTCATTACACTTCCAGAGTGGTCTGAGAGATAAAAAAGATTAAGGACCCCTGAAGCCCAAACCTCTCATTTTACAGGTTAAGAAACAGGCTGCTCAAAATCATATTGGTAGTAACAGGCATAATTTACAGTCTGGGGTTCTGACTCGAAATCTAATGTTCTTTCTAAGACACCATATCTTCTGTCTTAAATATGGGAAAATAGGACTTGGGTGCTTGACTCATTTACAAGGAGGAACAAAGAAATAGGGGTCTTCTCTTGTGAGTACCTCAGACCTATGACTGGACCATCACAGGACTGAAGGAGGGAGACAGAAACAAAAAATGGGGGTAGATAAGAAAAAGCTCTTTAAGTAAAGCAAACTTCTAGAAAATCAGCTAAAAGGGACCATCCCTTGCCATCCCATCCAACCTCTCTTTTCCAGAAGAAGAAACTGAAGAGTAAAGAAAATAAGAGACTGCCCATGGTCACACAGGCAGTCATTGGCAGAGCATGTCTCCCAGCCCCTAATCAGTGCTCTTTCCATTATAACCTATGTAAGAATGTAGTGGAACAGGGAAACAAAGAAAAGGGCCAACGAAGAGAAGATTCTCTCTGGCTGGGTCGTTCAGTCTCCTTTTGAGGAGATAGCCATTTGTGGAAACTCAGGACTGGTGAAAAAAGAGGTAGAAGGGGACTTAAGGAGAAATCAAAGGAGTGTGAAAAGAATACAGCCTGGAAGGAAAGCCGAGGTGATTATAAAAGCTCGAAAGATACAAACTAGAGGCTCTGTTCAACCCCAAATCAGATAAACAATTATAAAACAAGGACAACAACTTTACCTCCCTTGATGTTCACAGGATGTATTGAGTTAAAGATTCTTTGTGCCTGATTTGGCTCCTGAAATCCCAGAGAAGTGAGGTTCCCTCTTTGCTTCTCAGAGACACTCCCGCTCCTTCTGATCAGACACACCTTTAAATTGGGGAAAGAACCAATTTTCTCTCCAGCATAGACTATCAATGGAGAAGGAGGACCTTGATACTAGGGTCCGAGCTCGGTTCCTGAGCTCCAGTCCAAGCCTCCTGGGCTCTGTGGATCTCCAGCCGTCTCTGGCTGGACTCGCCCCGGTAGTGCCAGGAGGCGGGTCATAGAAGCTGCTCTCAAATTGCAGCTGCCTTCTTCACAGCTAGGGGAAGTCTGACCGCCTCTGTTTGGCGGGCAGCCACTTAGAAAGCCTTCAGTGTGCTGGCGGGCTTAGGAATGCAGGCAGCAGAGGCCGCTGAAAATCCTGTCCCATATTTCTTTATCACCATCAATAAAATCTCCTTTCACTCTCCCTTCCTAAGCTGGACGAGAGGGAGAAGGGAGAGAAGAAGGGCTGACTTTCTCACTCAGGTCACCAAATTCAGACCCTCACCCCTCCTCTGCAAGGCCAATCAAGGATCACATGATTTAGAGTTAGAAGGAAACTGAGGGATCATCAGTCTAGTTTAAGAGACCACAATAAGAAACCCACTGACTTCGAGAAGGGAGAAGGAGAAACCTCAGTTTCAGCTTCAGTTTCCTCATCTGTGAAATGGGGATAATAACATTTATCATACTTACCCTCACTTAATTTGACAGGAAATTCTATCCCCTAACTCCCTTCCTGTTTGTTCTGAATATTTTTTAAAATGTATATATTTGTTACATCAAAATATCCAGGTAACTCCCTTCATCCCCTTCCACCCCCATTAGAAATGGCATCATTTGACAAAAAGATAAATGTACATCTAAAACCATTTCGTTCTTATATCTCTCTAGCAGTTCTTTTTCAAGAAATGGATATATCCAAATCATTCTTCAAACAATATTTCTGTTGCTAATGTTTGTACTGAATCTTGTTGCTGTTGTTCTTTGTTTTCAAAGAGGACCAGTGACATCACTGGGTGATGTCTTGACTTGTGCATGAATTGGATTTAGGTGAAGCAGAATTGCACAAAATCATCAGCCTCACTATCTTTGAAAAACATCAAAGTTCAGTGGCAAGGGAGTCAGGATGATGAGTGATTGCCCAGGATGCAGTGGATGGCCTTGGCATCTTCAATGTCTGACCAGGCTCTCAGTCCAACACCTGCTTCAGCCATCTTCATGACTATTGGAACAAATTGTTCTCATCAGTCCATTCTGCCAGAAGAAGTCTTCATGTGCTTGAGGTAGACATCCCCCTAATTCACCAACAGGTTTGTGGCCTGTTGGTTACCCTTACCGTAGTTTAAAATCCCATCTGCAGAGATGGATTATTGAAGTGTGATCTCCTGCTCGTGCTAAAGCTTCTTGGAGCCACAGGTGAAAGTTGGGTGCCAGGTGGACACCAAAGATGGATAAGCAGCCTTGAAAAGGGCTCGGCAAGTCCTCTCACACTAGAAGTACCAGTCCTCCCTAAGAAATCCTAGCATCATCACTAGACTGAAAAATTTTTTTAATTATAATACCGTAATAACAAATGTGGAAATAGAGGCTATGAGAGGGAAATGTATACTGGTTAACAATAACAAAAGTTAATCTTTTAAAATCTGAAGAGAACAAGCTCTTGGAGAACATCTATTCTAATATACTTGGTAAGTTGCCATCTAGCCTCCAAATGAAAACCTCCAATAATAGGAGATTATTAAGTTTTTCCTTATGTTGAACCAATCAATCTATCTATTTATTTATATCTAACTATCTATATATTTATGTATATACATCCCATAGTTTTATTAATGAAAATTAAGGTCTCTATAGGCAATATTTCTACTTGTAAATAAAATTGAATTATAGGATTCTGAAATCAAGTGCTTTTTAATAATTTAACACAAAACTTCATCTTTTTAAATCCTTACATTAAGGGGCAGATGAACTAATTAATGTTAACTAATTCATTTTTTAAACTCTTTCTGACATAGTAACAACTCTAAGTTAGAAGGGCAAGGGCTAGACAAATGGGGTTAAGTGACTTGTCCAAGCACATAGCTAGAAAGTATCTGAGGTCACATTTGAACACAGGTCCTCTGGACTCCAGGCCTGGCATTCTATCTGCTGAGCCATCTAGCTGCCCTTATCCATGCTACCTTGAGATTATTAGTTTATTACTGTACCCAAGTCATCTCAAAGTTGTGAGTAAAAATGTTAAAATTACCATATCCATATAATCTCAGAGTTATCAAGTAGCATTTGGTGTTCCACCAGTCTTATTATATATGTCTGGAACTTATCTGAGATTTACATATCATAAGACCAAAAGGTCCTAACAACAAAGCCTGAAAGGCTTTCTCTGACTTAGCACACATTACCATTAGGTGACTTTTAGTTAATAAATGATACAGTTTGCAAAGTATGCTCCTTTGATCTTTGAGATGGTTTGCATATGTCTTCTAGGTTCCTTTTTGATACTGGAACTTTACTAATTACTTATACATTTACTTACCATATTGACTAGAAGGGAAAGGGATGGACAGGGAGATCAAAACAAGATACAATTTTAACACATTAGACATCAAGTCTAATTTAAATATTGGTTAGAAAATGGGAGGGTAAAAGAATTTAGGACCTGCTGCTAACTTCAGTTTTAGTGAGAAGGCCAAGTAAGGGTTAGGGTTAGCTCCCAGATGACTTGAAGGCAAAGCACAGTTAGTCTCTGGATGAATATCCCCTTGGTCTTCTACTTTTTTAAACCTATATTTGCATATTTTCATTAATAATTTGTACTATGCCTTTTTCCACAGCAGAATTCTTTCCCGATATCCTAACCCTTTCCTTTCCTCCATGCTCCCACACACACATGCATGCATACATGAGCACATACACATTGAATCCTCTCTTGGAATCAAGAGCAATTTAAGAAAACCTAACCAATAAAATGATCCAACATTACCAATGTGAACTTTAAATTACTCCACCCCATTTAGATCTTACTTTATAGGAAGATAAAGTTGTAAACTTCTGATTGAACAGTGAAGATATTTAGTTCTCACCTTAAAGTAAAGCTAGAACTTTAAGCTAAGTCTATTTTTAGATCTTAATACAAAAAGATGTTAAGTGACTATAAACGTTAAATTAATCACAAAAAGGTCAAGTAACTAACAAAAGGTGAACTTAACAAAGAAGTGTTAAGTAACTCTAAAGATATAATCTAATCAAAGAAAATGAGAACTAAAGAATGGGCATTTAGAGGAGGGGACATAAGGGTGAAAGGTCTATATATTGGCTTACTTCCTCTCTCTGGTACCTTTTGCGATGAAGAGTTGGCTGAGAGCAGCATGCTGGGCCTTTCAGCATCCTAGTGTGGCTACAAGCTATTGTCTGGTTTGGTGGTGAGTTACTGGCTGATTTTTCCTCCTTTACTTTCCAATTTTATCCTCTTAGAAGCCTCTAATCTTCTTCAGAGACCTAGAGGTGGGAATTTTAAAACTCTCCCTGACACAGGCCAGGCAGGAGAAATCCTATATCCTCTTCCCTCCTTCTCCTTAAATTCCTTCCCTCTATATTAATTAAATTACCATAAATTTCCAGACTGACTAGGATATTTTATTTGGGATTTTCCCTGGGGACCAATTAAATCTAGATTTTAAGTCACAACTCTAAAATTATCTTTACACCAACATCATTCCACATCCATAGCTCCTACTTCTACTAAGCTTTTCCTGATTGGAAACAACTATATCTCTCATAAACAAGCTCAGTGAACACCTTGCCCATACAAAAGAGTAGATGTGACTTATGTCCTACTCCCTAGAACTTCTTTCCTCCTGATGCAAGAAGTCCTAATAACAAATCATACTTCTTCCTTCTTCTTTTATAAAATGCAAATTTCCCCCTTAGGTAACCTGGTCCATAATAATAACTGGTATCCTATAGCCTTTAAAGATTACTAAATGTTTTATTGTATTTGAGTCAGACAATGACCATACCAATAATGAGTCCTGCCTATTAAAATATAATCAATTTGACTTTTGCAATATTATCGGAGTCTCACTATATCTATAAACTTACCATTTTCTTTCTAAGAGAAAGAAAAGTCTTTGGCCTCTCTCATTCCTTCTTTCTGATCCATAATTCTTACTTACCTTTTTAGGTCACAGAATATCAAAGTATATACTGATATAATATTAGGAGGGTCTGGATCTTCCTAGAAATTCTTTTTTGTCTTCATCTTCCTCATAAATGTTGTTGAATAGGGTGCAGCTATTTTAATAATAGTATTTTTGCAATTTTATGAGTACTGCAATACAAGTTAGCCAAATGTCCCACAAAATAATGTTTTAGATTGCTTTAGAAAGTATAATAAAACCAACTCCACCAGTTCCTTTCTTTGCTTCTCCATGGAATGAGTTCCTAGGAACCATGCTTTTATTTAGTTTCAACTTCTTTCTAATAGTTTTATTTATAAAAGTTTTCTTAGGTTAAGATTGTCGTGATTTGAGTCCTTCAGCAATATGCTGTGAAGATTAGATTTAGTTATGTCCTGATTGTAACAATGAAGATACTTAGCTCTTTTCTTTATTGTGAAGATAAAATTGTAATCTCCTGATTGTAACAATGAAGGTACTTAGTTCTTCCTTTATAGTGAAGCTAGAATTGTAAGCTACAATCTATTTTTAGATTTTAACTACAAAAAGGTGTTAAGTAACTACAAAAGGTGAACTTAACAAAAGAGGTGTTAAGTAATCCAAAAAGATATAATCAAACCAAAGAAGGTGAAAACTACAGAATGAACAGTCCTTGAGAAAATCTAACCAAGGAAGGTGAGAACTAAAGAGTGCATAGATACCAAAAAAAAATGAGGCAAGAAATAAAAAAAATGAAGAAAGGCTCTTTGAGGAAAGAACAAAATCAAAAGCTAGAAAAAAAATCAAAGAAACTATAAGATAAGTAATATTTTTAAACTGTTCTGGATGTACCTGTACAAGAATATTTATCACAGTTCTTTTTGTGGTGGTAAAGAATTGGAAATTGAAGGGATGTCCATCGATTTGGGAATGGCTGAAAAATTATGGTATACTATACTATTGTGTTGTAAGAAATGAACAGAATGATTTCAGAAAGAGCTGAAAGACCTACATGAATTGATGAAGAATGAAATAAGCCAAACCAGGAGAATATTATATACAGTAACAAATATATTTTGGAATGATCAACTATGAAAGACCTAGCTACTCTCACCAATACAGTGATCCAAGACAATTCTGAGACATTTATGACAAAGAATGTTATCCGCCTCCAGAGGAAGAACTATTAGAGTTGGAATGCAGATCAAAACATGATTTTTTACTTTTTTAATTTAGGTTTTGGTTTTATATGATTATTCTCTTACAAAAATGAACAATATGGAAATATTTTGCATAATACATTGTACAACCCAGATCAAATTCCTTGCCAGCTCCAGGAAGGGGAAAGACGGGAGGGAGACAGACATTTGGATCATGTAACTTTAGAAAACTTATGGGGAAAATTATTATTACATGTAATTGGTAAAATGTATATCTATATCTTTAAAAAGAAAAAAAATAAAACTGTCTTGGAAAAGAGGTTATTTTAGAATAAATTATTAGACTCCCTAAAAACCATAATTTTTTTAAAGCCTAGACAGTCTATTTCAAGAAATCACAAATAATAACTACTTAGATTTCTTAGAACTAAAGGATAAAGACAGAAAGAATCTATTGATCATCTCCTAAAAGAAACCATAAATGCAAAAGTCCCAAGAATGTTACCACCAAAATCCATAGCTTCCACATCAAAGAAAAAAAAATACTACTAACATCCAAGAGGAAGGAATTTGAGTGCCAAGAAATCAGTCAGGATCACATAAGACCTGGAAGCTTATACTATAAGTCATTGATCTTGAAAGATAGTATTATTTTTTTTAAAAGAGAGACTTTCAACTAAGAACAACTTGCCCTGCAAACCTGAGTATTTTAAAAAATGGGCTTTTAATGTAACAGAGGACTTTCAAACATTCTTAATAAAAACAATAGAAAGTAATAGGAGTTTTGAAATACAAATACAAGTCAAGAGAAACCTCAAAAAGTAAATTTAATTAAACAATTGGAAGGAGTTACATGATGAAATAGTGCTAACATTCTAATATAGGGAAAAGAAACAAATGTCCCTTTAGAACGGTGGTTCTCAACTTTTCTAATGTCGTGACCCCACAATACACTTCTTCATGTTGTGGTGACCCCAAACCAAATAATTATTTTGGTGGCTACTTCAAAACTGTAATTTTGCTACAGTTATGATTCGGAATGTAAATACCTGATATGCATTATGTATTCTCATTGCTACAAATCAAACATAATTTAAACATGTAAAAAATAGACTCGAATACAGGACTACAATCCCCATGAGCCTTTGCTCCACTTCCCCAGGATGCCTTGTAATCTCACCTGGGCCGAGATTGAGAAGGCATTTAAGCTGATTCAAAGGCTTTTGAGGGGGCTCTTGGGTCTTTTTGGACTTCCATTTTGGAGCAGGCGCGGCTCTTGCGTGATGTGAGGTTATTTTGTCTAGGCCTCTGGCCTAGGCACATGTTTCTTACTTGTATATTCTTTAATCTTTAACCTTTAATAAACCTCTAAAAAATATAATACTTCTTGCAGAGAGAAACTAATTTCTACCTGCCTCAGATGCCTCAGTCCCCCGTCTCCCCTAAATTTTAATCTTTACAGTTTGGCAACCACGAAGGGATAAAAAAAACTCAATCTTCTGAATTCTTTTCTGATCTTTAGTTCAACTTTTAATAGCTAGTACCTAGAAAAAAAATTTTTTTTTGAGCCATATCTCTCTGGCCAAGGTTTTCTACCCTCACAAAGCTGCTACAGGCTCTGGACCTGCTGCCCACCCCACCTGGCTTGGCCCCGATGCTTCCTGCCTGCAGCCTGCAGCCCTTATCGTCCTCACCTGGTACCTGGTCCCAGCCTTGCCCACCCCCGCAGTCGCTCCTGCTCCTGGCCTCTCACCTGCCCGCTGCCTGCCCCCCCCATACTAATGAACCCCATGTTACCTGAAAGGTGGGTAACAGCTATTATGATTGTCTATTAGACACCGGAGCTTCCTGGTCTGTATTAAAGAGAACACCTGATTTACAATGTTATTCTGTTGGCTCAGAGAATGTAATGGGAGTATCAGGAATAACCCAAAGAGTTAAAAGACTTCCTCTGTATTTCATCAAATCCAAGATTTAAATTTTGTTCGAGAGAGAAATCTTCAGAGAAGAAGCTTGCTAACTAACTGAATCCAGAGAATGAACTGTTTGCAGAAAGATATCTAAACCTTTTCACTACAGGAAGATCCAGAATGAACCTTGGGGTGTGGTTGATTGAACATTTTTGAATGTACTCTCTTATGCCAAAGGGGACTGCCCCCTAATTGGCTTTTGTCAATGCGCCCAGCAAAACATTGGTTTGCTGTCCTTCTCTCTCCTCTATTTCCCCATATTTACAACTATTACAATTTTCCTCTTAGTGGGTAAAAAAAATTTTTGTATACACTTATAGTTAGAAATTTTTGGGGTGCAGTATGCTTATGTTTAGTGATCAATTGGGGAGACTAGTCTCCCAATCATCATCAGGGGGGATTGTGAATTTTAAAAGTCTCCATCTTGGTCTAGCACCCAAAAATTGTGCACACCCACACTACACGGGCATGCGCTAGTCAATGACAAATCAGAAATAACTAACTGCCCACCTGGGCTGTCCTAAGCCAAGCTAGAGCCAACCATTGGATTTGTGAGACACAGGAAGTGAGGTAGGGAACAGCCTCTGGAATTCGCGCATTTCCTGTGTCTCACAAATCCAATGGTTGGCTCTAGCTTGGCTTAGGACAGCCCAGGTGGGCAGTTAGTTATTTCTGATTTGTCATTGACTAGCGCATGCCCGTGTAGTGTGGGTGTGCACAATTTTTGGGTGCTAGACCAAGATGGAGACTTTTAAAATTCACACCTCCTAGAATGGTGTCTGTAGGACCCCTAGAGGTACAACACTCCTTCCTTTTGATGCCTGACTCCCCTTTAAATTTGCTGGGGAGGGACCTTCTATGCAAACTCAGAGCCACAATAACCTGCTCCCCAGATGGCTCATTATCATTAGAAGTACCAGAGGAATCTTTAAATTTACTCCCTGTACTTCTCTCGGAAAACCAGGAGGCAAAAGAGCTTTCCACTTTTGAAATACCTAAAGATATACCGGAGTCTCTTTGGGCCACATCTTCTTCGGATGTAGGCTTACTTAAATCTGCTGTTCCTGTGCAGATAAAAACTAAATCTAGCCCACCTCCTTCTATCCCTCAGTATCCCCTCTCAAAGGAGGCAATTGAGGGTATTACACCAGTTATTAACTCATTAATAGAACAGGGAATAATAATCCCTTGCAAATCTGAATACAACACGCCCATCCTGCCAATTAAAAACCAAAAAAAGGGCCCGATGGCAAGCACATCTATAGATTCATACAGAATCTAAGGGCAGTGAATAATCACGTTATAAAGAGACACTCCGTAGTTTCTAACATACATACTATTATTTCATCTATTCCTAGCACAGCTACATACTTTACAGTAGTAGACTTGTGTTCAGCTTTCTTTTCCATACCAATACATGAGAACTCCAGGCATATTTTTGCTTTCACCTGGAAAGGCTCACAATATACCTGGTGTCGGCTGCCCCAGGGTTATGTCGAAAGTCCGAGCTTATTTGAGCAAATTTTGAGCCAAGACACAGACAATATAACATTTAAAAATAGCAAATTAATCAAATATGTAGATGATCTACTCTTGGCTTCAACAGATGCAAAAACATGTCAAGAAGATAGCAAACACCTTCTTTTGGAATTGCACAAAAGAGGAAATGGATCTCATTTTTTGGTGAGAAAGCCTTGTATTTTATATTTTCTTAACTGACACAGAGTGTCAATGGTTATAAGCTATATTTTTGAATTTTTTAAAGCTCTTTTATTATTATATTTTTCTTGCATGTGCAATATACTTTTTCAGTTTTTTTAATTATTTTTTCTCTCCTTTTTATATTTGAAGCACATGTCACCAGTATTAAGATTTTCTTTAACCTTTTGATTTTTAAGTTTAAGATACATTTGCTAGTACATGCCCTAAAAGGCTTGTGACTATAAAAATGATGCCACTAATTATTTAAATAAATTATGGGACTTTGCTTAATGATTCTGTCTGATTCCAGGACAAGAGATACACACAAGAGCCATTGCACAAAGCCAAAGAAAAGCAAATCTAGGATGGATTGATGCACTTCTAGGCCAATACAAAGGTCTTGAACCTAGTGTGAAGACTCGAGGTTACTATGTTTAACATGTGTTAAGACATAGGCTTTCCTTGTATCCACACTCACCCTGAAGATACTCATAGACGAGTATCCCCAAAACCTTGGCTCCTACTTGGCTTCTATAATCTGGTCCCTTTCTTTTCTTCCTCTCATAGTGTGGTACCTTTCTGTAGTCCTGGCACTGACTGGGTAAATGCATCATTACTTAGATCATTTTGATTGGGCCCTGATTGAAGGACCTGTTATAGATTTATTTTTCTTCTACTTGGAATTTTTACACATAAGACTTTGATAGTCTATATTTTCATCCAGAAATTTTTCTTTTCTTTTGGATTTTCTGATGTCTTTTTAATATCTCTTGCCAATTGATTCATATACCTCATACCTCAGCCATGCATCCCTAACTGATTCTGAATCTTTCAATCACCCACAACACGGGGGAATGTAAAAAAATATCATTATTTAAATTATCAGTGGTTGTTAATGTTAAAATAAATCCAGGTCCTTCTATGGCTGCTAGTTTTGCAGCGGCATCTGCTCGGTCATTTCCTCTAGAGACAGGGTCAGAGCCACCTGTATGGGCAGAGCAATGAACTACAGCTAGGGCTTTAGGCAGTTTGAGAGCAGAAAGAACTTCATTAATAATTTCTGCATTAAAATACTATCAACAAAGCAATGGGTTCAAATCAAGAAAACATCTAATGCCCAGTGGACTTACGCGTCGGCTATGGGGGGTGGGGGGGAGGAAAAGAAAATGATCTATGTCTTTAACGAATAATGCTTGGAAATGATCAAATAAAATATATTTTAAAAAAAAAAGAAAGGAAAAAAAAATAATTTCTGCATTAGCTATGGATTTTCCAGCTGAGGTTAAAAATCCTCTTTGGAGCCATAGCATCCCGACTGAGTGACAAATGCCAAAAGCATATCTGGAATCCATATAAATTGTTGCCTTTTTATCCTTGGCAATTATACAAGCTTGTTTTAGAGCTATGAGTTCTGCTCCTTGAGCGCTAATGTTAGAAGGTAGTGAAGCTGACCATTCAGTGGCCAATTCTGAGACTACGGCAGCTCCAGTGTAACGTATGCCATCCCTCATAAAAGAGGAACCATCGGTAAATAAAATCAGATCTGCATTGTCTAAGGGAGTGTCCAAGAGAGAAACTAATTTCTACCTGCCTCAGATGCCTCAGTCCCCCGTCTCCCCTAAATTTTAATCTTTACAAACATAGTGATTAATCACAAAAACAATATTTAATTATATGTTGAGAAATATTAATCCAACAGGAGGCAGCCTGAGTGCTGGGGCAGGAGGTAAGTCCCGCCTGGGGAGGGGGTCCACAGATGCTGCCTTCTTCTTCCTGTCGTCTCCCTCCAGTTCAAACTGAGGCTTCACTTTGCTAGGGTTACTCGGCTCTGTTATCCGCTCCAGGAGTTATCCGCTCCAGGACTCATTCTTAACCCCTCCGGAGCCAGTGCCAGGGTGCTCTCTCTGGGTCTCTGTTTGAGTCCAGTCTCCAGGCAAAAGGGTAAATCCATTGCCCCTCATAGGGGGAGGGCTGCTGATAGGTAACTAATATTAGTACAATGTGCAGGCAGCAGGGTCCCCATTCTTTCCAAGATCTTGCTGTAAAGTAGTGCAATTTCTCAGTGGCTAAAGCCATCGGAAATATGTATTTAACGATGGCTTTAGGTGACCCCTGTGTTTTGGTCGTTTGACACCCAATGGGGTCGTGACCCACAGGTTGAGAACCATTACTTTAGAACTTTAATGTCTTGAAAGGATATTGGGAAAGTTAAGTTAATTGAAAAAAAAAAGCAAAATAGAACATTGGTTTTGTTCTGAGCATTTTGAGAGAGAAAAGGGAAAGGAAGGTAAAAGGAATACTGCTACAGAAAGAAAGGGAAAGGAAGTGGACCTTGCTCTTTCTCACAATCAGGCTTAATAAGAAGAGTATACAAAGTAGCCTAACTGCTTTGGCTCAATCTCCCAGAGCAAGGCCAGCTACTTTTGACCCTCCGGAATCCAGGGTATTTGTGGAGGTTAGGATAACATTTTTCTTTACTAGAGCAGTTCATATCCTCACTGGCTGTATTCTCCTCCATTGTTTGGAGGACTAGTGCCTCATATCTATTCAATTACCTAGTATCAATTAGCTTTTACAGAGGAATGTTGCAAAAATATTTCAAGAAAGGTCAGCTGAGTGGCTCATTAGATAGAGCCAGGCCTGGAGTTTGGAAGACCTGGGTTCAAATCTGGCCGGAGATACTTCCTAGTTATATGATCCTGGGCAAATCATTTAACTCCCATTGCCTAGCCCTTACTGTTCTTCTGTCTTGGAAACAATACTTAGTATCAGTTCTAAGACAGGAGGTAAATATTTAATACATATCATATATATGTATATGAACAAATGTAAAAATATTTCCCCTCCTCCATTCCTCAGGGACATATTTTCCCCTACACCACCCTGATCTGGGGATTAGAGAAAGAATGGCAGGTTCAAAACTTGGCTCAGTTTCTATAAATCATTGGTCCCAACAAGTTCATGTTTGAAGACTGTATCACTTACAAGAAATCAAGCCATTCCCCAATTAACAAATGGTCACGAGATATGAATAGGCAGATTTCATATGAATAAATAAAAATTATCAATAATCTCATGAAAAAGTGTTCTAAATCCCTCCTGATTAGAGAAATATAAATCAAAACAACTCTGAGGTACCACCTTACACCTAGCAGATTGGCAAATATGACAGTAAAGGAAAATAATAAATGTTGGAGGGGATGTGGCAAAATTGGGACCCTAATACATTCCTGGTGGAGTTGTGAATTGATCCAACCATTCTAGAAGGCAATTTGGAATTATGCCTAAAGGGCTTTAAAAGAATGCATACCCTTTGACTCAGCTATACCACTACTGGGTTTGTACCCCGAAGAGATTTTTTAAATGTTTATACAAAAATATTCATAGCTGCACTCTTTGTGATGACAAAAAATTGGAAAATGAAGGAGTGTCCCTCAACTAGGGAATGGCTGAACAAATTGTAGTATATGATGGTTGTGGAATACTATTGTGCTATAAAGAATGATGAACTGGAGGATTTCTATATGAACTGGAAAGACCTCCATGAACTGATGCAGAGTGAAAGGAGCAGAACCAGGAGAATACTGTACAAAGTAACTGAAGCATTGTGGGACAATAGAATGTAATAGGCCCTGCTACTAGTAGCAATGCAATGATCAAGAACAATCCTGTGGAACTTATGAAAAAGAATGCTATCTACATGCAGAAAAAGAACTATGGGAGTAGAAATGCAGAAAAAAAAACCATATAATTTATCACTTGGTTATATGAGTATATGATTTATGATTTGGGGTTGTGGTTTACTCTATTAGATTACTCTATTACAAAAATGAATAATATGGAAGTAGGTTTTGAGTAATCATACATGTATAACCAGTGGAATTGCTCATCAGTTCTGGGAGGGGGGAGGGAAAAAGAGAGGGAGAGAATATGAATCATGGAACCATGGAAAAATATTCTAAAATAAATAAACAAAATAATGTGGGGGGGAAAAGACTATCACTACCCAGTGAAAACTCATCTCAGTCCTTCATGAGGTAGGATCCCAAAGGTCATTCTCAAAAATCACTCCTTGCTTCTTGAGACAGCAGTGCTGTACTTTCTGCAAATTCTAACCTAGACTCCAAACCCCATATCTTATGGCTTGTTCTTCCAACCTTTTTGAAATTCCCGAGACTGGAGATTCCACTCCCTTCATCCAGAATCAAAAAGAACAAATGAAAAGGTGTAGATCCAAGGCCTGTTCCCTTGTCATATGGCCCCGGAGCAGATAAAACCCAAAGTCTTTTCCCCTTACAATCAGACTCCATGAGTGAGAGTCACTAAGACCTGCCAACAAGCTTTTTTTGAATGCTTCTAAGTCCAACCAAAGAGCTTCCCCTTTACTATGCTGTAAGTTACATGAATACAATTAAGGAATGTCTAATCGTGCTCTAGTCTCTCTATGAAAGCAAGCAGCAAACACATACACCTCATTAAGGAAGTTTCACCTAAAGAAGATGCATCAGCCAAGCTAGCTGATGGGGTCTGCTCAAGAACCAGAACAGATATGAAGGAAAAGGTAGAAAGAGAAGGCATAGGCTGAACCTCATCCTTCTCAAACAAAGAAAGGTTAGAAACACAGAGGTTAGTGTAGAAACATATCACACTCAAAAGGAAACAAGCAAGGATAGAGAGGGGTAGATAAGATGGAGAGAATACTGATGAGCAAAACAGACTTCCTAATACTGCCGGGGGAAAAAAGTAGAGAATTAAAATCTAAGAGAGGTGGTACTCTTCAGCTAAAGAGTGGTTTTAAAATTGCGGTTTGTGAACGTAATAGAATGTTATTTTGCTATAAGAAATGAGAAAAGAGAGAATTTCAAACAATCCTAGATAGTATGAACAAAGTGAAATGAATAGAACCACAGGAATAATTTGTACAAGGATAGTGTTGTAAAGAAAAACAACTTTGAAAGCCTTGGGAAATCTGATCAATTCAATTACCAAACATGTCTCTAGAAGACCTATGGTAAATAATGTTACCGTCTCCTGAGAGAGAATTCAAAGTGCAGAGACATACATTTTTATACATGTCCACTCCGTGGATTTGTTTCTCTTAAATAAGCTTATTTCTTATAAGAATTTTTCTTTTTTTGATATCTAATTAGAGGTAGAATGTGGAGAAAAGAAAGATTAGTAATAGTGATTCAAGAAAAACATGTAAATTGAAACATTTTTTAAATGCACAGAAAAAAACAAGTTCAGAAGGAAATTTTTGACAAGAAGGACAGTTTTGGAAATAATGTGGGGTGTGTGTGTGTGTGTGTGTGTGTGTGTGTGTGTGTGTTTGTGTGTGTGTGTGTTTGTGTGTGTTTAGAAAGCAAACTAAAAGGAAAGCTAGGTGGCTCAATGGACAGTTAGGTCTGGAGATAAGCAGTCCTGAGTTCAAATTTGAACTCTTATACTTCCTGTGTGACCATGGGCAAGTCATTTAATCCCACTTGCCAGCCCTTACTGATCTTCTGCATTGAAAGCAATATTTAGTATTGATTCTAAGACAGAAGGTAAGGGTTTAAAAAGAAAGAAAGGCTTCAAAGAAAAGGTAAAGAAAGAAAAAATGAAAGAAGAAAAAGAAAGAAGGGAACGAAGGAAGGAAGGAAGGAAGGCGAATGAAATATAAATCCTCTTTTTTGTTCTTGCTGTATAGAAATGCTCACTATTTTTTAGTGTTTAAATTCAAAATTTAAAAAGGAATTTTTGTTAAAAAATGAGTATGAGAGGGCACCAAAGATAAACTTCCCCAATTCTAATTGAAGTTGTCCCTGACAAGGATTCTTTCCCTAACATATTTTCCTTAGAACCATATATCTTCAATGTGCCTGTCAATTCTAACACCCCCACAGACATGAGTTTGCATTTATGAAGGGAATCTTCTAATAAATGTGTCTCATTTACTTTGAACCCATATCCCCATATGAGATGGGAATCCTACAAAGTCATCTCAGGAGTAGCTAGTCAATTATTGCAATGCTAATGGAAAACTAGGCAAATAGGATCATGGAATCATTAATATTTAATTGGAATATAAAAGGAAATCTAAAACATTAGAAATACTCTCAGCACCCATTCCCCTAACTCTGTACATCACCACTCTGTTTCCAAATATGATTCAGAGAACCAGGGAAACAGCACAACCTATTGGCAGCCTTAAACACTGGCTATTCAAAGCTCATGTTCTGCAGTTCTCTATTTCTATTACACATCCCTGGAAGAATCTAGGAATTTCTGCAGCAATGCAGGTTCACCTCCTTATAACCCAGCCAATAGCCTGCTTGCCTAATCAATCAATAGTTCCATTCCCTTTTGGTTCCATGGCCCTTTGCCATCTTCCCCAGTTAATTATGCT
This sequence comes from Monodelphis domestica, assembly GCF_027887165.1. NCBI lineage: Eukaryota > Metazoa > Chordata > Mammalia > Didelphimorphia > Didelphidae > Monodelphis > Monodelphis domestica. The sequence continues at coordinate 350,103,247 of NC_077227.1, forward strand.
TTTATTTCCTTCTCTAACTCAGAAGTCTTCTCCAATCAATACATGCCTCCAACCCAATTGTTTTGTACCACAGACACACAGTACCCATAGAAATTGAAGTCCTGGGAATTCTTTCCCAATAAGAAACTGCTCTTCAGGCCAAGGCATCAAGGGAAATAATTTGTTCCTTATGTCAATCATGCCTCTTAAATCCTAACCACAGTTTTAAAAAATTATGGTCCCTAAAAATCACATCAGTTATACCCATTAAGCTATAGGTACACATCATAAAATGCCCATTAACTTACACATATTATATTTGTAGTTTATTATCCAAGATGCACAGGATGCATGAAAGTCATAAAACATCCATTTGTTTGCATACAGTTTAGTCAAAGCTAATTATTCCAAATATAAAGGTCACCCAAATTAATAGAAGCACAGCTCAGAAAAATAGATCATATGTAGAAATTTAGCAGATAGTAAGGATTCTTAAACTTTTTGGGTCATGGGTCCTTTGGTCATTTGGTGAACACCTATGAATCTCTTCTCAAAATGTTTTTAACTGCCTAAAATAAAATATACAAGAATACAAAAGAAACAAAGTCTGTTGAAATATAATTATCAAAATGTTTTATAAAAATAAGTTCATAGACCACAGGTTAAGAACTCCTGACATCATATAGCAGAATTACATTCAACAGACCAAACACAGAAGTAATATGCAAATATATAGCACATAGCAGAGTTGTATGGTTAAAAGGTTGTTCAAGGGAGTTCCCTGATCAGCTTAATGAGCTTAAGGGATGGTAAACCTTTGAAAAGTACTTTGCATCTTCCCAAGGATGGTCATGCCCCTAATTTCACTGATGAGGGCTACCTTGATGGGTGATTCAAAATCTTTGGAGGATAAGTTTTTTTGGGAGGAGCCATCATATCATCTAGAACAAAGGTCAGCATAGAATGGTCTAACCCTGCCTTCGAAGAAATAACTCTGGTAGCTAAATGGAAGATGGATTGGAATAGAGTATGGCTTGAGGGAGGCTTACTAGAATAGTCTAAACATGAGGTGATGAGGAACTGCACCAGGGTGGTAACAATGCCAGAGGAGAGAAGTGAAGGCATATTCAAGAGATATCACAAAGGTGAAATGGACAGGGCACATTTTAGACATGAGGAATGAGAGATAGTGAGGACACCTATATTTCAAGCCTAAAGGACTGTACAGTATGGGGAAATTAGTAGGGGAGAAGATTTAGGAGGAAAGATAAGGCATTCAATTTTGGACATTTGAGTCTAAGATGTCTCTTGGGCATCCATTTTGAGATGTCTGAAAGGCAAATGGAAATGAGAGATTGAGAAGAGGAAGTCTTATACCAGGTAGTTTACCATATACTATGGTATATACCATGTAGTATATACCATAAGCTTCTATAGAAACTAAGTACCAACCCTCAGTTCTGCTGCCTACTACTTATTTCTGGATCAAAGATCTAGGTTGAACTGAGGAGGGAACCTATGGTCAAGAGGGATGTTTCTGGGTAATGAATAGTCCTAAGCATTATAATGAGAAGAATAAGATCAGACATGAGTAGGACTTGTGTGTCTCAGACCCCAGGAGCAGAGAAGGACATTAGTCCTATCTTCCAGACCAAACTTCAGAGAAACTGGGGCAGGAATTCAGACCAAAGAAAAATCTGCAGTTCTGTCACTTTGAACAATAGATCTTCCTAACTGGCTGATAGGGCTGACTCTGGCTGTAGTCTCCTGATGATCTGATCCAAACCTAGGTTGGAAACTTGCAGAGCTCAGACCAGGGGGTCAGTGATTAGACTTTATCTTGCATTGGACCACTTTGGCAGCACTGTAAGCTTGCAGTCCCCAACCAGAGATGTTTTTGAGAACATAGAATAATATATGTTCAATGTTTCAAGAAAGAAACAATAGGATCAGACCAAACCTTCATTCTGGAAGCCCCTGGAACCTGACCCCTACTATTAAGTTTGAAGTCAGGAAACAGGGCTAGAAGAATGAGCAAATGAACAAAAAGAAAAGAATCCTACTATAAAAAGCTATTATGGTGGGACACTTAAGACAGAAACACAGAAAAGAATGACTCCAAAACATATATAAGTAAAAACCTCAAAGAAAAGTACAGCTTACAAATTCAATGAGAATTCCTGGACGGGATAAAGCACAAGTTGTTGGGTTTTTTTTTAAGTTTCAAAATGTTTTTATAAATGAAATAAGAGCACTTGAGGAGAAAAATGGTAATAGAAATGAAAACTACAGAAGAAGGCACTGGAAAAGGAATTAAGAGCTTGACACAAGAGGCACAAAACATTGCCTAAGAAACAAATGCCCTAAAACTTACAACAAACCAAACAGAAACCAATGAATCCATGAGACAAAAAGAAATATTAAAACAAAGTCAAAAGGTTAACAAAATTTAAAGATGTCTAAAAGCAAAAACGATTGACCAGGAAAGAAGACCAAGGGGAAAAAATTAAAAATCATTGGACTACCTGAAAGTCATAACAAAACAAAACAAAAGGAAAAAAAATCCTACATATCAGATTTCAAGAAATTTTTTTAACTGCCCAGATTTCTTAGAACCAGAGGGTAAAGTAAAAATAGAAAAATCCACTGGTCACTTCCTAAAATAAATCCTCAAATAGAAATTCCCAGAAACATCATAGCCAAAATCCAGAGATTACAGGTCGAAGGAAAAATACAAGTAGACAAAAGGAAAGAATTTAAGCACTAAAGAGCCACAGTCAGAATCATACATGATTTAGCACCTACAATTCTAAAAGAGCTGAGAGACTAGAATACAATGTTCCTGAAAGTGAAGGATATAGACTTGCAACCAAAAATAACTCTACCCAGAAAAACTAAAAATGAACCAATAGGAAGAAAAAAAGGACTTACATGAATAGTTTTTGAAGTTCAAATACAGGAGTGAAGAGAAACATAAAAAAGGTAAATATGAATGAGCAATCTTAAGGGATCAAGGATAAAACACTTACATTAAGATTTGAGATGATGCATGTGTCACCTATGAATCCTATTATTGCCAGGAGTTACACTGAGAATCTTAATTACATAGACAGCCTGGGAGTAGTTCTCTTATGTCTTGATGATCTTAAGGAAGAATGGAAAGGAAAGGGAAGAAGAATATTCTGGATGGGGATGGGGGAGGGAAAGTAACAAAAAATAATCTCACATAATCAGGGTGCACAAATAGAAGTCTACACAAACAGGAAGTAGGGGAGGAGCTGACACTTAAACCTCATTCTCATCTAAGCTGGTCAAAAGAGAAAAGGGTATACATATACAAAATTGGGAACAGAAGCACATTTTTCTCAACAATTAAATGAGTTAATAATTGTGAAGCATTTGGCACAATGCCTTGCATATAGTGTTATATAAATGTTAGCTATTATTCAAGAGGGAAATAGCACAAAAAAGGGAGAAGGAAGAAGAACAAGTAGAAGGAATTTAGATTAAGGGAAGGATTAGTCTAAGCAAATAAACTCTAGGGATGTAAAAAATATTTATAGTACTTTTTGGGGTAGCAAAGAATGGTAATGTGAGGGGATATTGAACAACTTACAATATATAAATATGATGTAATACTATTAATCTGTAAGAAATGATGAAAGAGATAGATAGTTTCAGAGAAACATGAGAAGACTAATGTAAATTGATGGAGAGTTAAGTGAAGAGAACCAGGAAAATAACTTATACAATGATAAAATATTGTAAAGACAAACAACTATGAAAGCCTTAGGAACTCTGATGTAAAGATCAACAATGATTCAACTACAAAACACTTTTCACACAAATAAAGTCAGATCTAAACAACTGGAAAAACAGTAATTGCTCATGGATAGGTATACCAAGAATATAACAAAAATAGCAATTCTACCTAAATTTATTTATTCAATGTCATGCCAATTAAACTATCCAACATTATGAACGTGGAAATATGTATTGTTTAATAACACATGTACAACCTGTATCATATTACCTGCCATCTTGGGACAGTGAGAAGAGTGGGAGGGAAGGAAAGTGAATGGATCACAAAATGTCAGAAAACAATTATTGAAAATTGTACCAAAATGTAATCTGGAAAAAAAATTAAAAATTTCAAAAGAAAAAACTAACAATAATTTCAAAGAACTAATGAAGAAACACATTACCCATCTCCCATGAAAGACTCAGAGTACAGAATGAGACATATATGTGAGTTTGTATATGAATATATGAAAACCAATAATAATATGCATGTATATACATGCATATAAACACATACACAAATGGTGTATATATGTATAACATTTTAAAACATGGTGATGCAGAAATTTGTTTTGCTTTTTTATACATATTTGTAAGAGGAGGTTTTGTGTTTCTGTTGCTATCAATTGGAGGGGGAGGAGAAAAAGCATTTTTGCTGATTTTTAAAAAATAAAATTTTATTTTATTTCCACAAAAATGATGCTGTAGAGAGACATTATACAGGACAGAAGATGACCAATAAAATCCAACCATCTCCTCCCAGGAGAGCAAATGAGGTATCATCGAAAGCTTCACTTAGTTGTTAGGATACTGAAGAGATGAGGTAGTCATTATAGGAGAAATTGGATTTTAGGAGAAGAATGTTATTTGCTATGATAGAAAATATCCTGCAGATTTTACCTTTGTTTCACTTTTGTCTTTGCATCCCCAGGGCTTAGTACAATGCTTGGATCATTTGTTGTTGTTCTGTCATTTTTCAGTCATGTCCAACTCGTGTGACCCCATTTGGAGTTTTTTTAATTTATTATTTTTTAGAAATATCTTTCCATGTTTACATGATTCATTTTCTTTCTCTCCCCTCTTCCTCCCCCCCCCCCAGAGCTGACAAATGTACAAATGTTATCATTTGATACCTATTTCCATATTATTCATTTTTGCTATAGAGGGATTTTTTTAAGCCTAAATCCCAAATCACATACCCATATATGCATGTGATAATTAATGTCATATGTTTTGCTTTTGCATTTCTCTCTCAATGTAGATAGCATTCTTTTACATAAATCCTTCAGGAGTGTCCTGGCTTGTTGCATTGCTACTAGTAGCAAGGTCCATTACATTGGATTTTTCCACAATCTTTTACTTTCTGTGTACAATGTTTTCCTGGTTCTGCTCATTTCACTCTGCATCAGTTCACTGAGCTTCTCCCAATTCATATAGAAATCCTCCAGATCATCATTCCTTATAGCACAATAGTATTCCACAACCATCATATACCACAGTTTGTTCAGCCATTCCCAACCCCTCATTTTCCAATGTTTTGCCACCACAAAAACCGTGGTTATGAATATCTTTGTAAAAGTATTTTTTCTTATTATCTTTTTGGGGTACAAACCCAGCAGTGGTATTGCTGGATCAAAAGGTATGCATTCTTTTAAAGCCCTGTGTGCATAATTCCAAATTTCCTTCCAGAATGGTTGGATTAATTCACAACTCCACCAGCAATGCATTAGTGTCCCAGTTTTGCCATGACCACTCCAACATTTATTATTTTCTTTTACAGTCATACTGGTCAATCTGCTAGGTGTGAGATGGTACCTCAGAGCTGTTTTGGTTTGCATTTTTCTAATTTTGAGAGATTTAGAACACTTTTTCACGTGTTTATTGATAGTTTTGATTTCTTTATCTGAAAACTGCCTATTTATGTCCCTTGACCATTTGTCAATTGGGGAATGGCTTGAATTTTTGTACAATTGATTTAGCTCCTTATAAACTTGAGAAATGTGACCTTTGTCAGAGGTTTTTGTTATAAAACTGTTTTACCAGTTTGTTGCTTCCCTTCTAATTTTGGTTGCATTAGTTTTGTCTGTATAAAAACTTTTGAATTTAACATAATCAAAATTATTCATTTTATATTTTGTAGTATTCTCTATCTCATGCTTGGTCTTAAATTCCTCCCTTTCCCATATTTCTGACAGATATACTATTCTATATTCACCAATTTGTTTATGATTTCCCTCTTTATATTTAAGTCATTTACCCACACTGAGTTAATCTTGGTATATGGTGTAAGACGTTGATATAAACCTAATTTCTCCCATACTGTTTTCCAATTCTTCCAGCAGTTTTTGTCAAATAGTGGGTTCCTGTCCCAAAATCTGGGATCTTTGGGTTTATTGAACACTATCTTGCTACTGTCATTTACCCAAAGTCTATTCCATTGATCCATCTTTCTATCTCTAAGCCAGTACCATGGAATTTTCTTGGCAGAGACACTAGAGTGGTTCACCATTTCATTCTCCAGCTCATTTTACAGATGAGGAAACTAAGGCCACAAGGGTTAAGTGACTTGACCCTTGTTGGTGATTTGACCACAGTTGGTAAGTGTCTAAGGCCAAATCTATATTCAGGAAGATGAGTCTTCCTGACTCCAGGCCCTGTATTCTATGGCACCACCGGGCTGGCCCTGGCACACAGTAGTTGCTTAATATATGCTTGTTGACTGGTTGACTTTTGAGACCAACATGCTTAGGGCAGTGTGATCCTCTACCTATATGGCCTTTGGGTATGCCAGGGACATAAGACCGAGTGGAGAGAATAAAAATTTCAGGTTCTGCCCACCAACAGCAACTCTGCTCCCAAATGCTGGCACTAAGCTTTGTTCATTTTAATTTTGATTTTATAAAGGTATTATGAGTTCTATACAAATGAATAATCTCTTAAAGGTCATGCAAAGTCCAAAAATGAGATTAGAATCTCAATGGGATGAGGACTAAATTATAAGAGATTTATGATGCTATTATTTGAATTATTCACTTCCTAGACAGAAAGTCAAGAAAAGCACTGGGGAAAGCCAAGGATGGCAAAAAATTGATTTTTCACTCATGTGCACAAAATGGGGTGATAACTCAAGCTATGAGCAACATCTGGAGGCTTGATTGGCTATGACAAGAGACAACTGCTTCATTTGAACCAGTGAGAGAACTAGAAGCTCTTGAGTTTAGGGGACTGCTTAGACCTCTAACTCCATGTAGTTTAAGCACGTGGAATACTCTGAGTCAACCCTCTTAGGTCTATTTTTTTTAACCCTCACCTTCCATCTTAGAATAAATATTATGTATTGGCTCCAAGGCAGAAGAGCAGTAAGGGCTAAGCAATGGAAGTTAAGTGACTTGTCTAGGGTCATACAACTAGGAAGTATCTGTTGTCAAATTTGAACCCAGGACTATCTCTAAACCTACTGAGCCACCTAGCTGCCCCCTATCCTAGGACTAATGTTAAAGGATGAAACACTAGTCCAGACTGTGTCAAAGTGAAATGAAAGTGTTCCAAAATTTCTAGTGTCTATATCTAGGGATCTAAGGAACCTTTTTAACTACATTTGTGAAAACCTAGACATAAATTATATCTTGAGATTTCCCAAAGTAAACCCTGGGGAGGGGCATCATAAGTTAAAGAGTAACTTTTGAAGGTGGCTCCCAAGATCGAGCTCAGTCCATGCTTTTGTTTTTGTTTTTAAATCCTTACATTATGTCTTAGAATCAATACTGTGTATTGGTTCCAAGGCAGAAGAGCAGTAAGGGCTAGGCAATGAGAGACAAGTGACTTGCCCAGGGCCACACAGCTAAGAGGTGTCTGAGGCCATATTTGATCCAGGACCTCCCCCTGAGATATCCAGCTTCCCCCAAGCTCAGTCCATGTTAAATCCATAACTTAGGGGTACTATACCACCATTTAAAGCTTCCTGAGGGGAGAGAAGCTTTAAGGTAGGAAGATAGAGGAAGGATAGAAGTATTGGACACCACGAGGGGGATGGCAGAGCCAAATTATAGATATGAGGTGGCAGGAATAAGTCAGAAATCCAGGCCTTATTAATTATCAATGAACCACAGCAATACTCCGATCAGTGGACTACTCAGAAGGCTTGTACCATCCAGTGATCCAAACTTAATACCACACAGGTCGGAGAGATGATAGAGAAAAGAAAATGCCTGGCCGAAGGCCAGGTCCCAGGTGAGAGAGATAGAGAAGGAACGGAATTAAAGATGGAGCTTGGCCAGAGGCCAAGCTCCAGCAAGGACAGACATTAGTGGGAGCTGAGATCCAAGTGAGGAAGAGAAGGAAGAGAGAGAGAGGTGGAGCCTGCTGCGGCTGTATTTAATCTCTTTGATATGCAAATATACACAACACATAGGGATGATTATCATTGGTTAACGACAAGGTATAGGCGTGGTTTCTCTTAACCAGGTGAACACAAAGAAACCTGTTTTCCGGCCTAACCTGGGGGAAGCTGGGGTCAAGGGTCGGAGGCTTTCCCAGCCATGTGCAAGACTGAGCATGCTCTCTTCTAAGACAATCTGTACATATTAACTGTTTCCCTTGCCCATAGCTAGGGGTGGACTGCTACACCATTTATACAGCAAACGAGATAGATTACATATAGACATTGTATGTTATATCACAGATTGGAATTTCATACAGAAAATATATATGTATATATTAATGATCATTGTCTCAGTAAGTCTAAAACCCTCATTCGTTACTCCAAGAGCACCATATGTCAGCTTGGTCATTGGTTTGATAACCTTGATCTTTAGAGACTCCCTGTCAACCCTTCATTTCCAATCTCTACATGCTCTGTCAGTGGATCAGAAGGATTCATTTCAGGCCAGTTCTGGGTCCAAAGAAGGAGGAAGCAATTATTACATATTGCCTTTTATGTGCCAGGCACTGTGTAAAATGCTTTGAAAATCTTATCTCATTTGATTCTCACTGCAGCCCTGGGCATTTGATACTATTATTATTCCTATTTTACAACTGTGGAAACCAAGGCTCAGAGTAAATTAAGTCACTTGCCTAGGGTCACACAGCAAGGACATAACTGAGGACAGATTTGAGCTCTTGTCTTCCTGTTTCCAGGCCCAGTAAACACTATCCACTAGCTATCTCAAGGTCCAGAATGAATGCTCTGCTTCCAGTCATTACTGAATCATTCTCTGAAGGTGACTTCCATTTTCTTGGCAGACTCCAGGGCTGAATAAGGAGGCAGAAAAGGGTCAATCTGAATTGTTTACTATTGCCTAAAAATAACAAAGGGAAACAAGTTCAGAAACTATGCCTTATGAAAAGTAAAGCTGATAAAACCAGGCCCATCTATAAGTAATGTCTTTCTCCTCAAAGAATTCCTAAAGGCAAGCTCAGCCTTACCCATATCCTGAATGCTAAGATTCTCAAGAGGTGCTGCTATTATTATTCTGCTTATTATCTACAGAATACTGCTTGCAATTGTTCATTCCATTTGTTGCACTGCCGGAAATTCCACCAATTAGAATCATAGAAAATCAAGGTTGTACAGAGACCTTGCAACCCAAAATGTGAGAGCTAGATGGCCTATTACAACATAGAATGTCAGAGCTGAAAGGGATTTCAGAAGTGTTCTAGTCATAGGATTACAGATTTAAAGTTGAAAGAAACCTTAGAGATCAGTCTAACCCCTTCATTTTACAGATGAGGAAACTGACAGGGTGCCACAGCCTATACTAAGTGTCTATCCAACCTAGAATTTTACAGAGGAAGAAACCAAGGCCAAGAAGGAGGAAATGACTCGACACAAAAAATTAATGACTGATTTGGGACTAGAATCAGCTTTAGTAGCAGAGCTACAACTAGAATCCAAGTTGCTCTGATTCATGTGCCAGTGATCTCTCTTATTCAGGTCTCTTCCCCCATTCCCATACTTTCTTCACTTAGCTGCCAGTGATCTTCCCAAAGCGAAGGTCTGACCACGTCCCCTCCGATCCCCCCAATCCCACTCAATAAACTCTAGTAGCTCCCTATTGCCTCCAAAATAAAATATAAAAAAGGTTTTTTTTTGTATTCAGTCTTTCATAATCTGGTTCCTACCTTTCCATAGTCTTTTTTACACCTTGTATACTCCCCACCTCCTCTGAGATCCAAAGATACTCCATCCGGTTTTTCCCACTGGAAGCATTTTCACTAGCATGCTCTCCCTCATTTCCTCTCTCCTGGCTTCTCTGATTTCTTTCGAATTTCAGCTACAATCCCTGCTTCTAGGGTGCCTTTCCTAATTCTCCCTTAATACTAGTGCCTTCCCTTGGAGATTATCTCCCACTTGATCCTGCATATTTCTTGCTTGTGAAGTTGCTTGCATATTGCCGCTCCCATTTGACTGTGAGCTACTTGAGAGCAGGGGTATCATTTGCTTCTCTTTTTATCCCCAGCCTGGCACATAGGTCCTTTAAAAAGTGCTTATGGACCGACCACCGATTTACCTCCCTTCAACAAAGAAAGGTAAGGGGAAATTATAATCAAGGTGCACAAGAAGTCTACACAAACAAGAAGGGAGGGGAGGCTCAGAGACCTTACAATAACCTTTTGAGGAGTGGTGTTATAATGGGTGGAATAGAGTTCTAATGGGTCAGCCAGAGAATGCTACTGGAGGGAAGGATATCCACATGTAGTCATATAACCCGTAACAAGCGCAAACCGTAGTACGCTAACTTCCATTACTACCCATAATACCCCAGAACTCAGACAAGCCTATTTGCCCTCCTTAAGCTACTTCTACCGCACATGCGCGCTTTGCACAGTGCATGCGTCAAAACACACGCCTCGGGCTGCAGGGGTTCCCATGACTCCGTGGCGACTGAGAGAGAATCTGACCGAATTAAGTGACGTAGCCACAAAGGAAGGAAGTAGGCGGTGCAACAGGAAACCGTAGTCCCTCTGATCACGTGACAGGGGTGAGCCGCTTTGGCACCTCCCATTCTAAGATGGCGTCGCTGCTGCAATCGGAGCGAGTTCTGTACCTGGTCCAAGGAGAGAAAAAGGTTCGAGCTCCGCTCTCGCAACTGTACTTCTGCCGCTACTGCAGCGAATTGAGGTCGCTGGAATGCGTCTCACACGAGGTAACCAAGCGCCATTTCTGCGGTTAATCTCCGTTTCTCATTATGGGGCAAGGGAACTCTGACAGTTAGAGGCGGGAACGATCATTTGTCTTCGTTTTTTATTGGCCAATGGTCTTGTCACTCTGAATGGGAAGTCTTGGGTGGGGCTGGCTGGTCGTGCTGAACATTCAGCGCACACTGATTGGCTGAAATCCTTGTCGAGCAAGGCCACCATTGGTAGCGGGAGCTACGCGTTTCCTGGCGCAGGTTGTGATTGGGCAGAGTGACTGTCAGTTGAAGACAGGGCTAGGTTCCGGTTTTGTGGAGAGGCGTGGTCCTACGATGTTGAGCTGTGGGTTTTCGTTTTGCCCATGGACCCTGCTAGGGATTTGTAAGTCAGAATTCTTGCATTTCCCTTCCTCTTCGTTTTCCTCTGAGAAGTCTCTAGGCTCACTTTTCTTTGCCCCTACTCACACCCTATAAATACACTCTGCTCCTCATCTCTGGCTTTAGTCCAAGACTGCAGGGCACATAGACCGATCGGGGTGTGTGTGTCAGCCCTCTTTATTCTGAGACTGACGTATTCAGAGTACAATACTAGGTAGGGCAGTTTTCAGAATGGGGAGAGGCAATAAGAATACATTACCACATTCGATTTAATTTGAAAGGTATTTTTGATTTCTAACTACATTCTCAACACTCAGGATTGGAGTAAGTTTCTGCGATGGAGGATTCAAAAGATGAGTTACAATTCAATCTAATCCAACAATCATTGATTAATTTCTCACCTGCTCTAAATCACTATGCTAGGCCGGGTACAAAAACAAAATTTAAAATCAGCCCTGTCCTTAAGCAGTATTTCGAAAGGAGGTGAGATTACCATTCAACAAAAGATTTATTAAATAGCTAAGATATGCAGGACACAACTAGATGCTGGAGACAACACACACACATACATATACATATACATTCCCTACACCCAGATAATTTTTCAAGGTGGCAGTTATTCAGGAGTATTTCCCAAATTTGAGGAACCACAGGTGTAAAGACACAGAGGCAAGAGATGGAATTTTATGTACATGCCTCATTTTAACTGGAAGGGAAATTTCAAGAAGGCTAATAAAAAATAAGATAAGAAAGTCAGATAGTAGTCAGACTAGGAGGAGCTTTACATTTCAGGCTGAGGATTTTGTTTTTCAAAGAAGCTATAGGAGCCATTGAAGGTTTTTGAGCAGAGAATAGCATCCTTGTTTATGAATATCATTTTGTCAGCATTTGGAGATTTAAAAGGGGAGAGACTGGGAAAGAGACATCAATTAGGAGGCTATTGCAGTAGTTCATAAAGATGAGGACCTGAATAGTGTCCAAGACGAGAAGGATTTGAATGAATGAAGTGAACAGGGCTATTTTCCATTTAAGAGCAAATGACTACAATATTGCAGCTAAGGTTATAAGGATAGGTTCGTGGAAAACATATTTAATTTTTCAGACAGTATATCAGAAACTGTATTATAGAGAAACGTGTAATTGTTAACTATATAGTTTTTTATTGAAAGACTTTTATAATTTTGCTTTTAAAATTTCTATTGAAAAGAATTTGCTAATTGTACATCTAGTTTAATAAAGTACTTTAAGCACATTAAAAAAAAAGAGAGAGAGCAAATGACAAGAAATATCCAAATAACAGTACCTATGATGTAAACCTAGAACTAAACTTATGCCCTGGCTTTCAAAATAAAAAAATGGAAAGAAGGTGGATTTTGAAAAGCACAGCGTTTGATGAATGCTTTTTATTATTTCATTAATTCATTTAATGAGCTTAACACTTGTTATTGATGGCATTCTAGAGGGGATTTTTAAATGGCCATTTGCAAGCATCCAGGAAGGAACTCTCTAGGAATCGTCATGGATTTATTAAATCCAAATTGAGCCAGCCTGCATCTGGAGGATTATCAGTTTTCCTTTCTCTAAAGTTGCCAATGATTATGGGCCTTCCCTTTAAGTTTTTGATGCTGTGGCCTCCTTACCCTTCTTGATCCTTTCTCCTTCCTTGTCTTCTAGACACAGCCCTGACCTGTTCTCTACTTATTTGAATGTTTTTTCTTGGTTTCCTTATCTAAATCATCATCTATGTGTTACTTCTTAATTGGGATCCTCTAAAGGCTGTTCTCTGAACTCCTTTTTCACCATATGTTTTTTGTGATCCTGTTGCCTCCTATCATTCAAGTTTTATCCCTGTACAAATGATTCTTTAGTCTATCCATCATTATTCCTTCCAGGTTTACTGTCTGTTATATATACCTTTACTTGCTCCTAGTATCTTACTTCTCTGCTTGGCTTATAAAATCTTCTATAACTTGACCACTTCCCACCATTCCAGTTTTCTTCTTAACCTACCTACCTTCTCATCTTCCACCCTGCCTTTATTCTACAATCCAGTGACACTGGCCTCCTTGCTGTTCCTTACACATAACACTCCCAAATCTGAAGTATTTTATTTCATTAGCTGCCCTTCATGCCTTGACTCATCATCCTTGCCCCTTAACTTCCCTGATATCCTTCAGTTTTCAGCTCAAGTCCTATCTTCTGCAAGATGCCATTCCCAACCTTCACATATTTGAAGTCTGATCAACCTCTAGGCACTCCACAACATCTGCTTCAGCCTTTGGAACGTATTGTAGACATCCCCCAAGTCCTAAATGGGTTTGAGGCTTGTCAATTACTCTCATACTGGTTTAGCCTCCTTGCTAAAACAGTTTGACCAGAATGTGGCTGCTGTGCATGTTACAGCTTCTTAAAGCCACAGGTGAGAGTTGAGTGACAGGTGGACATCAAGTTAAATGAACATCCCTGAAAAAGGGCTCAGCAAGCACACTGTATCATGGTAACATTTGGATTAACCTCCTTTCTAACCTTCAAGAGAGTAAAGACCCCATTTCTTTCTATGTCCACCTCCCCACAGCATCCCTAATAGGGTCTTATACATAATAAGTGTTTAATAAATGCATAACTAAATTTCTATCTAGTGACATTAAGCCTATGTCTGGGAAGAGCTTGTCAGAGATAAGACTCAACTCCAGAACTCTCTTAGTTCAAGTTCCATATTGAGATGATGAGACACTTTTAAATCATTGAACATTCAACCAAGACTTTCTATACTCTTAGGTGACCAGTAGCCTGAAGGCTAATCAGGGTGGAAAGGGAACAGCATTATCTTTTAGATAAGACCACCCTGGGTATTATTCAGGTTTTCCTGACTGGTTCTATCAGAGGACTTTTCTCTGGCTGGACCTAAAAGCTCTTAAGGATGCTTAAAAAGTCACTAAATTTTTGGAGGCACATTTGTACATGTCACAAAAACTTGTTAACAATTAGAACTAGCTTCAAATGGAATGGGCTCCTTTGGGGAGAGATTTCCCCTCATTAGAGCTCTTGATACAGAGGCTATGTGACTAACTACTTGCTACTTACCTTGAGAGGATTTTTGTTCAGGGTGGATTTGGCAGTGTCTGAATTTCCTTCTAAAGCTGAGGATTCATAATAACAGCTCATGTTTTATAGTGCTTTTCCATTTTCAAACCACTCTCTGTGTATTATCTCATTTGATCCTCATACAATTCTACGAGGTAAGTGCTGTTGTTATTCTCATTTTGTAGATGAGGAAACTGATGGGGAGAGCAGTTGTGATCACTTGTCAGGCATGCTATATTGGGGATTCTTTTTCAGATATGGGTTAGATTAGATATATGATAGGGTCTTTTCCAACTCTGAAATTCTGTGATCTTGGTGTTTACCTATATATTTCAGCACTCAAAATTGATTTTGTGAAATAATTATAGGACAAATGTATGCTAAATTGTCATACTGACTGCAAGTACAGTAGAAATTCACAAGAGGAAAGGTCACTCCATCGGTAAGCATTTATTAAGTACCTACTATTGTACAAACAAGTTGTATACAGAATAAAATAAAAATCATTTATATAGAGAAGGTACTATAGAATTATGAGGGGTTGAGAAAGGCCTCTTGTAGGTAGGCAGGTATATATAAAATATATGCAAAATAAGTGCAAGGAGGTTGGGGGGGAGGTTTACTTGGGGTGTGGGTAGGTGGTCAGGAAAGGTCTCATGGAGGAGGTAGCTTTTAATATGAGCGTTGAAGGAAGCCAGAGATTCTAAGTCAAAAAAGAGGAGGAAGTATATTATAGGCATGGGAACAATCTGAAAAAAAAAAGCAGAGATTGGAGAAGGAAATGGTGTGTGTGAGGAATAGAAAGTTCATTTTGGCTGGACTGCAAGTACACAAAAAGAAATAATATATAAAAAGGGAAAGATAGGTTGGAATTAGATGGTGAAGGGTCTTACGTGCCCAAAACAGGGGTTTGTATTTTATCTTAGAAGTGATAGGGAGCCACTGGAGTTTACTGAACAGGGGAGTAACAGTCAAATCTGTGCTTTAGCTTTGTCAGCTATGTGGAGGATTAATTGGAGGACAAAGAGATCTGTTTTAGGATGCTATCACAATAGTCTAGGTGAGAGAAGTGGAGGGAGCTAGGTTGATGACCATGTGAATGGAGAGAATGGAATGGATTGTAAGATTGTGTGTATGTATTTCCCCCCACTACATTAGATTATATGAGATCCTTAAGGGCAGGGACTGTCTTGTTTATCTTGTACTATGTCTTTTCCCGGCACCTAGCACAATGCATTTTATTTCTATTTTTTCCATTTGAATTAGTTTATTTAGTCAATTTAGAACATTATTCCTTGGTTACAATAATCACATTATTTCCCTCCCTCCCCTCCACTCACCTTTCCTGCAGCCAACACACAATTTCAATGGGTATTACTTGTGTCCTTGATCTGAACCTATTTCCATGTTGTCGGTGTTTGCACCAGGATGTTCATTTAGAGTCTACATCCCCAACCATCCTCAATCCATGTATTCAAGCAGTTGTTTTCCTTCGGTGTTTTTACTCCCACAGTGTTTCCTCTGAATGTGGATAGTGGTTTTTTTCGTAGATTCCTCCAAGTTGTTCAGGGTCACTGTATTGCCACTAATGGAGAAGTCTATTACATTCAATTATACCACAGTGTATCAGTCTCTGTGTACAATATTTTCCTGGTTCTGCTCCTCTCACTCTGTATCAATTCCTGGAGATTGTTCCAGTCCCCATGGAATTCCTCCACTTTATTATTCCTTTGAGCACAATAGTATTCCATCACCAACATATACCACAATTTGTTCAGCCATTCCCCAATTGAATTCCCCTCATTTTCCAATTTTTGGCCACCACAAAGAGCACAGCTATGAATATTCTTGTACAAGTCTTTTTCCTTATTATCTCTTTGGGGTACAAACCCAGCAGTGCTATGGCTGGATCAAAGGGCAGATAGTCTTTTAGCACCCTTTCGAGATAGTTCCAAATTGTCCTCCAGAATGGTTGGATCACTTCACAACTCCACCAGCAATGAATTAATGTCCCGGCTTTGCCACATCCCCTCCAGCATTCATTACTTTCCATAGCTGTCATGTTAGCCAATCTGCTAGGAGTGAGGTGATACCTCAGAGTTGTTTTGATTTGCATTTCTCTGATTATAAGAGATTTAGAACACTTTTTTTCATGTGCTTAATAATAGTTTTGATTTCTTTAACTGAAAATTGCCTATTCATGTCCCTTGCCCATTTCTCAATTGGAGAATGGCTTGATTTTTTGGTACAATTGGTTTAGCTCTTTATAAATTTGAGTAATTAGACCTTTGTCACATGTTTTTGTAACGAAGATTGTTTCCCAATTTGTTGCTTCCCTTCTAATTTTGGATGCATTAGTTTTGCTTGTACAAAAACATTTTAATTTGATATAATCAAATTTTATATTTATTTTGTGATTTTTTTCTAGCTCTTGTTTGGTTTTAAAGGCTTTCCTTTCCCAAAGATCTGACAAGTATACTATTCTGTATACTGTGTTTGCCTAATTTGCTTATAGTTTCCTTCTTTATATTCAGGTAATTCACCCATTCTGAGTTTATCTTGGTGTAGGGTGTGAGATGTGATCCAAACCTAATCTCTTCCATATTGTCTTCCAATTTTCCCAGCAGTTTTTATCAAATAGTGGATTTTGGTCCCCAAAACTGGGATCTTTGGGCTTATCATAGACTGTCTTGCTGAGGTCATTTATCCCAAGTCTATTCCACTGATCCTCCTTTCTGTCTCTTAGCCAGTACCAAATTGTTTTGATGACCACTGCTTTATAGTATAGTTTGAGATCTGGGACTGCAAGTCCTCCTTCCTTTGCATTTTTTTTCATGATCTCCCTGGATATCCTTGATCTTTGGTTCTTCCAAATGAACTTTGTTATGTTTTTTTCTAATTCAGTAAAAAAGTTTTTTGGTAATTCAATGGGTATGGCACTAAATAAATTGTAAATTAATTTGAGGAGGAGTGCCATTTTTATTGTTAGCTTGTCCCACCCATGAGCAATCAATGTTTTTCCAATTGTTTAGATCTAGTTTTAATTGTGTGAAAAGTGTTTTGTAGTTGTGTTCATATAGTTCCTGTGTTTGTCTCGGCAGATAGATTCCTAAGTATTTTATATTGTCTAGGGTGATTTTAAATGGAATTTCTCTTTCTAATTCTTGCTGCTGAAATGGGTTGGAGATACAGAAATGCTGATGACTTATGCAGGTTTATTTTGTATCCTGCAACTTTGCTAAAGTTATTGATTATTTTAATTAGCTTTTTGGTTGATTCTCTAGGATTCTTTAAGTAGACAATCATATCATCTGCAAAGAGTGATAGCTTGGTCTCCTCATTGCCAATTTTAATACCTTCAATTTCTTTTTCTTCTCTAATTGCTACTGCTAGTGTTTCTAGTACAATGTTAAATAATAGAAGTGATAATGGGCATCTTTGTTTCACTCCTGATCTTATTGGGAAGGCTTCTAGTTCATCCCCATTGCAGATGATGTTTGCTGATGGTTTTAGATATATACCATTTATTATTTTTAGGAAAGGCCCTTCTATTCCTATACTTTCTAGTGTTTTCAATAGGAATGGGTGTTGTATTTTATCAAAGGCTTTTTCTGCATCTATTGAGATAATCATGTGATTTTTTGTCAGTTTGCTTGTTAATATGGTCAATTATGTGGATGGTTTTCCTAATATTGAACCATCCTTGCATTTCTGGTATGAATCCTACCTGGTCATAGTAAATAACCATTGTGATCACTTGCTGGAGTCTTTTTGCTAGTATCCTATTTAAGATTTTTGCCTCTACGTTCATTAAGGAGAAGGTAGGTCTATAGTTTTCTTTCTCTGTTTTTGACCTGCCTGGCTTTGGGATCGGTACCATATTTGTGTTGTAAAAGGAATTTGATAGAACTCCTTCTTTGTTTATTCTCTCAAATAGTTTGTATAATATTAGGATTAGTTGTTCTTTGAATGTTTGATAGAATTCATTTGTGTATCCATCTGGACCTGGGGATTTTTTCTTAGGGAGTTCTTTGATGGCTTGTTCAATTTCTTTTTCTGATATGGGGTTGTTTAGGTAATCTATTTCTTCCTCTGTTAGTCTAGGCAATTTATATTTTTGTAAGTATTCATCCATATCACCTAGATTGCCATATTTGTTCGCCATATAATTGGACATAATAGTTTTTAATGATTGTCTTAATTTCCTCTTCATTAGAGGTGAGGTCTCCCTTTTCATCTTGGATACTATTGATTTGGTTTTCTTCTTTCCTTTTTTTAATTAGACTGAGCAGTACTTTGTCTATTTTATTTGTTTTTTCAAAGTACCAGCTTCTAGTCTTATTTATTAAATCAATAGTTCTTTGACTTTCACTTTTATTAATTTCTCCTTTGATTTTTAGGATCTCTAATTTAGTATTCATCTGAGGATTTTTAATTTGTTCACTTTCTAGTTTTTTAATTTGCATGCCCAATTCATTGACCTCTGCCCTCCCTAATTTGTTAATATATAAACTCAAGGATATAAATTTCCCACTGAGTACTGCTTTGGCTGCATCCCATAGGTTTTGAAAGAATGTCTCATCATTGTCATTTTCTTCAATGAAGTTATTAATTGTTTCTATGATTTGTTCTTTAATTGGTTTTGGAGAATCGTATTGTTTAATTTCCAATTAATTTTTTATTTACCTCTCCATGTACCCTTACTAATTATTATTTTCATTGCATTGTGATCTGAGAAGGTTGCATTTATTATTTCTGCTCTTTTGTACTCATTTGCAATGTTTTTATGCCCTAATACATGGTCAATTTTTGTGAATGTACCATGTGCTGCTGAAAAGAAGGTGTATTCATTTTTGTCCCTATTTATTTTTCTCCACATTATCTACTAACTCTAATTTTTCTAAGATTTCATTCACTTCTCTTACCTCTTTCTTATTTATTTTTTTGTTTGATTTATCTAGTTCAGATAGAGGAAGGTTCAGGTCTCCCACTAGTATAGTTTTTCTATCTATTTCATCCTTGAGCTCCACTAGTTTCTCCTTTAAAAATTTGAATGCTATGCCATTTGGTGCATACATGTTGAGTACTGATATTTCCTCATTGTTTATACTGCCTTTTATCAGGATGTAATTACCTTCCCTATCTCTTTTAACTAGATTTATTTTTACTTTGGCTTTGTCAGATATCATGATTGCAACTCCTGCCTTCTTTTTATCAGTTAATGCCCAATATATTTGGCTCCATCCTTTTACTGTAACCCTATGCGTATCTACCTTCCTCGTGTGTTTCTTGTAGATAGCATATGGCAGGGCTTTGGATTCTAATCCATTCTGCTATTCGCTTGCATTTTGTGGGTGAGTTCATTCCATTTACATTCAGAGTTATGATTACTGTGTATTTCCCAGCATTTTGATTTCTACTCCTGGTCCTGCCTTTTCTTCTTTCACTATTTCCTTCTACATCAATGTTTGTTTTTAACCAGTTCCCCTAGTTCCCACCCTTATTTTACTTCCCTTTCTACCCTCCTCTCTTCTTATTCCCCCCCCTTTATTTTCCCTGAAGTCTTTCTAAAACTACCCCCCCCCCTCCCTTGTACTGCTTCCCTCCCCACCACTCCATTTGTTACCCTTCTATTCCCCTATAGGGCGCAAATCTACTCTCTGCCCCAGTGGATTGGATTGTTCTTCCCTCTTTGGGTTAATTTCAGTGCACATAAGAGTTGAGTATTTCCTATCTCCAACCTCTTTATCCTTCCAGTGTATTGATGTTCTTCCCCCTCCTGCCATGAGCTTCCTTGTAGTTTTCTTTTGTTTTTCTTTTTTCCCTCTTTTTAAATTACGTTTTGATGATTCTCTTGAGTTCTGTGCTTGGGCATCATATTTTCTGTTCAGGTCTGGTCTTTTCTTTACAAATTCTTGGAATTCTTCTATTTTGTTGAATGACCATACTTTCCCCTGTAAGAATATAGTCAGTTTTACTGGGTAGTTGATTTTTGGTTGTAGACCTAGTTCCCTTACTTTCCGGAATATCATATTCCATGCCTTTTGGTCCTTCATTGTGGATGCAGCCAGATCCTGCATTATCCTCACTGTGGTTTCATGGTATCTGAATGACTTCTTCTTGTCAACTTGTAATATCTTTTCTTTGGTCTGATAGTTCTTGAATTTGGCTATAACATTCCTGGGTGTTGTCAATTGGGGATTAAGTACAGGAGGTGATCTGTGGATTCTTTCAATCTCCACTTTTCCCTCTTGTTCTAGGATATCAGGGCAGTTTTCTTGTATAATTTCCTGTAGTATGTCCAGGCTTTTTCTTTTGTCATGGTATTCTGGTAGATCAATGATTCTTAAATTGCCTCTCCTTCAATGATTTTCTAAATCCTCTGTTTTGTGAATGAGATGCTTCATATTTTCCTCAATTATTTCATTCTTTTGGTTTTGTTTTATAGTGTCCTGCTGCCTTGTGAGGCCACTTAATTCTACTTGTTTTCTGGTTCTTAAAAACTGAATTTCATCCCTGTGCTTTTGGTCATCCTTCTCCTTCTGGGCTGATTTTCTTTGGAGGTTATCTTTCATTCTCTTTACCTCATCTCTCCTTTGCCTTATCTTTCATCTTCTTTGTCTCATCTTTCATCTCCTTTGCCTCATTTTCAAGCTGGTTGATTTTGGCTTTCAAGACACTTATTTTCTGTTTCTAGATGACTTATTTTAGTTTTTAAATTCTTTTCCCAGTTGTCTTTAGCCTCTCTTAATTGTGTTTTGAATTGCATTTTGAGTTCTTCCAAAGCTTGTATCCAATTCACTGGGATTTCTGTTTTATCACTTGCCTCCTCCTCTGCTTCATTTGCTCTTTGTTCATTGCCTGTACAGAAGCTGTTGATTGTAATTTCTTTCCTCTTTTTTTCTGTTGTTTGCTCATATTTACCACTTCTTTACTCCCTGTATTTGTCTGTGCTCTTGCTTCTCCCATTTTTTGGTTTTGGGGCTTTCTGTCAATCTCCCCTCTTGGAGCTTTGTCAGATCTCTCAGTGCAGTCTGTGAGGGAGGGGTGTTGGAGCTTGGACTTCCCTGACCTCTGAAGACTTTTGATGGGATTAAGTTCAGCTGGGTTGGGCTGGATGTGCTCTGAGGCCAAAACCTCCTGGAATGCTAGGGCAATATGGAGGGTCTCCGCCGCTCTGACCAGACTGCCCGCTCTGCGTTCCCTCTCCAGGTCCTTCCCCGCCACCTGTGTTTGACGCTCTGAGCCTGGCACAGCCCTGCCCTCAAGGTACACCCTCCAGACCAGCGCCTTTGCTGGCTCAGAGGTTTCCGCTGCCACTGGAGACTTAGTACTCTACGTTGGGGGGGGGGGGGTGTCCTGGGACCTTCCTTCTGCCTTCCCCTTAAACCAGAGTGTTCTCAGATTCCGGCTTTTGGTGGGGGACTTTTGAATTGAGTCCAGCAGGAAGGTTCCTTGGCTCTGTCTTGTTAGGTTTGATATTCAGTTTCCTAGGAGCATTCAGTTTGTGATCGGTAAGGAAGGGTTTTCAGAGGTCTGAACTTTTGCTGCTTCTACACCGCCATCTTGACTCCGTCATCTTGACTCCGCCTCCCCACAATGCATTTTATATGGTAGGTATTCAGTAAATATTTATTGAATACCATTTGCTGAAAATCAAACCTTAGACATGAAGTATTTCAGTCTCTAAACTGGTTAACCTCACTTTCTATTCTACCACACTCATAATGTCTTGTTGAAGAAGAATATAGTAATTTTTTTTTGGCATATATGAATGACTATAAAATGTATTTCTCTGCCTCTATTAATATTAAATTTTGCTGGTTTACTTTAGGTGGACTCCCATTATTGTCCCAGTTGCTTGGAGAATATGCCATCGGCTGAAGCCAAGCTTAAAAAAAACAGGTAAAAGCTATGGTTTTATTACTTTATTCATTCATTTTCATTGATGGTAAATAAACACAGCTTAATTATGATTTTGCCTCTTCTGTACTCATCTGTCCACCCTCTTTATCATCTACCACTAGCAGCCCATGACAGGACTTCCTTAGGTACTGAATTATTCTAGCTCCTGGTGCTTTTGGAAAAATCTTGCCAGAAACTGTCAGAAACACACTTGTTCTTATTCATTCAAATTCATTTTTTGCTCACAAGATAACTTGAAAAGAAAGTTCATGATACCAGAAAAAGATACTTCAAGCAGCAACTACCTTTAGTCTGGCTCTGACTTGGACTCTACTGTGAACCTTAAAAATTCCCAGACCCTACTTCATAAGATTGGATTAAGACCATTCCCCATTTGGGCAGTGAACTCTACTTAGATCAGGAATGTGAGAACTCTACTTCACCTACTTAAGTCTGCCCTAGGGGAAGATAAAGTTGTAAACTCTTTTCTGAACAATGAAAAGTACTTAAACCCATACTTATAATAAGGCAAAAAGATAAGTACCTATAAAGGTCAAGCAACTTGTGAATTTACAAGGAACAAAGAGCTGAGAAACTTACTCAGAGCTTTCCTGGTGTGAATTACTCAAAAATTTACACCTTCTTAGGTATGGACTAAGAATGGTCTATCCTTTGAAAAACGTCTACTGTGATTGGTAGATGGAAGAACTTAGGGGAGGTGACATAGGAGAAAATTCCCTATATAAGGACAGAACCAGTATCTTGAAAAAAGTGTCTCTAAGGAGGCTGTTGGGAGAGAGCTCTGGAAACAGGCTCTTGGGACAGTCTCTTGAAGACAGTCTGAGGGAGGCTGACTCTGGCTGGAACTCCCTCTGAGGAGACTTTGTCCCTCTGAATCCTTGCTTGGACAGATCTTGTGGTGAGAGATTAAGGACTGACTGGTCTTTTCTCTTAGGGCTTAGGCCTGGGTTGGCCAGGACTGGCCAGGGCCAGCTTATCCCTTTCTCATTATTTCCTTTTTCTCTCTTTCTTTAATTACTTATTGTATTATTAATTAAATTCTCTATAAAACCCAGTTGACTTGGGTATATTCATAATTGGGAATATTTCCCTGGCGACCACCTTATATATTGATTTAAAAACAAGACACTGTAGTGAAAACAAATTTTCTGTGGTCATAATTTACTCATCCACTCTTTTATCTACTACAATTTAAGTCTTCCACTATTTTAATCACTACAATTTATACCTTCAACTATTTTAATTATTACACTACTCCAGAACTGGGGGAAGAAAGCTTGGGATAAATTACCTCTAGGACTTCTCTTTGTCCTGTGGTTGGACCAGAAAGTGCCCTGGTCAGGTGGGCTCAGCTTCTTCTTTGAGCATTTTTAAAGTCCTTTGAAACATCTCTCCAGCCCATTTATATGATTCTGATCTAATGAATTAGTATCAACCTGTTAGAAACCATTGTCCTCTGGCAACATGCTGGTTCATTTCATGCAGTCTCTTGTTTAGTACCTCCATCTTGAATATAACAGAAAAAAGGGAATGGAACTTATATGTAGACCCCAGTAGAATCAGAAGTCTTTTAGGGTCCTTGCTTCATTTTCTGAAATCAGTGTGAAGTAGGTATCAGCCTAAATATTTTCATGAGAGGATATCTAAGAACACAAATAGGTCACTTTCTCTTTTCTTTGCTTTCTTTGGGTTACAGATGTAGTAGTATTGCTGCTGGGTCAAAGGGTATGCACAATCTTATAGTCCATTGGGTATAGTTCCAAATTGTTCTCCACAACAGTTAGATTAGTTCACAACTCTACCAGCAGTGCATTAGTGTTCCAGTTTTTCCACATGGCCTCTGGCATTTGTCATTTTCCTTTTCTGTCATGATACCCAATCTGATAGGTATAAGATAGTACCTAAGAGTAGCTTTGCATTTCACTAGTTAGTAATGATGTATAGCATTTTTTCATGTGACTATTGATAGCTTTGATTTCTTCTTCTGAATACTGCTAGTTCATGTCCTTTGACTATTTATCAACTGGGGAAAGCCTTTTATTGTTATAAATTAAGTTCAGTTCCCTATGTATTTGAGAAATGAGAACTTTATCAGAGGAACTTGGCTGTGAAATTGCTTCCCAATTTACTACTTTTCTTCTAATTTTGGCTATATTGGTTTTGTTTGTTCAAAAACTTTTTAATTTTATGAAATTAAAAAAGTATCAGTTTTACTTTCTGTAAATCTCTTCCATGTCTTGTTTGGTCATAAATTCTTCCCTTATCCAAAAATCTGACTGTTTCTGTGCTCACCTAATTTACTTAACAATAGTGAATCTGAATCATCTCACCATTTTGACCATATCTTGACACATGGTATATATGTTGGTCTTTGCCTAGTTTCTGCCAAACTATTTTCCAGTTTTCCCAGAAATTTTTGTCAGATGATTAAAATTTGCCCTTCAGAGCGCAGATATTTGGGATTATCAAATACTAGATTAATATGGTCATTTACTACCGTCTGTTATATGCCTAATCTATTCCACTGTTCTATTTCATTGCCAGTATCAAATTTTTGGATGATTACTGCTTTGTAATATAGTTTGAAATCTGGAGCAGCTAAGTTGCCTTCTTTAGTATTTTTAAAAAATTAATTTCCTTAATATTCTTCATTTTTTTGTTCTTCCAGATGAATTTTACTACTATTTTTTCTAGCTCTATTAAAAAATTCCTTGGTAATTTGCTTGGTGTGGCACTGAATAAATAAACAAACTTGGGTAGAATTGTTATTTATGTAATCCCTGAATTTCTATCAACAGGTAAGCTGCCCAAATGTTTTATATTATCTATAGTTATTTTTTTTAACATTATTTTATATGGTCATTTCCAAACATTATTCATTGGAAACAAAGATCATTTTCTTTTCTTCCCTCCCCCTCCCCCCCCCACCTCTCCCATAGCTGACGCGGATTTCACTGGGTATCACATGTGTTCTTGATTCGAACCCATTTCCATGTTGTTGTTATCTGCATTAGAGTGTTCATTTAGAGTCTCTCCTCAGTCATATCCCCTCAGCCCCTGTAGTCAAGCGGTTGCTTTTTATCAGTGTTTTTACTCCCACAGTTTATCCTCTGCAGTGTTTTTTAGATCCCTGCAGATTGTTCAGGGACATTGCATTGACACCAATGGAGAAGTCCATTACCTTCGATTGTACCACAGTGTATCCGTCTCTGTGTACAATGTTTTCCTGGTTCTGCTCCTTTTGCTCTGCATCACTTCCTGGAGGTTGTTCCAGTCTCCATGGAATTCCTCCACTTTGTTATTCCTTTTAGCACAATAGTATTCCATCACCAACATTTTGTTCAGCCATTCCCCAATTGAAGGGCATCCCCTCATTTTCCAATTTTTGGCCACCACAAAGAGTGCAGTTATGAATATTCTTGTACAAGTCTTTTTCCTTATTATCTCTTTGGGGTACAAACCCAGCAGTGCTATGGCTGGATCAAAGGGCAGACAGTCTTTTATCGCCCTTTGGGCATAGTTCCAAATTGTCCTCCAGAATGGTTGGATCAATTTACAACTCCAATAGCAATGCATTAATGTCTCAACTTTGCCACATCCCCTCCAGCATTCATTACTTTCCATAGCTGTCATGTTAGCCACTCTGCTAGGTGTGAGGTGATACCTCAAGAGTTGTTTTGATTTGCATCTCTCTGATTATAAGAGATGTAGAACATTTTTTCATGTGCTTATTAATAGTTTTAATTTCTTTGGCTGAGAACTGCCTGTTCATGCCCCTTGCCCATTTATCAATTGGAGAATGACTTGATTTTTTGTACAATTGATTTAGCTCTTTATAAATTTGAGTAATTAAACCTTTGTCAGACGTTTTTATGAAGATTGTTTCCCAGTTTGTTGCTCCCCTTCTGATTTTAGTTACATTGGTTTTGTTTGTACAAAACCTTTTTAATTTGATGTAATCAAAATTGTCTATTTTACATTTTGTGCCTCTTTCTAAGTCTTGCTTGGTTTTAAAATCTTTCCCTTCTCAAAGGTCTGACATGTATACTATTCTGTGTTCGCCTAATTTACTTATAGTTTCCTTCTTTATGTTCAAGTCATTCACCCATTCTGAATTTATCTTGGTGTAGGGTGTGAGGTGTTGATCCAAACCTAATCTCTCCTACACTGTGTGGAAAGGAAACAAAACTGACAGTATAACAATGACAAATAACTTTATGTTATTTGAATTCGCAGTCAGATAAGTGGACTATCTTTTCTGGTCATAGATGGAGCTGAACTTCAGTTTCAGTCATTCAAAGACAAACCGTCCTTATTGGACCCCTGCTGTTTCCTCTCAGCAGGGGGCATCTCCCTCCCTTGCCTCACCAAGCAATATTCCCTCTCTTCCTTTAACTCCTCCTTACCCCTATACAAACCTCCCATTAACCCCCATTTATCCCCATTTTTCCCAATCCTATTTCCTTTCTCAATAAATATTACAACTGTCTTCCAATTTTCCCAGAAGTTTTTATCAAATAATGGATTTTTGTCCCAAAAGCTGGGTATCTACAGTTATTTTAAATGGAATTTTTCTTTTTATCTCTTCATGCTGGATTTTGTTGGTAATATATAGAAATGTTGATGATTTATGTCAGTTTATTGTATATCCTATAACTCTTCAGAAGTTGTTATTTCAACTAGTTTTTAGTTAATTCTCTAGGGTTTTCTAACTATACCATTATACCATCTACAAAGATTGATAGTTTTGTTTCTCTTTGCTTATTTTGATTCCTTCAATTTCTTTTTTTGTTTTATTGCTCAAGGAGGCATTTTAGTACAATATTGAATAGTAGTGGTGATAATGAGCATCCTTGCTTCATTCCTGTTCTTATTGGGAAAGATTCAAGTGTATCCCCATTATAGATACTATTTGCTCTTGTTTTAGGTACTATTTATCATTTTAAGAAAGGCTCCATTGATTTCAGTGCTTTCTAATGTTTTTAATAGGAATGGGTATTGTCTTTTGTCAAGTGCTTTTTCTGCATCTAATAAAGACTAATCATAGTCTTTCTGTTGTTAGTGGTATGGTCAGTTATGCTGATAACACTCTCAGCTCACATAGGTTTAATTATGACCTCCATTCAAATGACACAAGACTATGTATCCAACCCCATTTTCTCTGTAGAGCTTTAGTCCTAAATCACCTGCCACCTATTAGACTTTACAAACTAGACAGAGATATGGCCAAAACAACCTATTATTTTTCACTGCAAACCCAGTATACACTTTACTGTTTTTGTCAAAGGCACCACCATTCTTTTCATCTTTCAGATCTATAACCTTAGTATATCCTCAGTTCCTTATTCTGTATATCTAAATCATTGTCAGTCTTGCCATTTCTGTCTCCATAACATCTTTCACATATGATATCTTCTCTTCACTCATATTTCTACCCCCTTAACTAGGGCCTTCATCACCTCTCACCTCATCTAGTGACATGACTTCCTAAATGGTCCCCCTCCTTGCCTAAAGTTTCTACCTTTTGTAACTGATCTTACACAAAGCTGGCAAAATGATTTTCCTTAAGTGCAAATTTAACCATATTACTCCCCTACTCAGTTATCTCCTTTGACTTTCCTTTGCCTCTGGGATAAAATATAAACTCCTCTGTTTAGCTTCCAAAGCCCTCCACAGTCTAATTCAAACTATCTTTCCAAACTATCACACTGGCCTTTTCTCAGTTCTTCACACACACTACATAATTTCTCCCCATGCCTGGAATGTACTTCCTCCTGTCATCCACTTTATAGAATCCCTCATTTCCTCCAGAATTCAGCTTCAATATAACTTAAGCATTTGACATTGTCTTCCCCCTTCCTCCCATCTGCTGATGTTCTCAATTCCTAACTACTAAACATTTTATATTTATTTTATATATACATATTATACATATTATTTTCCTCCATTAGAGTGAAATTCTTTGAGAGTAAAGATTGTTTCTTTTTTTGTATTTATATCCCTAGGGCCCAGCATAATACATGAGACAGTGCATAATTTTATTATATCTATTTGTTCTTTGGTACAGTAAACAGTTCTTTTCCTAACAAAATTTCTTAGGATTCTCGTTATTTTATTATCTCCTATCTTGTTCTTCCAATGCAAAATTCCTTTTAATACTTATGAAAATGTAGGGCAGCCATTAAATCTGTAGGTCTCTTAAATCTGCTTGGTTTGGTGTTGTCAAAAAGGGTAAGGTGACAATAGGAAAAATATTTTTGTACAGAAAAACTCCAGGCACATTTTTGCATTTTCTCTGTTACAGATGTGCTAACTGTTTTGACTGTCCTGGCTGTATGCATACCCTTTCTACTCGAGCTACAAGCATTCCCACACAGCTTCCTGATGATCCAGCCAAGACCACCATGAAGAAAGCCTATTACCTAGCCTGTGGGTTTTGTCGTTGGACATCTAGAGATGTGGGAATGGCAGATAAATCTGTTGGTGAGTGAGAATGAGTTTAATATGAAAAGTCAAGAAACATTATAAAGCTTTATTTGTCCAGAGAATAATGCCCTTGTTGGAAATAGCTTTCTGAATGTGGCACACGCACGCGCGCGCGCGCGCGCGCGCACACACACACACACACACACACACACACACACACACACACACACACACACACACACACACACACACACACACACACATACACATATACACCAGAGAGCAGATTAGGAGAGCATTGACCTCTCCTTTGCCATTATCACACCACCTTGCAGGCACCAAAAACTTGCAGACCCCTCAGAACTAGCTCTAAAAGTAGCTTGGAAAACCTAAAGCTTAAGATAGTACCTCCTCACTCTAGACAACAGTGTGAAAGTAACTACAAGCAAAACCTCAAAGAAAAAAAAGCACAAATTAAGACACAAACCTAACAAGAATTCCTGGAAGAATTAAAGAAAGAGATTAAAATGGTAGAGGAAAAATTGGGAAAAGAAATGAGTGATGCCATGGTCTCTTAAACAGTTAAAGATACAGGCAACCAAAGGCGCCAGAGTAGCACAGACTGGACAGGACAAGGCACAACTTATCCACAAACCATATAAAGAATTTCTGAAGAATAGTCTGAGATCTCATCCAGTTTGAAATATATCTCTGTGATCCAAGAGATGTGTGAATAGAAAAGGAGGCAGCTCAGTTATGTAGCTACACCGATGTATAATTCATAGCCTATATTTTGATTGCTATTGTTGCAAAATAAAAAGATCTAGAGGAAGACCCTCAGGAGATCAAATGAATCCCACCATGGAAGAGTGTGGAAAAACTTGGGCAGGAGTTATCCAAGATAAGATGTGTGGATGAGTTGTGATTTGTACCATTATAGGGAATTCTTATATCAATAAGATCCCAGATCATTGAAATATTTTTTAAAGCAATTAGAACCCCCAGCTTCTAACCAACCCACCCCTCCCCCTGCCCCCTCGGCCTCAGAAAACCCTATTCATGCCTCTGATTCTACAACCTACACTCTTAAGTTCTCACCCCACCCATGCTTCCAACCATTCAAATTCACACCCTACCTCTGATCCTTCTGGCACTATAGGACAACAACAAACCTTCTCCCTTAATGTGCCCAACTCTTCTCTTTCTCACACCTACTCCATTGAGAATGGAGCTAGAAGGCTAGAATTAGAGTACCTAATAATGCAGATAGGTTATTTCCTTTAAGGGAAGTATCCACTTGGTATCTGTAAGACATCACACACCTTTTAGCCCTGAGGATTTAAATAAATTTAAGGAAGATCTTCCATCATTTGAGGAAGAACAAATATTAATTATAAAAAAACTAGAGTTCATGTCCTTTGACTATTTATCATCTGGGGAAAGGCTTTTATTGTTAATTAAATTATATTAATTATAAAATTAATTATAAAAAATTAGAGAACATATTCAGAACTTTCGACCCCACATGGATGGATGTTGAGAATTTGTTAGAGACATTTTTAACAAAAAGAGAAAAAACACAATATTGTCTCTCTGGCTAATCAGAAACGAGGTAGAAAAGGACATTATTGGCCAACTGAAGATCCACATTGGAGGCAGCTAGGAGGTACAGTACTAGTCTTGGAATCCTCAAAATTTTTTGCATTAATAAAAGATCTTCATATTCAAAGATTAGAAACTACTGATTTGATTCATTGTGTTTAAACATTATAATTTTATGATAAATACTTATTTCATATCTTTATTAAATGTTCAGTATTTTTGCATATTTTGCTGCCTCTGCTGATTATATCTCTTCAAAATTTCTGATACTTTGCACATAAGACAATACTAAATTAGTCGGACTATTAAAATGAGCTAGAAATTCCAATAAAATATGTTTCATCTAGGTGTCCTTTTGATGCTCTTTTTTCACAGATGGTGATTTTATTTCAAACTTCTTAGGCACAACATGTATATTCTGTTTGTTTCAAAAAACAAAGTATTTGTGGGGTTGAGTTTTTATTACTGTTTTTCTTGTGCTCCTTATGTTATAATATGGATTAAAAGAAGAGCTCAAACAAGCTATATTCATATAAAATAAAAGGTTTATTTAACTAACGGGAGAAGGGAAGGAAAAGGGATCAAAAAATGACTTACTTCAACAGATATTAAAATTCTAAACTTTCTGTAATTATTCTAAACTAAAATTAATTAAAGTTAACGAAGGATTGGTAGGGGCAAAGACAAAGGGCCCAAGAATTCTCACAACACTGGAGTCTTTTCTTTGATTCAAACAGCAGTCCCAGCAAGATGTCAACAACCACAGCAGAAATCCACTTCTCTGTACCCACAGCAGTAGAAACAGGCAGAATATCAGGACAGGCAAAGAAAGAAGGAACCAGTGGCTCTCTGGGTCCACCCCAGAAAACCAGATAGCTACCCTGATATCCTGATAGCTAGAGAAAAAACAGCCTCTCACTCCTCCAGAGTCCACCAACTGCCAGCAACTGCCTCTCTGTTCAGTTCTGCACCTTCTGAGAGCTCTAAAATGTTGGCCCTGTCATTGAATCCCTGTGGGATTTCTTTGCTTTTTGCTTTTTGCAAAGCTAATCCTTTACAACAGTTCCCCCGCCTTTGTACAAAACAGAAATCGTGTTGAAAACACTCTTTTGGCATTTTGGCACTTAATATACGTAAATGTTCCTTAAACTAAAATTTCTACCCAAAATAATAAACAACCTACGCTCAACTATCTTATCCTATCTAATACTATCCTATTCTAGGGATTTAATCAAGGAAAGGAAAAAGGGAAAGTATACAATGAACAATTACAAAGTTCAAAATACATATCAAACATATACAAAAGCAAAACAAGCAAATAACATCAAAATCAAAAGATAAACACAAATACATGCAAAACATTAAAATCATAAAATACTACTCTTATCAATACAGAAAATTCTACTATTGTAAACAGCAAACTTAAACAAAAAATTTGAAAATTACAATAAACACATTGCATAAATTTGACAAAAAAATTAAACCAAATCATCAAACTTACTTATGCAAAATACCTTTAACCATAGATTAAAAAATTAAACATAAGCGATCTATTTACATATATATACACATATACATATATACTTCATATTTATACATATGTTATATATATATACATACGCTTATAATAATTAAAGGAATTGTAGAGATATTGAAGAGAGACAGGGGATAAGGAAGGTTTTGTAACAGGGAATGGAGGAGTTGAAGGGACAGAGGGAATATGGCAGTTGGTGAGGTAAAAGGAGGAGATGCCCCCTGCTGAACAGCTATCTTTGAAAAAATGGGGTTCCCCAGAAATGGGCCACCTATGATAGCCTGAGGGATGTCTTCTCTATTGATTGATGTTGAAGATACCCCAGGGCAGATAAGCATGGACCCTCCTGAGGGACAAGCCTCCCCCCAGACCAAGATCCACCCAGCAGGGGTCCAATAAGAACCATGGTTGAATAGCTGTCCTTGGATTCAGCTCCCTCTATGTTCCCCTGAAATGATAGTCTTTTTATCTGACTGCAGTTTTATTAAATAAAGATGGATTTTAATAACAAGTTTGGATTGGGAGGTATCAGAGAAGAGGGAATCGGGATTTCCCTAGATTGGGTTTGAGTCTCTCTCAGCTTTTGAGCTGAGGCCAGGCCTTGCAGGCTTGTGGAGGGTTTCTTCCTGTCTATGCTAAGCTGTGCTAGCTTTCTTAAATTCAAAGTCTTAGCAGTAGACAACAAGAAGAAGAAAAGGTTCTAACTTTCAGAGCTGGTTGGGCCTGTGTCTTTGGGCTGACACTCCCTATAGACCAGCCTTACAGTTCAAACCGCTCCCCTTAAATCCTTTTCTTTGATGACACAATCACAGGAATCCAGGTAGAGCACACAGTAGGGAAAATCCATTAATAGAGGAACTTCTATCCAGAGACAGGGAGAGAGCACTCCTTCCCGTCCGAGGGCCAGGAAAAAGAGCCTCACAATACCAACTGCCCCTTTCCAAGTTCCCTTCCCCCTACCAACTGTCATTCTTGTCAATATCTTCTCTCTAACATTCCAACTTCTGTTTGTTCCTCCTGAGTGGCAGAAAGTCCAAAACTTGCTTCAGTTTTCCTTTCCACACACCATAATACAATTAATTTTACAATCCCAACTATAATGCACATTATTTACATATGTTTATATATGTATTTACATTTATGTGATATATGTTATGTCATATGTACTATGTAATGTAGATTACAATGTATTTTGTAATGTAATTCAGTGTCTTACCTCATCTTATCAAGCTTAAACTCGAATCTATCTGTAGCTCTATCTTAATAAAATTTCCTAAAACTAATCTTATATACCTATACTATTCTAAACTAAGTCACTATTTTTGTTAGTAACTAACTATAACATTGTTAGTACCAAGCTATACATTGTTTCACTCATTCAACTAGTGATTCAATGTCTCCTAACCATGTTTATATTATTGTGTATGTGTTTATATTGTTATTCATGCTATTTTATGTTGTTTTGTTAGTGTTATGCCAGTGTTACTGTTGTATGCAACATACTTACCAAAACTTCAGATTATTCCTTTTCTTCTCAACTTGTTTAAAGAATTCTTATTCTCCAAAATCCATGGTAGTAAAAGGTATTTATGAATGCTTGTGTGAATGTTATGTTATATTACATTATATTACCCAAATTCCTCAAAACCATTAGTCCATTAATCACTTGATCCTCTTCATTGAAAATTCCCATCAAAGTCTTTATCTGCTTAATATTTATAAGTCTTTCAGACTTTTTACAATGTCCATTAATTTTCTGAATCCTCCTCTTCATCTGCAATGTCCTCTTCCTTCCAAATGTCCTCTTCCACTGGAATAGTCCTCTCCTTATTGATAGTTTTGACTGCATACAATTTGACTGATGAATCTCAGCTTTCCATGAACTCTTCTTCATTTTCTTCTTCAACAATTTCTACATTTTCATTATTAATTCCATGAGCTAATTTAATATGTGAGCAATGATACCATGAATCTCTTCCTAATGCTTTCACTGAAGATGGTGAAACTAACATGTAGCATGCCAAGCATCTTAGCATCTTGGAAGTATGATTGATGTATTGATATTGTATCCTGTATATTTATTTACCAGACACATGGTCAGACCTCTTAATGTTCATTGTATGGAAAGGGACAGTCCAAAGGACTAGCAAAGGACGGGCAAATTCCTGGGCTGGGCCTTGACAGCCACACTGCCCTGGCTCGGAGTACATTCATTTGCAAAGTGTGGGTTGGATTAATCTCCTCCTCTTTGATTCTGTCATTGTTAGTGCTACCAATGTAAAAACCTATATCATGTCACGTATTCATTAATCACCTCCCTCTTGACATTCCTAAGGTCCCCAATAAAGACTGGGGAACATGTGCAAGCTCTCTCTTCCCTTCTCTTCTCTTACACCTCTTACTCTCAGAGGGTTTGCCCTCCCTCTTGCCTCTTACAATCTTGATCTTGCTGTGGCCTATTATGTTCCTCATGTCTGTCTGACTTATGCAGCGCAGCTGCCCCATACATCTCCCATTAATCTCTTGTATAAAAAATAATTTAATCTTAGGCCATGCATTTTTTACAAATATCCTCTTAATGTATGCAATTGTGTCATCTCCTAACACATCCAGGCCTAAAAATATTTCATCTGCGTCTGTTATTCTCTCAAGAAACTTTGTAGGTGACTCATTTAATTTCTGTTTAATATTCTCAAAGTTAGACCAAGCATTAGGGCATTTAGTATGGCTTTTCATCACATCCCTGATTGACCTGCTGGCTTATTTCATCATTTCATAATCAGGGGATGAATTCATATCCAAACCTTCAAAATCTCGTGGTCAATAATGGATCATTCCTTGTTTCCTCTATGAATTGGTTCCTTTCCCTCTTGGTTAATAACCCCTTCATTAATAAAAATCTGCATAGTCAGTGTCAAAAATCTTTATAGCCCTCTGAAATTCTTTTACTACCTTATTAGGTTTGTCTGAAAAGCATGGAGTTCTACATGTAATCATTTCCAAATCTTCAAGTGTAAACACTTTATGAGTTTTAACCTTATATATTTCATCTTATGTCACAACAGGGATATCCCTTAGAGGGAACAGTGATGCTTGGTTTTTATTGCAATCTGTATCTTCCCTTTCAATCTAGACAATTTCTTAATTTTTCCTTCATTATTTTCCTTATTCATATCATTATCTTTTGTATCATTGGTTAAAATCATCCTCTCTTTCATACATAACTCCATTGCCTCTATTTTATCTTTCATTATCATCTGTTTCATCTCAGAATCTTTTATTATCCATAACACAATTGCTCTTAATCTATAGCCAACTCCAAAAAACAAGAATTTACATTTATATAATACAAGTAAACATAAACACATCAATGGTACATAGGCTAACAAAGTTCTTATAGCCAATGCCATCACTGGTTCCATACACTCATATCCTAACCATATAGCAATACTGAGGAAACAAGGTAAAAATCCCATAAGGGATATGTAGGAAACAATCCCATAGAAAATACAACACAACAGTTGCCATGTCCCCTGATATATTTACAGTATACATAAAGTTGTTATACAACACAGGATATGTGCTGTTATTATCCACTGTGATTATTAATACCAAACACCAAAGAACAGAACAACAACAAAAATGGCTTCCTAACACATGTGCTATTTGCCTTTGGTCTCTTTAAAAAAATTAAATCCCCCTCAATGTCAACCCAGGAATCAGAGTTCTGTGTCAATCAGGACCCTGGAGAGCAACCAGGTGCTGAAGAGGGTATGTTCCCAGGTAGCCTAACTGCCAACCTACTCATCTTCCTGTTTTTCTCTGGCCCAAGTCAATTATTTTGCAGGTTGTCCTACTGACTTGCCAAATGTTACAATGTGGGTTAAAATAAGGGTTCTAACTAGCTATATAATAAAATAAAAGGTTTCTTTAACTAAAAGGAGAAGGGAAAGGAAGGGATCAGGAAATTACTTACTTCTAACCCACAACAGATATTAAAATCCTAAACTTTTTATAATTATTCTAAACTAACCAATTAATTTAAAGATAAGGAAGGATTGGTAGGGGCAAAGACAAAGGGCCCAAAGAAATCTCACAACACTGGAGTCCTTTCTTTGATTCAAACAGCAGTCCCAGCAAGATGTCAACAGCAACAGCAGAAATCCACCTCTCTGTACCCACAGCAGTAGAAACAGGCAGAATATCAGGACAGGCAAAGAAAGAAGGAACCAGTGGCTCTCTGGGTCCACCCCAGAAAACCAGATAGCTACCCTCTGGGTTATCCTGATAGCTAGAGAAAAAGCAGCCTCTCACTCATCCAGAGTCCACCAACTGCCAGCAACTGCCTCTCTGTTCAGTTCTGCACCTTCTGAGAGCTCTAGAATGTTGACCCTGTCATTGCCCTGTGGGATTTCTTTGCTTCTTGCTTTTTGCAAAGCTAATCCTTTACAACACTTACAATGATCAGCTGTTCATCATTGGTTCTTGAAAGCATAAACGCTTAGAGATCCTGCCAAGCTGGAAAGGCTTCCAGTTACAGGCCCAGTGTTGACCTTTGTCATCTGCGGATTTTTTTTTCAGATTATTTTCAGTAAGATGAATTTTTTTTTTACTATAGCAGCTCCCTCAAACTTTAAAATCAAAGATGTCACAGATCATTGAAGTATTAATGTCACCATGTGACATTTTAAAAGATTTTTACCAAAATTTATTAAATGATAAAACAGCCTAATCCTTTCTCTGGCACATGCTGTTTGAGCAAGTCACTTGATTTTCTGATATTCTTGACACCTCTCCAAGACTAGATTTGCTTTGGGAAAAGTGTTACCTATACCAGTGAAATCACAAATCCAATCAAAAATGTTTTTGCATAGACATCACAAATGGACAAATGAGATTGGCCCAGATTAAATAAAAACTGGCCGACATATCTGGAAAACTGAAAAGTTTTTCATGGCCTCTCTTCTCCCATCCTCCTTTCAAGCTTTTTCGTCCTGAGAGAAAGGTACAGCTTTTCAGTCTTCAGAGAATTGAAGTATTTAATTATGTCCCAGATATAAGCAGATTACAAACAAGGGACTAATTAAAGAAAAGCATAAAGGTTGTCATCAAATTAGTGTAACTGATATTAGACCAGAAGGGGCCATTTAGGGCCAGCACAAGAATAGAGGTAACAATATTCAAATGTTAATAACCAGTTAGTATAATTTGAAGAGGGAAGGCTTATTAAGAATTAAATTGTTTGTAGGTGGTAGAAACGTTGGCTCATCTTCTTAAAATAAGATACATTTGATCTTACCCTGAATGTTAAAGGTGTTGGAACCTGCAGATTTCCCTAATGTAAACTCTAAAAACAATGCCTCCTTTCCTATTGCTGGTAGTTCTGCTCTTGGCAATGGCAGCTGAAAGAGGTTTGCTTCAGGTGGAGCTCCAATATTATATTGGAAATCCAACTGAGAGAACTTGAAGCCCCAAACTAACAAGTCAATCTAACTGGATTTCAAAGAACATGGGGAGATGGAACTCCCTGTTTAATGACTCTGCATCTGATTTCTGATGATCCAAGAACATGAGATTGGAGGCATTGCTGTTGTCATGGCTGATTTTCTGGCACCTCTGTATCCAAAAATTTGAGTGACTGAACCCAAACCCAGTTCTAGACTTGCTTCACTGGCAAAAATGTTTCTATGTCTCTTTCCTTACCCAGAAGTCACCAAAGAAAGGCCAATAAAGATTGGAACTGAAGAGGGGGTGGGGGAAAGAAAAATGTAAAACTATAGGGAAAAGATGGGCTGATCACATAAGATCACATTGGGCAGCTAGGTGGTAGCTTAGTGAATAGAGAGACCTAGAGTGAGGAAGACTTGAGTTCAAATATAGCCTTGTGAATTGTAAGTGTACTAGATAAGTCATTTAACCTCTTCGTACCTTGGTTTCCTTTAAAATGGAGATAATAATAGCACCCACCTTTCAGGGTTGTCGTGAGATCAGATGAGATAAGTGTAAAGTGCTTAGCACAATGCTTGGCATATACTAAAGACATGTGAATCTTAGCTATCATCATCATTGTTATTATTAGGGAGAGCCAGTGATTGATGTGTTCCATTGGTACTTACACAATGTCAAGAGATCATGAATGTGGAACATGTGGAGTGAACTTATGCAAAGATGTGGACAAGAGTTACAAAGGATAAGCAGGCATGGGTGGATGATGGCCTGCATTTTTAGTTTCTTGTCCAAATGGGAGAGATCACAGATATACTAGAGTGCTAGGTTAGTGAAAAAGCATCATCCCCAAAAGAGCCAATTTTTAACAAATATTTTTCTTCTCTACTTGTTTCTTTTTTTAATTGACATTATTTTTGGTATGGAAAAGGAACAAAATTGAGTAATCACTTAAGATTCTTTGATATCTTATTGCACTCAGAAGTTAGACTGTTCCGTTAGCATTTATATGAATTAACAGATGGCAACATAGAGATATCAAAAGTTTATACTACCTTCTGGCACATAGATATAGCATTCTGACAAGGATAATTCACTTAGAGCAGTTCTTAAGGATGAAGATCAGTTTTATTTTGACTTGATAGTTCTAGTATCTGAAAAGCTCTGAAACAACTGTACTTTATTTAGAACAATCTGCTTGTCAGGAAACAGATTCATTGAGTTTGTAATATGAGATAGGAGAAGAAAAAAACTTGAAATTAGAAAACTGATACCGCTCAAACAGTGTTGGATTTGGGTTTTTTTAAAAAGGGCCATACAGCAAAGCAAACAATTTATAATAACATAATCTGAACATGAATATTTGTGCATATGTATATGCATATATAGAAATATATTTAAAGGAAACAAAACTTTAGAACACATTTAAAGAATATTAGAATAATGCATAAAGCAAATGTCAAACGAGATATATGTATATGTGTTTGTATAATATACTTTTCAAAATAACAGTTTTGAGATTTTTGTCATTTCATTTGATTGTTAGTATTGAGATCATTAAAGTTTACAATTTAAAATAAAATATTTTTGAAAGTAGAAAAACCAGAAGAAAAAATAGGTAAAATACTTGAATTTTTAAAATATTTATTTTGACTAGATCATTTCTCATTGGTCATATATCACTTCCTCTTCTATAAAAGAGAAATAAACTTCAGGAGACCTGAGTCTCCTAGAGAAATCAGCCTCTAAAAATCATGGGAAAGAGTTATAACTCTAGTTTTTAAAAGTAAGATATATTATTAGTTTTAGAAAACTCAAAGTGGTAGTTAGAGACACATTTGGCTCAAGCTTGTCATGGAAAAACTTTCATCCTGTTTTTAGAATGATTTTGATCTTAGTTATACAGGAACTGATGATTCTTTTTTTTTTTTAACCCTTACCTTCCGTCTTGGAGTCAATACTGTGTATTGGCTCCAAGGCAGAAGAGTGGTAAGGGCTAGGCAATGGGGGTCAAGTGACTTGCCCAGGGTCACACAGCTGGGAAGTGGCTGAAGCCAGATTTGAACCTAGGACCTTCCGTCTCTAGGACTGGTTCTCAATCCACTGTGCTACCCAGCTGCCCCCAGGAACTGATGATTCTAATACTTCTTAAAATCTCATTTGAGACCTCATTTTGTTTTGCAGCCAGTGGTGGGTGGCAAGAACCTGAAAATCCTCATACACAAAGGGTAAGTAAAGAAGAAGAAAGTAAAAGATAGAAAAATAAAAATGTTTTAATTAGGAGGATCTGGGAGAATTGATTAAAATTTACTTTTGCTTTATATAGTTATAAGTATAATCAATCAATCAAGATGCCTTTATTAATAAGAACTTCCTATGTGCAGTTGTATTTATATATATTCTTCCCCCACCTCCCCCAAATTAAAACTTTAGCTTTTCTGGGTTTTTTCTCACTGAATTCAGAAGAAAGAATTGGTTTAGTTGAACTTTCAAGTCTATATTCTGTAAGGTTTTGTGAATTATTTAATATTATTTAATATGTGAATTATTTAATATTTTTCCTACTTGTAGTCAAACCATAGGGGTGAACTGACTTGTTCAAGGTCTAAGTAGTAAATGGCAAAGCCAGGATTTGAACCAGTATTTTACGATTCCAAATCCAGCATTCTTTCTATTTACCGCACTATTTCTAAGTCTTTCAAAGAAAACTCAAAACATGATAACTGTATTCAATTTTTGCAAGGACTGTCATGTAATAGAGGAATTATATTTATTTTATTTCATTGGCCCCAAAGAGTAGAACTTAAAGCAACAAGTGTCAGTTAAGAGGCAAATTTTTATTCGGTATAAGGGGAAGTTTCCTAACAACAAAAAAATGGAATGGGTTGCCATGGGAGGTAGTAGATTTCCCCTCACTGTGGGGTTTCTAAGTAGAAATTGAAGGTCTCTTGTCAGGAGTGTTAAAAAAGGTAATTCATAACAAGGGACAAGTAATGAAGGCCTTCTAAGATCCTATCTTTATTCTGGTATTCTGTGGTTCTGTGTAGTTTTATAGCATTACTTGCTTATGAACACAGCCCTTCAAATATAAAAATTGTAATCAGGAAATTTTATATTTTTTAGCATTTTATAGTAATGCCATATATATGCATATCTAAACTCTCACCGGTATTAAGAGGGCTATAAAATGTTCAGGATTGCTTAATACGCTGTATTGGAAACCTTTGGATATGAAATTAGAGAACCTATGTTCAAATCTTTACTGCTCCTTGCTACCTTTGTGATCTTAGAAAAATCTGAAATTTAAAATGAAAGGGTTAGTTTAGATGACTTTTGAGTGCCAATTGAGCTCTAAATCTGCGAGTCTGGAATTAATTTTCCTGACATTATGAATGGCTTTTTCAAAGTATTTTAAGCTTGCAGATATACTTTAACAACAACAACAACAACAAAAACACATTTTCATCAATCCATGAGTTGCGTTTGATTGGTATTTTTGGCTTAGCAATGATTGACTGTAGATTTTTGGCTTATAGCTTAATGCCTACCATTAGAATAATTGCTTCAGAGGAAAAATTCGTGACCAAACAAACAATAGAGAGGTTCCTGTGAGAGAAAAATGGATAATTTTGATTGAATAACATTAAAGTTTTTGCATAAATAAAACCAATGCAGCTAGAATTAGAAGAAAAGCAGTAATTCACATCCAGAGAAAGAACTGTGGAAGTAAAAACACAGAAGAAAAACCATTGGCTGATCACATGAGTTGATGGGGATATGGTTGGGGATGTAGACTCCTAACAATCACGCTAGTGCAAATATCAGTAATATGGAAATAGGTCTTGATCAATGACACACGTAAAACCCAGTTGAATTGCTCGTTGGCTATGGGAGGGAGTTGG
Source organism: Monodelphis domestica (assembly GCF_027887165.1). Lineage (NCBI taxonomy): Eukaryota > Metazoa > Chordata > Mammalia > Didelphimorphia > Didelphidae > Monodelphis > Monodelphis domestica. The sequence continues at coordinate 350,144,457 of NC_077227.1, forward strand.
GAGGAGGGGGAGGGAAAGAGCATGAATCTTGTAACCATGGAAAAATATTCTAAATTAATTAAACAAAATTTTCCAAATTAAAAAAAAGAAAAAGTTTGCAGGAGGGTTCTGATCACATGGACAAAACTGAAAGAAGAGTTCCAGAATCTGGGGAAGGGATAAGAGGGAGAACCTGAAGGCTTTGGCGGTCCATTGATTACTGGACACCAAGGAGAGCAAAGACTTAGCCATCTTGTCTATGCCAAATAAAAGGAAAGAAGGAAGGAGAGGGAGGGAGGGAAAAAAAGAAGAAAAGCAGTAAATTGGGCAGTGAGGTAGCTCAGTGGAAAGAGAATCAAGTCTGGAGACAGGAAGTCTCAGGTTCAAATCTGGTCTTGGACACTTCCTAGCTGTGTGACGCTGGACAAGTTAACCCCCATTGCCTAGCCCTTACTGCTCTTTTGCCTTAGAACCAATTCACAATATTGATTCTAAGACACGAGATAAGTATTTATAAAAATCTCATTTCCCAAATATATAGATTACTGAGCCAAATATATAAGAAAAAGAGCCAATTGCCAGTTGATAAATGGGTCAAAGGATACAAACAGGAAGTATTCAAAAGAAGAAATCAAAATTTTCAATAGTCATATGAAAAAATGTTTTAAATCACTAGTAATTAAAGAAATGGACATTAAAACGACTTAGAGGTACTATTTCATACCCATCAAATTGACTCAAGATAACAGAAAAGGGAAATAACAAAGGTTAGAGAGGGTATAAAAAATAATTACACTTGTGCACTGATGTAGCAATGAACTATTCCAGTCATTCTGGAAAACAACTTGGAATTGCCCCCCCAAAAAATATAAAACTATATATAACCTTTGACTCAGCAATCCTGCTTTTAGATCTGTGTACCAAAGAGATCAAAGGAAGAGGAAAGGACCCATATATACAAAAATATTTATAACAGCTTTTTGTTGTGACAAAGAATTGTAAATTGGGGAAATGCCCATCATTTGGGGGGATGAGCAAGTTATGGTATATGGTTTTGATGGAACACTATTACACTTTAATGAGGGGGGGGGGGCAGCTGGGTAGCTCAGTGGATTGAGAGCCAGGCCTAGAGACAGGAGGTCCTAGGTTCAAATCTGGCCTCAGACACTTCTCAGCTGTGTGACCCTGGGCAAGTCACTTGACCCCCATGGCCTAGCCCTTACCACTCTTCTGCCTCGGAACCAATACACAGTATTGATTTCAAGACAGAAGGTAAGGGTTTAAAAAAAAAAGAAATAATGAAAGGGATAGATAGTTTCAGAAAAACCTGGGAAGACTATATAAACTGATGCAAAGTGAAGTGAGCAGAACCAAGAGAAAAGTGTACAAAGTAATAGCAATATGGTAGCTATATTGCAGTTCACTTATTGCAGCTTCACTGTATCTCAGGTTTTTTTTTTTAATTGCTAATTCTGTACACTATTGGCTGTTGGAATTAAAGGCAACCAACCACACCTATTTTAGTTAGCAGGGCTTCAGTGTCTGATTCTTATTTTCCTACAGATGAACAAATTGGTTGAGTATTATCAGCAACTGGCCCAGAAGGAGAAAGTGGAACGGGATCGTAAAAAGCTGGCCCGGCGTCGAAACTATATGCCCCTGGCATTTTCGGTGAGCTTTTGGTACCAAGAGGACTTTGTGATTCAGGAACTGTGGTGCCTAGGCAGAGATTTCCTAAAGAGGGGAGGTATCCAAAGATACTGTGAGGCTTCAAGTGAAGGATTTTCATACATTTAAATACTTTGTTTTTTAATCATATTTTCATTTTTAATGTCAGTAATTTTGATTTACTCCTTTTTCTCTCTCCCTAGTTCTATGTTTTATTAACTTAGTTTCTGAGGGAGTCTTATGATTCTCCCCCATTCATTATTCCCTTCTCGTGTATAAGTGGATAACTTCATTCCTACAGTCTTTAGTTCACACTTATCACTCAGATACCTGTAGCTTCTCAGTGTTAGTATCTCTTTGGAATTTCCCATCTTTTAGTTTGAGGAACAATGTCTACACAGCACCTCCATGAGGAGCCTGGGTTGGAAGACAATCATCTTATAAGGGATAGAGTTTCAAGAACTGTGAATTCCATTAAGTTTTCTTTGTTAATTTCTTTGGTGAGAGAAGTTGTCTCCTAAGCAGGCAGTTGAGTGTCAGGTAGTTCAGATCTGGTGCTATCATTGCAGTAATGGTAAGGGATTCCATCAGGGGACTCATAACACTAGGAATGTAGTATATCACCATCCCAATAAAGGTATGTATGGGAATTCACATTAGGATTCACATGAAAATTAGAAAGTAGGTCATCCCACTGAAAATTTAGGGTTAAGACAACTATATCTTGATTGAAATGGTGACCAGCATTCTTATCCATTTTCCATAGCATTAATCAGTTATTAAAATTTGCTAAGGATCCACAGTTCTAGATTTGTTGATAATCTTAAATAGTCTTAATGGATGAATGATGATGAGTGGATGAATGAATAAGTAATATATGAAACCAAGCATATACTTAAACAACAATTTAATACACTTGCTGTTTTTCCAAATTTGCTATATAATCTGCCTATTATATGAGTTTGCTCTTGTCTTATTGCTGCATTTTTTTGTCTCTGTTGCAACCTACTGCTATTTGGGGGCTCTCCACAGCAACACACTATTCATGTAGTGGTAAGTGTTCTTTCATGGTTCTTTGCTGGTACTAAAAGCTCTTGAAAAAGAGCTCTCAAAAAAAAAGACCTTACTTCACTTGGGTTCCAGTTGACCATTAGTTCATGTGTCTCAAAATCTTACCACCTTTAATTTCTTACAAGTACCTAGTTTGATAGAATAGCTAAAGTTAAGTTCACTTTTACAATGCTAGAATAGCTTTAGGACCTCTAGATGGAGCTTTTTAAATTTTTTTTAATAGCATTATGGGGAAAGGCTACATTTTGTTTCATTAAAGTGAGCTTTTTAAGTTTGCTTTCCTTTGCTTAGTTCCCTGCGCTTCTCACACTGTCTCAAGCAAATTCTTTCTTTTGATAAATAGGATAGACAGATACAAACATCTTGATGAACGTTTTTCTCATCTAGGACAAATATGGTCTTGGAACCAGACTTCAGAGACCACGAGCTGGAGCTCCCATCAGCACCCTAGCAGGACTTTCGTAAGTGTGAACATTAAAATGCCTTTGATGAGGAAGGCAGATATTGTATAGAAAGAAGACTCTTGGGAATGGAAAAAAATTTCAATAGGAGTTGGCATTAAAAAAAAAAGAAATAAATAACATAACAGTTAACTTATTGACCATAGGAGGTGAACTGAATGGGACATTCAATCAAGAAGAAGGTTTGATGCTTTAATTCCATGTTTTTAGGTAACTCAGTAAACAGCCATTTTTTTTTTACCATTTAGCCTTAAGGAAGGAGAAGACCAAAAAGAGATCAAGATTGAGCCAGCACAAGCTGTGGAAGAAGTGGAACCTCTTCCTGAGGACTACTATACGAGACCAGTAAATCTCACAGAGGGTACTAGACTTTCCTCTTTATTTCCAAGTTATTTTGAATTTAGTCTTATTAGTCATGTTCTGTGTTCTATGTGGCATTATTGATATGGTTGTCAATAATAAGATGGTCATAAAACATGTTAAACCAATGTGACCTTAAAACAAAAAAAACAGAGGGCAGCTGGGTGACTCAGTGGATTGAGAGCCAGGCCTAGAGACGGGAGGGCCTGGGTTCAAATCTGACCTCAGACACTTGCCAGCTGTGTGACCCTGGGCAAGTGCATAGCCCTTACCACTCTTCTGCCTTGGAAATAACACACAGCACTGATTCTAAGATGAAAAGTAAGGGTTTAAAAAACAACAATAACTTTATTTTGAATCAGATCTATACTCAAGCAATAGTTTTAAAAAAAGACAATTCACAAAAGCATTGATGCCCCTTTTATTTTAGTTATGATTGCTTTTTTTCCTTTAAGCAGCTTAAAATAAATTTAAATTTCCCTTTTGAATCTCCAGTGACTACCCTGCATCAGCGCCTCTTGCAGCCTGACTTCCAGCCAATCTGTGCTTCACAGCTCTATCCTCGACATAAGCATCTGCTGATCAAACGATCCCTGCGCTGTCGAGTAAGTTTGCCACTGTGGAGAATTGCTGTCTTTTCAGCAGAGTAACTAGAACAAACCAAGACTGACCAGTATTCAAATAATTCTGAAATATGTACATAGGTAACACACTTTTTGTGTCCCAAATGCAGGATATCAATTCCACAAATATTTACTAGGCATCTTTTTAGTGTTGCCCTGTTCTCTTTAAAGGAAATAGCTAAGGTGGACTTTGAAGGAAATGTCCAAGGCAGAGCTGTGAGGAAAGACCATTCTAGGCAGTAGAGAGAGTGTTTGCTGAGGCCTGGAGAAAGGAAAGGGTAGCTACAAAAATAGTACATTTTCTTTAGAATGAACAGTGCTTAAAAGGTAGTTTATAAGTAGTAAAATGAGAAAGGCATGTGACTTGAATATCAGGCTAATGAGCAACATGGACACACTGAAGGCTAAGTGTTTTAGCTAAGGAGAGACTTGGTCATACGCATACATTGAGATTTCCTTGACAGTACTAATAAGGATGAATTAGAGAAGCTTTAAAAATGAAGGGGTGCAGCGAGGTAGCTCAGTGGATTGAGAGCCAGGCCTAGAGACAGGAGGTCCTGGATTCAAATCTGACCCCAGACACTTCCTAGCTGTGACCCTGGGCAAGTCACTTAACCCCCATTGCCTAGTCCTTGCCACTCTTCTGCCTTAGAACCAGCACACATTATTGATTCTAAGACAGAAGGTAAGGGTTAAAAAACAAAAATAAACCAAGGGCAGGGAGGCTGATTATGATTAGGAAACTGTTAAAATTATCCAAATGAAATAATGAAAGCCTCTCCTAAAGTGACAAAAGAATTTTGTCTTACCATATACCCCTCCATTCAATTATATTCTCTCCCATTCTCAATGAATGACCTCATGTTTTATTTTATCTAAATGCTGAGGCCATCCTCAAGCAGTGCCTTCAGCTCAGCTCCTTTGAACCTCTCAATGTCTTCACCTGTCTTTTTTTCCTTTTCCCCAAGTACATAAGAAGGGTAGCCTTCCTCTTAGTCCTTGTCTGGGCTAACCTTCTCTACTGATAAAACTTTTTAACCTAAAAACAAGTTCAGGTCTCCTCTGTCCTAAAATAATTTTCATTCACTCTGCTACCTGCCTCAAATTATAGCCTCATCTCATTCTCATTCACTGCAAAACTTCAAGACAGATTCTGTTGCTTCATCAACCACTTGTTCCTCAGCCCCTGGCATCCTAGCTTTTATCCCCATCATTTAACTAAAAAAGCTCTTCCAGGACACCAGTGATTTTATTGCTGAGTTCAGTGATCTCTTTTCCTAACCTACTATTCTCTATTAGCATTTGACACTTTGACCAACATTGATTTTTTTTCTCCCTTTTCCTCTCATATCTCTGATCGTTTAAAAAAATTTTTTTTTAAACCTTTATCTTCCAACTTAGGATCAATACCATGTATTTGTTCTAAGGCAGAAGAGTGGTAAGAGCTAGGCAATGGGAGTTAAGTGACTTGTCCAGGATCACACAGCTAGGATGTGTCTGAGACCAGATTTGAACCCAGGACCTCCTGTCTCTGGGCCTGACTCTCAATCCACTGAGCCACCCAGCTGCCCCCTTTGATCATTCTTAATGTCACTTTTGTTTGAGGCTGACCTTCCTTCTGCCCTTAAAAAGTGGGCATTTTCTTAAAGTTGTTTTCTTGTCTTAACAGTCTACATTCTTTTAATCATTTTCTTTCAGTTCTGTGACTTCACTTATCCTCTGCAGGTGACTTCCACATTTTTAGCTCCATCTTTAACTTTGGAAGACTCATTCAACTGAATTTCCAGCTTCCTTCTAGCTATCTCAACACAGTATCTTATTGTTACTTCAAACTTAATTCTTTTTTTTTTTACCTTTTCTTTCTGTCTTAGTAACAACTCTTAAGACAGAAGGGAGAGGGCTAGACAGTTGGAGTTAAAACTAACAGGTGTCCAAATCCAGATTTGAACCCAAGTCCTCCTGACTCTGGGCCTGGTGCTCTATCCACTAAGCCACATAATTACCCCTCAAACTTAATTCTTTACTTTCTCTCTAACTTCCAAATTACCCTAGCTTCAGAATTCTTTATTTCTTATGGTAATACCTGTCTTCTCACTGACTCAGACTCAAAACATGGGCGTCATCATTGATTTTTTTTTTCTCTTTCTAGTCTTCTTCCCTTCCAGGTCCATCCAGTCAGTTGTCAGTTTCTATCCATTTTAGTTTCACCACAAACTTATTTTTTTTTTAACATTTCTCTCCTTCCCATTCCTATACTGTAGTTTAGTATCTTATCTCTTCTTGCTTAGTAGTGTCCTGATTTGTCTCCCTACCTCCAGACTATCCCTCATCTCATTTATCCTTCAGACTACTGCCCCCCCCCCCCAATCTTCCTAATTCTTAAGTACTCTGATAATATTACTTTTCTATCCAGAAACCTTCAGTAATTCCCCATTGTCTGTGGAATAAAATGAAAACTTCTGATCCTCCCCTCCAAGATCCTCCACAATCTGGCTTCAGCCCTTTCTATCATTGACTCTGATTATTGCCATTAATATACTGTATCCAAATTCTAGCCAACCTGGACTTCTCATCCTCCATTCTTTTCCTGCCCTTCCCATCTCTCTGCTTTTGCTCATGTCATCCTACATCCTTAGAATGTATTCCCTGTCCTTTATGTCTCCACTGAAGTCTCTTCCTTCAAGGCCCCACCCCAAATGCCACCTCTTCCATGAAATCTTCTCTAATGCCTTAACCTCCCTCCATCTGCTCTCCAATTAAAAAGTCTTTCTCATTTTATATATATGTTTACATATACATACAAATTTCTCTTGTACTTGGCACACTCTTCCTTGTGTTACAATTATTTGTAAATATGTTGGCTCTACTGCCCCCTTCCATTAGATTGTAAACTGCTTGGAAGTAGGCTCTTTGTGATAACTTTCTTTGTATCCCTCATATCTTCTATACCTGAATGTTAATAAATATTTGTTGAATTGAATATGAGGAAATTAAAGCCTTTTGTTGTTTCAGAGCAAGAACAAGAATTCAAGAGACCTGGGTTCTGATTTTTCCTCTGCCAATAGCTCAGTGTGTGAGGGGCCAAATAATTTTAACTCTCTGAGCCTTCATTTCCTCACCACTTTATGTGATCACTGAGTTCCTTCTTGTTAGTTTTTATCACTTTTGTCTTTCAGCATATCTTAAATACTTTTTGCGTGTCAGTGTTATCCATTTTAGAATGTATATTTCTAGAAAGCAGATACCAATCTACTTTGAGAGGTATTAGATAAAAGCATAATGTTATACTTTGAAATATTTTGCATTTAATTTTAGTTGGATAATTGGGTTTTCTCCCATTGAAAAACTCTTAAAATTTAATATTGCAATTCTTATACTAGATCTGTGCTGCCTAATGTCAAGTTAAATCAAAAGCCATCATGCTAAGCCCTACAAATACAAAGAAAAGCAAAAGCAAAAACAAAAACCAAACGTGGTAATGGTTTGTTTTTAATATATAACACTCAGATAAATCAATGTGTACCATCATCTCAAATGTATCACCTTTACTGTATTAGTTACCTTACTGAGAACTAGTAAATTCTCTTCTATCAGTGAAAACAGTCTATTGGTCAGGAAGAAGCACTCATTTTTCTGGGATATACATTACATATTTGGCTTTTTTCTTTTTAGAAATGTGAGCATAATTTGAGTAAACCAGAGTTCAATCCAACATCTATCAAATTCAAAATCCAGCTTGTTGCTGTGTGAGTATTTTGGCAATGTGTTATTTTTTGTATAAATGGTCTTTGTGGTTAGAAGTTCCATTTTTTTGAGGTTTGTTGTTTGTCTTTTTTAATGATCTTCCTACTTTTAGTATCCCTGGATTTCTAGGTTAACTAGCTAGTATAAAAGCTAGCTGTAAAAATAAGAGAATGTCATGATTTTTTAAAAAAAGGATTCAGCACAGCATAATGGAAAGTATAGTACAGGAGTCAGCTAAATGGTTCAGTGGGTTGAAAGGCAGGTCTAGAGATGGGAGGCCCTGGGTTTCAAATCTGGCTTTAGATTCTTCCTATCTGTGAACAAGTCACTTAATCCCCATTGCCTAGCCCTTCCTGTTCTTCTGCCTTGGAACCACAGTGTTGATTTTAAATTAATAATCAATAACTAAATATATTTTATACAGTTTTATTAATAATAACTAAAACAAAAGAACTTCCTGACTTCAGCCTGGTCACAGGTCCAAGAGAAGAAGAGGGAGGAGTTACAGCCACTTAAATACAATCACGCAAAATGTGGGGATGCAAGAAAATGGAATTTTGGGAAATACTAAGGGACTTCTGGGGGATGGAGGCCAAAGGCTCAAAATCTCCATTTATACATACCCCCCTGTGATCCTATTGGGAAACCAGTTTCCCCAAAAGGATCATGGAAACAATCAACTTAAAAATTATTGCAATAATTTGTGGATAAAAGGAAAAGAGAACAAAACCAATGATTACTAGGTTGAAAAAAAAAGCCAATTTGGGGGCAGTCCCCTTTGGCATAAGAGTATACATTCAAAACAAAGGCATTTCAACACCCCATAGTTCAATTCACATCCCAGAGTTCACTCTGGATCTTCTGGTGCAGCATGTGGTCTCTGCAGGCATTTTTCTTCATGGGACATTCTGAATTCTGGGAGGTAGCAAGTTTCTTATCCTAAAATTGCTCAAATTTAAATCAAAGTTCACAACAATAACTTGCCGCCGCCCCCCCCCCCACCCCCCTCCCAGGTGAATAATAGCAAACACAGGCATCACTCAGGGATGCATGGCTGTGTTAGGAGGTATATGAATCAATTTGCAAGAGAAAATAAAAAAACATGAAAAAATCCAAATAAAAGAGAAAAAATAACTTGTGGATAAAATACAAAATGTAAAAGTCTTATGTCTAAAAAAATCTAAGTAAAGGAAAAACAAATCTATAACAGATCCTTGAATCAGGGCCTGATTTAAACAATTATGCATTTACCCAATCAGTAGCCAGGACTACAGAAAGTTTGCCACACCATGAAAGACAGTAAAGGGACTAGATTATAGGAGCCAAATTTGAGATACTTGGTAGAATGTGGGACAAGGAAGACCTGCCTTTAACACATGTTGACAGCATCAACCTGAAACCCCAAACAAGTTCAAGTCCTCTTGTCTTGGCTCAAAAGTACATTAGTCCCACTGGAATCTCAGGTGCTCAGTACTTCTTTAGCACTGTGCAATGGTTCTTTTTGTATTCTCTTGTCATGGAATCAGACAGAATCATTAAGCAGAGTCCCATAAATCTTTTAAACAATTAATGGCATCATTTTTATAGTCTAAAGCTTTTTGAGCATGCATTAATATTAGAACAAATGTATTTAAAACTTATATTACTGCAAAATAAAAATATTAAAGAAAAATCTCAATACTGTTCATGTGCTTCAAATAAAAATACATAAAGGAGAGAAAAATAAAGCTCAGATACTATATTGCACATGAAAGGAAAAAAATCAGTTTTTTTTAAAGTTTTAAAAATAAAAAATATATAGCATAAAATCAGTGACACACTGTGTCAGCTATGTGTGAATACAAATGATTTTCAGAATAAAACAGTAACAGTAGATAATGCACATTCAAAGAAGTACCAAAGTCCCCAAAATTCACAATAGCTCAGTTAATTACAATAGCAAACAAACCCAGTATTATATTTCACATAAGTTGCTGTATGACATAAAAGAAACCTATGAACTGATGGATATTTGTCACAATTTTTACAGATGTAGCAAATCTTTCAACCTTGGCAAACATATTTTTAAAAAAGTAAAATTTAATTTGTTCTACAACATCATCAAAAAATCTAGATTGTTCTGTTGGAAGTAAATTAAAATGAAGAGTTTTGCAGGAGCTCTTTTTTTTTTTTTGGCTTCCTGATTCATAGAAACACCTTAGTAGGAACATTTCTTTGTTTCTCTACCTTTAATACAACATTGTTTATAATGTGTGTGTGTGTATATATATATATATATATATATATATATATATAAATTTTAAAAATCATCCATTCAGAAACTACTAGTTACTAAAATTATTTCTGAAGACCCCTTAGAATTACCATTTAAATTCTTAGCTCATTAAATTCTCTAAAGGTTGCACACAATTTAACCAGTTTTGTTGAAATCCATCCATCATCATCTATGTGACAATTAACAAAGGCAATGTGATCTTCAATGGATCTAGTGACAAGGGTTTGGACAAGATGTTCATGGACTTATACAGAGATATTTTGTTCTTCAGCAGAGGTAAAGGTACAAATTAAAGATCAATATAGGCAAAACAGTAGCTTAAAATGATTCAGTATTACAGAAAGGTATTGACTAGATTAAAACAGATAAAGTTTAAAAAAAATTTAAACCTTAAAGCAATCAGTAAATACAATAATATAAACAAAGGTGCTGGTAAAATCCTTTTCACCAATCCCAGTAGACTTGTTCCCTATTATAGGAGGATAATAAACTCAAAATAGTTAGCAAGAAACTTCCAGATCTCTTTTAAAGTTTCCTTCCCCTCCCCCAGTATTTATTATCCATTTCTATTTCATTTGTTAGAGGTCTGAATTTCCTCATAGAAGCACAGGACAGAATCTCCACTCTGCATGTTGAGAACATTTAAGACTTTTAGAACTTTGTCAAAATATTTCAGATTGGTTTGTAGTTTAAGCAGCCTAGCTTGTGGCATATTCTTGAGGAGAAGGAAATAAAGTGTGAAATCTCCAATGAAAATAAAAACTCTGAGGAAAAGAATTAAGCAGATCCAAACTACACTTTTTAGCTCTACCAACTCAAAATGTTGTTTCTTTGTTTCAAGCATGCTTTGCAATAGCATTTTTCCTGGAAGATGTGGAATGGGGTTTGTTTAAAGAGTAAGCAGAAAGAAGCAAAACTTTGAGGGAAAACAATAGCATATTTGCATATGAGAGAAAAAATACTTCTCCTTGGTGTTTTCAGTCAAGAGAAAGAAGGGGGGGGGGTGAAATCAGGCTTATTCCCCAAAACTGACTTTAAATCTACTGATTTGGAACTAACTACTCCCTGTGAAAAACCTTAAGTAATAGCTTTCTAAACTAGGAGTACATGATCAGCTTTAAAAAAAAAATGCTTGAAAATTAGAAGGTGTGGGGTTCTTTTCTCCATGCTGAAAAATGGCTATGGCAAGCTAGAAACACACTTGGAGTATGGAAAGAGATTGGGGCGGAAAGATTTTTATACATCACCCTCTGTGGAAAAATTGTTTTTTGTCAATGCACCAAGTAAAACATTGGTTTTACTTTCTCTCTTCTATTCCCCTCTTATCTCTAACTATTATAGTTTCCTCTTAGAAGGGAAAATTTTGTATGCACCTGCAGTTAGAAGATTTAGAGGTACAAGATGATTATGTTTAGTGATCAATTGGGGAGACTAGTCCCCTAATCATCATCAGGAGGATTGTGAATTTTAGATTTCCTCCACCCTGCTTAGTCTTTAGAATTTTAGCAACCAAGGAATGTATACACCCCTACTTAAAGATTAACTGTAGGGGAGGATGGCCTATGACCAGCGTGTGCTAGCAAGTGACAAATTAGAAACAACTGACTGACTCCCTGAGCTGTCCTAAGCCAAGCTTAAGGCACCATTGGTATATGTGAGACAGAGGAAGTGATGTAAAGAACTGCCTATACATTTCATGTCACTTCCTGTAAATGCGCTCTCTGCTGCATTGGGAGCTTTTGGCAGCGTTTGGCGTGCTTGCGGTTTGGCAGACTTTGGCAGTGGAGGTCACTGTGAGTAGCTGTATAGCAAGGTTTAGGTGAGGTGTTTTCCCTGAATTGGCCTTGGTGAGTAATTAAGGCTGACTCCCCCTTTCCTTTACCTCCTGAAGGCACTACCCTCATCTTGGAGGAGGCCTCGTGGCTGGAAGCCAAGCTAGATTTAATTTTCTGAGAAGGCCCATTGGCTGAGGCCTTTGAACTTCCCTTGGCTTATCCAGGCCGGAGAAAATCTTATACCCTTCCCTTTTTTTCCTTCTTCTTAATTTCTTCCCTCTATTGTAATTAAACCACCATAAAATCCCAAACTGACCTGAGTATTTTATTAGGATTGAATTTTAATCCCTGGCAACCACTAATATAATATATTTAGTCCACAACCCTAAATTTTGCCTTAACAATTCTAAGATGAAAGGTAAGGGTTTAAAAAAAAAAAGAAAGTATACTAAACTACCAGACAGGAAGAACTAGATTTTATATCTAGCTCCAATATTCTGTGTCTTTAGATAAATCATTTAGCATATCTGGATCTCAGTGTCCTAATCTAGAAAATAATGATGATGAGGCTAAAAAAAGGTCATAAATACAAAAATGCTTTCAGAAATACAGAATGTTACATTGCATGATGTGGTGAATAGAGAGCCAGTTTAAATAGTCCTACCTTTGACACCTACTGGTTTTGTGACCCTGAGGAACTGACTTTTTACTCCTCAGTGTGTCCCAAACAACTCTGAAATAAATAGTTGCTGAGCAGTGTTGAAGGGCATTTCCTTTCCCTTAGTTTCCTACACCCATGAATTCACAGGACACCAAAAAAAACCTTTTAATTATTTAATTCTGGATCTTTGGTAGGAAGTGTTAGAATTGTGAAAGTGCTAGATAAAATAAAATCTAGGAAGATCCTTTTTTCCAATTTTAACCTACAACTATATGAATGGCAGCCTTCTGTTTAGCACTGAGTCTTGCCTTGGTCTGATCATTAGGTACAAATACAATTTCAAATGTTTGACAGGGTTTGGCAGATTAGAGATCCACAAAACAGTTCAAATGATATAGTTAGTAAATGAAAGAACAGCCTTCCCCCAGGGTATTCTTTGTGTGATCAGATTATTAACTCCAATAGAATTCTTTATAAGGTTTCAACAACAGCTTCTCATACTATTTACATTTTTTAAAATTATAAACTTTAAAGAAAAATTCATGTTTGCTCTTTAAAATTAATTTCTTTGAACATTATATCCATAATAACTCATTAGTTTCTTCCTCTCTATCCCTTTCCATTCATCTTTGTATTTGTTTATATGTTTTATTTTCAGATAGTGTCTATACTAGTTTTAATTGTTTTCTCTACTTCATTTGCTTCATAGAAGTCTTTCCAATTTCTTTGTATTCTTCATTTATAATTTAATGTCATGGTATTTCATTACATTGATTTTTATAGCATTCACTAACTGGCACATTAGATGTTTTTAAATTTCTTTGAAATTACAAATCCTATGCTATTACATATATTTATATACATGCATGCATATATTTATACATATGTACATAAATATACACATTTTTTTCTTTTTCTTTTTTTTTAGCATGCCTCTTTTTTCCTGATAACAGTCTTAGGATAAATTCCAAATATTTGGATTCTTGGGTCAGAGGCTATGATTATTTTTGTGAATTTTGTTGTATTTGGAATTTACAGTTTACAATTCTGTCACAATGTATAGGTACATCTATTTCACTACAAATCCAGCAGCATTAAGTTTTGTTGCTCTAAATTATTTTGCAAATTTAATCACTGTGAAGTAGTGTCTGAGTTTTTTTTTCTGTGTTTCTCTAATTATTATTGAAGATGACAACTTTTTTTTGTGTTATGTAATGGGAAGATGGCTGAACTTGGAAGTAGTAGAGACTTGAGTTTAATCCCAGCTCTGACACCAGCCTGTATTACTTTGTACATGTCCTTTAACCTCTGAACTTGTTTCTTTCTCTTCTGTTGAATGGTGATCATCTTGCTTATATCAATTATTTCATAGAAGATCAAATGAAATCATGTATGTAAAGCCTTTTGCAAACCTAAAAGCACTATATAAATGCAAATCATAGTTACTGTTATTACTCCATATATCCTCTCTTATAAAATGTCTATTTTCTTTAACTTTCTCCTGGGGAGACTGAGATTTGCCCTTGAATATATTTTCTCCTTTTATCTTTAATGTCCTCTCAGTATTCTCTAAAACAGTGACAATTGAATTCATTAAAATTCTCTTTGTTTTTCCATGATTTAACTAGAAAGTTCTTAATTTATATGCTCTAGTTAGAAAAAAAATTGACCCCAGCTATTAACCAGAAACCTCATGAAATTTTTAAGGCTTAATTTCCTCACCTTTTTGGTGTCATGGACTTCTGTTTCAAAGTCCATGCACCCTTTCTCAGGATGTTTCTAAATGCTTTTAAAAAATATATAGGATTACAAAGAAAACCAATCCTATAAGATATTTTTTTTTAATTCATTGACCCTAGGTAAAGACCCCTGCTTTAAGTTAATAGATCATTGAGTTCACTTCAAATTTTCATTAGAATCAGATTGTATTGAGTTTAGATGAACTAATAATTATTTTCTTATATTTATTGTAGTAATTATATCCCAGAAGTCAGAATCATGTCAATCCCCAACCTACGCTACATGAAGGTGAGTTCAGCATTTAATGAGCATCTTGGCCCATTTAAAGTGAAAGCCATTGACTGTTCCAGGATTAATGGAGGGAAAGAGTGCAGTAAGGAGAGAAGATGAAGAAGAGCAGGAAGATTGGTGCAACAAAAAAGGGAGTGAGATCAGCTGTGATATTATCTTTTCCATGTTTTTGACAGCAACAGCTAAGAAGGTAAAAAGAGTTACAATTATGTGTAACAAAGGAGCCATGATGATGTAGACCGGCACTCAAGAGGCTTAGCAAATTATAAGTTAGGACAAACAAAAGGATTTGCTGGAACATCTGATAGATTACCCAAAAAGAATTTGATGACATAGTTATAGTTGTCTGGAACTTGAGACCGGTTTCCTAAAGTAGCAATATTAGCAATCTACGGAATGCTTATCTGAATTGTCTTATATATGTTTTCTTGTTCTCAAGGAAAGCCAGGTCCTACTGACTCTTACAAATCCAGTGGAGAATCTTACCCATGTGACACTGTTGGAATGTGAAGAGGGAGACCCTGATAACATCAATAGTACTGCAAAGGTAGAATGAGCTTTGTCTAATTCTGTCTTTAGCATAATCTGATTTTGCTTAGAAAGACCACTTTGATCTTACTGTCATTCATGTAGTAATTTGTTCTCTTCATATTTTCTTTCTTTCTTTAAACTCTTACCTTCCTTCTTAGAATCAGTATTTAGTATTGGGGGTATAATGACTTGCCCAGGGTCACATAGCTAGGAAGTATCTAAAGGCCACATTTGAACCCAGGACCTCCTGTCTGTAGACCTGGCTCTCAAGCCACTGAGCCATTTAGCTACCCGTTCTCTTTACACTTTCATATGATGTAGTATACCTAGCATTTAACATTTTAAACCAAGAGCTTCTCTCTCACCAGATATAAGTTGCTACTGGCCAGTAATCTGGCATTTTGCATATTACACAACTGAAAAGGGGAAGGCTTCCACCTTCATGTAATTTTCAATTCTTTAGTTATTTTTATGCTCTATTTTCCTTTTACTGTTTGATTTTTGGCATTACTTCCTGGTTCTTCTATCAAATGTAGAAAATGATAGTCAAGACTCATTTCTTCACTCTTATTAATAGTTTTGCTAACAGATTTGGTAAGAGAGGAAACATAAAATAAATGCCTATGGTTTCTGTGTAATTTAGGGATTTCACTCACTCTAGATGTCTATTCGAGGATAGACTTAAAGCTGGGTCAGGCAAACAAGTTTGATTTGGTTTGGTTTTAAGTCATGTAAAGTATCTAATCATTTAAATGTTTAAAGAATATTTGGGGGAATTATGGCTTTTTCCAAGTTTTATATAGTTAGGACAACACAATCTGAAAAGTGATGTTTTAAAGAGAGTCATCTTCCTCATGTTACATTTTAGGTGGTTGTACCTCCCAAGGAGCTCGTTCTAGCTGGCAAGGATGCAGCAGCAGAATATGATGAATTGGCAGAGCCTCAGGATTTTCAGGATGACCCTGAGTGAGTTTTTCTTCTCTCTTCCCAGTAGCATGACCAGCACATGGCTGCCTCTCAAATCCACAGTTAGAATGTCTGGATTTTTCTGCCCTTGGCATATTCAGTAGATTAGAATCTCTGAAACCTTGTGCCCAACCAGCAAAGGTTCTATTTATGTGTGTGTACATACATACACACATATCTATTTTTTACATATATGCACACACATACACATGTATATATACTTTTATTATTTTTTTTTAGACCTCACCTTCTGTCTTATAATCAATTCTAAGAAAAGTAGTAAGGGCTAGGCAATTGGCATTAAGTGACTTGCCCAGGGTCACACAGCTAGGAAGTTTGTCTGAGGCCATATTGAACCCTGGTCCTCTGGTCTCCAGGCCTCACTCTCTATCCATGGAGCTGCCCCAAAAATATTCTTTATGAAAAGATCCTACTTAAGCCAGAGTTACCAAATGCCAATCTTTCATATTGGCACATTCTCATTTCAGTCCCTCTGTATAGTATGTCCATAGAATTTTCTCCTATTTAGAGAACAGATCCAGAAGGTGGCTCTCTACCCCAGGGCAGGTGGCTGAGATACTTAGCATCTTTGGTACAGTCTTGCTCTAGAGTAATACTAACGATGCACTTTCTCCATGCTCATGCTTCACATTTTACTCTTACTGGGAAGAGAGAGAGGTTTGATAGTATTTGGATAAGTGTACTTAATGTAGGAAATAGGAGGTACAGCCTCACCCCTTCACCCTAGCTGAGCCTTGGTCTTTGCTCTCTATGCCAGAGTGAAAGAAATGAGTGAGGGAGAAAAGAAAGATAGACGAGTTCAGGCAAGACTTAAAATTCATTATAATAGCCAGATACTCAGTTCCCTTTTTAGGCTTGTCTCAGAGATCTTTTTTTTTTTAATTAAAAAAAAAAAATATATATATATATATTTATTTATTTTACCAATTACATGTAATAACAAATTTCCACACAAGTTTTCCTAAGTTATGTGATCGAACTTATCTCCCTCCCTCCCTTCCCCTTCTCAGTGCTGGCAGGTGATTTGAACTGGGTTAGACATGTATTATCATGCAAAACATGTTTCTATAGTGTTCATTCCAGAGATATTTTTAGACCATCAGCCTGAGATTAGAAGCCATTTTCCTATTGCAACATGGCTTCTTATAGCAATATACTTGCGATGTCTTCTTCCCTTGGTTTTTCTTTCTTTTAAAGGTAAAAAATTTATTTTGTTCATAAAGGTATGAGCTGGCTACTAAATGCAAAGCACATTTATTATATCGACAAGCCATGTTTATGCATTTCACCCTATCCACCCACCCAAAAAATCCCTAAATATTCATATGTAAAAAATAAACTATGCTTATTAATTTATATCTACTTATGTTAGACTAACAAGTAGGGGAAGAACATATGGTCTGAATTACAGAAGAATAAACTCAGTTTTATTATTTTTAAGTACATTCAAACTAACTAGATTAATAATATTAAATAGTAAAAGACCCTTAGTGGACCTACTTGATTTAGTGGGTGAACAGATGTTGTTATTAATACATTAGTTGCATGGAAATAGATTTTTGAAAAGTATTTGAAAATCATTGGCTAATGCTTTATTTAAATATTTCCCAAATTATTAACCCTGTTAATTTGCACTTTGAAAAAGTAAATTTCACATCAGTAAGTTTGAGTTTTCTTTCAAACCTTATCTTCCATCCTCAAATCAATTGTATTGGAAGGCAGAAGGGAGGTATGAGCTAGGCAACGGGGGTTAAGTGACTTGCCCAGAGTCACACAGCCAGAAAGTGACTACAGTTAGATTTTAACTCAAGACCTGTCTCCAGGCCTGGCTCTCAATCCACTGAGCCATTTAGCTGCCCTCAGCTTTTTATTTTTTATTTATTTATTTTTAAACCCTTACCTTCTGTCTTGGAGTCAATACTGTGTATTGGCTCCAAGGCAGAAGAGTGGTAAGGGCTAGGCAATGGGGGTCAAGTGACTTGCCCAGGGTCACACAACTGGAGTTGTCTGAGGCCAGATTTGAACCTAGGACCTCCTGTCTCTAGGCCTAGCTCTCAACACACTGAGCTACCCAGCTGCCCCCTCAGCTTTTTATTTCTAACAAAGACCCCTAAAGGAAATTGCTGTTTCCTGAAGCAGCACATTGGGTATGAGATACTTTTGCATCTAATTACTAGAAAATTTTTGCAAGAATATGCTTTATAATAGGGTATAATCCTCAACTACATTTATTTAGGATTTTTAAAGTAGTGTGCTTCAGTAATACCCCTTTCTAAATTGCCATAAGTTTAAAAAGAAATAGAATCTGAGTTAGAGATTTTATGGCATTGTACTTAACAGATAGAATTTGCTCTTTTTTTTTTTGTAAGATGCAGAACCATATTATTATTATAAATGTATGTAAATATTTAATAATGCATTTACTGTTAGGCTTAGATTAGAATACCTGAATTCTTTAAGCATAATATTGATGATAGGTTAAACAATGTTTACCTTGATGTCCTTTTTCTTTTGAAAGTAAAAATTTTAAAAATAAAAATTCCACATCCACTTGTGGGAAAACAAATGTGAAAATTTACATTTTTCTCATTTTACAATACCATTATTTGACTAGTAATTGTTGCCTTGAAACAAAAAAAAATAAAAACAATTCTTAGATCACAAGCCATACAAAAACAGGATATGGCCCCTTGCTAGTAGTCTGAAGACCCCTACTCTAGAAATTAAATTAAAAGCTTAGAGCTGTTAAACAAAATTACTGAAAGGCATTTTACTAAAGGAACTCTTGTACTTTTCATTCTAAGTATTTTCCATTATTGTCTTTTAAAACTGAATAGTTTCCTGGGATAATAAATGGGGAGGAATTTTTCTTTCTATAATTTAGGAGGTATTTGGTGCCATCCAAATGAACCTGATTCTGGAATTTGAGGGACTCGCAATTTAATATTTTGCTTGCTTTCTCTAATAGCATCATAGCCTTCAGAAAAGCCAACAAAGTGGGCATTTTCATCAAAGTCACCCCACAACGTGAAGAAGGTGAAGTGACCGTATGTTTTAAAATGAAGCATGAATTTAAAAACCTAGCAGCACCAATTCGCCCTATTGAGGAAGGTGATCAGGGCTCTGAAGTCATCTGGCTCACCCAGCATGTGGAGCTCAGTCTCGGCCCACTGCTCCCATGATGCATCCTAATGATGAGCAAACCTCAAAAGACAGCCTGGAAATTCTTGCATCACAATGGACCACCTGGAAATGCTGAAACCACTGAAGCCACAATTTCATTAAGCTTCATTTATGTTATACACATACATTACTGATTTCTGTCAGGGGAGTGGGAAACATGGACAAGAAACAAGAAATGCTGAATAACTGCTGTTCTTTTTCCCATTGCTTGAATATTCGCTATGTAAATCTTTGACTGCTTCACAACCCTTGTACACTTTGAACTCCAGCACTATTTGAGCACAGAGAAAGGTGGCCAATCTAAGCCCATTACTGCATCTTGCTCAAGTGGCATCAGCTTCAAAGCCCCCAAAATGCTGCTTGTTCTATCTCCAATCTAGTCTGATGGATAGTGTTCAGTATCTTACAGAGGAAGCTTCAAGCATATTCCAAAAGGGGCCTGCTGTTAGTTGGCAAATATTTAGAAATAGAACACTGTTAATGTAGCAGCTGTTCTATGCATTCCACCAGAAATTTTTTCAGCAGTCTAAATAGATTCTTCTTTTTTCCTTAGTATCTTCCATTGCATTCTTCAGGACTGACTTGTCTATTGTAGCTTGCTCAGTGATTGAAGAATTTCTGATTCTTAAGTAACTGTGGCTTGCCTTTTTTTTTTGTTAGGAACATGTTCTGTTCATAGTGTAAAATGAAACATCTGACATTTGTGAGATTGCTGCTAAATTATCTTGATATTAAATGATAGAATGTGTTCTTTTTATGAAGTATTTTGGCCTCAGACACTTCCTAGCTGTGTGACTCTGAGCAAGTCACTTAACCCTGGTTGCCTAACCCTGGCCTGTCTTAGAATTGATACTAAGACTGAAGAGAAGGGTTTGGTTTTTTGTTATTGTTAAATATTTTAAAAGCAGGTACAAGTTCAAGAGTGGTAAATTTCATTAAGTGTTACAAAAACTTTTGCTAAGGGAAGTGGTTTTTTTTCCCCTTTTCCTTCTCAGTCCCTGTCTCTTTAATTCAGTATTTGGAAACTTCCCAGAGCCCAAAGGAAGTTTAAGTAGATAAGATCAGTATGCTTCAAACTTTAGAGGTTAAATTATTAGGCATGTCCTAAATTTATGTTCTTTCTAGCAACTTATGGAAAAAATTAGTAACTGTATTCTCTTGGATCCCAAAATGAACCTAAAGAAAAAGATTGCCTACGATCCCCTTTCTGGGTTCTTGGCATTTAGCTACACCTAGAATTTTTCATATAGTAATTTTGATTTTGGCAATAAAGTGGCTTAAAAGGTCCCACAGGAATTCTAGCAAAGTTCATGTCATCAGTTTGTACCCAGCAAGCTAAGTCTCCATTTTAAGTAGCCATGTTGGGTTGCTGTTATTGAAAATGAGTCCTTTAGTAAAACATGCCACTAAGCCCACCCACCCCCTCTGTTACTAAATTCTGACAAGGCTTATGTTTTTCTCAGAAAGATCAGTGTCTATTTCAGGATGTATCTTTAAAGGTCAGTTTTGAAGCCATCTCCTAATTTGATAATTGAATGCAAATAGGCACTTGCCTGTTACTCCTCAAAATTAATAAAAACTTAGCATTCAAAAAACTTTTAAGTTGCACCATCTAAAGCATACCAGTTATGTCTGACTTTTTCCTACAGAGCAACAATTATACCACAGTAAAGGAGAAAATGTTCTTGCCTATATATTACTAAATACTGACAATATACACAGTTTAGCAGCTTGAGAAAGGAAGGTGTAAGTAACTACTTGACAGGCAGTAGGAAGAGTCGTGTTTTTATGTCTTAAGAATTATCTGATTTTCATTCTACTGTCAGAAAGGCTACCATGAGGGTATTTCAGCCTATTTGCTGGTGAAGGAGATGGCAAGAAAAAGAATACCTTAATGTCTTTGTAAATTTGCATAGATTACACACCGTTGTACAAGCATGAGTTTATAAAGTGTAGCTGATATTTATTCTTAAATGTTATGTTGAGATAATGGCAACTGCTATGATCATCCCCTATATATAACAGAACACTACAGATGCTTTGGTCTTAAAGATTTTCTTCAGAATCCAGATTAACTTGCAAATAACAATGCTAACTGGTGTAATGTTTCCTTGAAATAGTTTTAGTACAGACTGGTACAAGTGTGTATGTGGAAGTGGTTCAACACTTATTACACCTAGTGAAGTTGGGGTTCTATCCTAGATTACAGGAAAGATTCTTTAGTGCTTATTTATACACTGTCTACCACAACAGGAAAATTGAATATTACTGGGACTATTATTAGCTATTATTTTGGAAACCAAAAGCTATTAACTAAAAATGGTGGATTATTTAGCCCACCAATTTCTCCTTAAATGCTTTTAGGTGTCTCCAGCAAAATTCTGTGTATATTTTTGTGGAAGCATCTCATTTATTCCCTGTAGGGCAATAAGAGGCATTCTTTGCTAATGACAGATTACTATGTTGCCTTATTGCTTAACTTAATGTAGTAAAGAAATAAAGTTGACAGAAAAGCTTTTAATGTCTCTTCTGTTCCTCAACTTTTCCTTCTCCCTCACCTTTCATATCCAGTCAGCTGCCCAGCCTTATCAGTTCTCCCCATACTGCATCCATTTTCTCTCTATTCACATAACTGAGACCGTTATTCAAGCCCTTACCACATCTTTCCCGGGCTACTGCCATAGCCACCTAATTGGTTTCCCCATTTCCATACTCTTCTCTTTCTAATCCATCTTCCAAAGAGCTACCAAAATCTTCCTAAAGCACAGATTTTGCTGTGTTTCACTCCAGCTCCAGAATCTAATGGCTGTCCACTGTCCCTAGGATTAAATACAAAGTACATATCTTAACTTTTGATGTACTTCTAGCTTTAGCCTGCCTTTCCAGCCTTACTTCACACTACTACTTTTCACAAAGTATGTTCTTACCAAATTGACTAGCTTGCTCTTCCTCAAACTCTTAACTATCTGTGTATCATTACACAAGTGATTATTTCCCCGGTCTGGAATGCACTCTCTGCTCACCTTCCCCTCTTGAAATTCTTAGCTTTAAGACTCTGATCAGGAATCACCTACTATTCAAAAATTTTCCCCTGCCCTTCTCATGTTATCTTTATTTATTTTATGTACACATGATTTCTCCTAAGAGAATGTAAGCCCTTTAAGGGCAGGAACTGTTTTTAATTTTTCTTTGTATTCCCAGTGGCTGCCACAGTTCCTTGCAGATAGTAAGCATTCAATAAATGTTTGATGCTTATAGTTGTAGAGGTTATGTGTAGTATTTACTTACAGTTGTAGGCTTAGCCTTTAAATCTTAAGTCAGATTCCCTGGTGTAATTTTTCTCATTATAGTATAGTAGGAAAAGAAAGTTTGGAAGCACAAGTCTTGATGACATTAGGAACCAATGGAAGAGTAGTATGTCCAGTCCACAATACCTTCCGATGTTTAGCATACTTAGATGTCTATCCAAACATTTATTTCCCATTACTAGTTTTACATGGGGCAGCTAGGGGGTGCAGGGGATAGAATTCTGGGCAATGACTCTTCTCTGAGTTAAAATGTGACCTCAGATACTTATTAGCAATGTGACCCTGGACAAGTCACTTAACCCTGTCTGCCCCAGGTTCCTCATCTGGAGAAAAAAAATGGCAAACACTCCAGTATCCTTGCCAAGAAAACCCCAAGTGAGATCTGTAAGAGTCAGACATGACTGAAATGACTGAACCACAAGTTTTACATGAAGCAATATTTTGGATTTTCTACCTTATATATACTTCACTGGGCTGTAAAATCAGACTCTTCCCCTACTTCTCTCCCCCATTCAGTCAGTTTCATCAGCTTTTTGCCTCTAGGATCTAATGTCAATGCCTCTGATTTTTAGTCCCTCTATAACGAGGCACTCGCCATTTTCTCTGTGAACAATGGCCTCCTTGCTGTTCCTCATAAAAGACCATTTCCCTACTGAGAAATTTTCACTGTTGTTCATGCCTGATACTGTCTCCCTCCTCACTTCACCTCAGAATCTCTGGCTTCCTTCAAGTCTCAGCTGATGGCCCACCTTTCACAGGATGCCCTTCGTGATTCTTAAAGCTCATACCTTCCCTCTGTTGATTATTTCCAATTTATCCTATATATCTTCTTTGTCCATAGTTGTTTACACATTGTCTCTCTCTTTAGATTGTTAGCTCCCTGAGAGCACGGGCCATCTTGCCTGTTTTTGTATCCCCAGCACGTAACACAGATACATAGTAGCCTCTAAATAAATGTTGGGTGATTTTTATAGCTTATATCCCAACATGTGGGTACTTTACAATGGCATTTTTCAAAGCGAGATGTTGAATATATGGCTCAAGTCCATTTTGGCCACTCGACTACTAGGAATTGCCTACATATTAATCAACTATATTAAGAGATAGGATTACTCCTGATCCTAGTCCTTGTTTGATTGACTATAGAAAAAAGCATTCTAATTCTAGTGAGACTCAAAGGATTCATATCACAGAACAAGATACATCTATTGGCACTCACCTGAATTTGTTTATTCCCTTTCTTTGTTATAAAAAACTTTTCACTAAAAGCTCCACAACTTAAAGTTCCTTAATTATGTTTGAAACCCACCATTATAAATAAATTTGGGCCCTCATGTTTACATTTATTTATTTCTGTGGGCAAAAAATGCCCTTGTAAAGCTCTCCTCTTTGATGCAAGTACTATTTGGGGATTATGTTTTTAAATGCATGTGCTTTAGGGGCAGCTAGGTAGCACAATAGATAGAATGCCAGGGTTGGAGTCAGGAGGACCTGAGTTCAAATACAACCTCAAATACTTTCTAGCTGTGTGACTGAGCAAATCACTTAATCCCATTTGCCTAGCCCTTGCCCTCTTGTCTTACATAAACAGAAGGTAAGGCTTTTAAAAGAACATATGCTACACTACAAACATCTGATGTTCCCCTTGGTTTGAGGAGTAACATAATATCAATGTTGTCACATGGAAGAGATATTAGATTTACTGTCAGCATTAAAACTACAAAAATGAAAAGAGCTACCTCCAAATACCAAGTTCCATATAACTGGGAATGTTCAAAATAGAGGCAGGATGGCCACTTGTAAGGGTTGTTGAAAAAGATATTCCTGCTTCCAATTGTTAAATTAAGTCATATGGTTGGACTGAATATTAAATTGGTGGTCGCCAGGGATTTAATTTCTAAATCCCAAAATGAATTACTCAAATAAATGTAATTTATGGTAGTT
The DNA here is from genome assembly GCF_027887165.1 of Monodelphis domestica. NCBI lineage: Eukaryota > Metazoa > Chordata > Mammalia > Didelphimorphia > Didelphidae > Monodelphis > Monodelphis domestica. The sequence continues at coordinate 350,169,058 of NC_077227.1, forward strand.
TATTTTTACAATAGAGGGAAGATATTAAGGAAGAGAGAAAAGGGCAGAGAGAGAAAGCTCCAGCTTCCTCTAAACCAGTTAGAAATTCTAAGGCACCAGTCAGGGGAAAGGAGTCTCAAGATGATGGGCCTTTCTTGGAGGTTCACATCTCCAGAAAGGGCAAGGAAAGAAATGAGCCTTGACACTCACCATGGTGACCGTCTAAAACAGCGGTTCTCAACCTTTCTAATACCGTGACCCCAAAATACAGTTCTTCATGTTGCGGTGACCCCAAACCAAAAAATTATTTTGGTGGCTACTTCAAAACTGTAATTTTGCTACAGTTATGATTCGGAATGTAAATACCTGATATGCATTATGTATTCTCATTGCTACAAATCAAACATAATTTAAACATAGTGATTAATCACAAAAACAATATTTAATTATGTTGAGAAATATTAATCCAGCAGGAGGCAGCCTGAGTGCTGGGGCGGAAGGTAAGTCCTGCCTGGGGAGGGGGTCCGCAGATGCTGCCTTCTTCTTCCTGTCGTCTCCCTCCAGCTCAAGCTGAGGCTTCACTTTGCTGGGGTTACTCGGCTCCATTATCCGCTCCAGTACTCGTTCTTAACCCCTCTGGAGCCAGTGCCAAGGTGCTCTCTCTGGGTCTCTGTTTGAGTCCAGTCTCCAGGCAACAGGATAAATCCATCGCCCCTCATAGGGGGAGGGCTGCTGATAGGTAACTAATATTAGTACAATGTGCAGGCAGCAGGGTCCCCATTCTTTCCAAGATCTTGCTGTAAAGTAGAGCAGCTAAAGCCGTCGGAAATATATATTTTCAGATGGCTTTAGGTGACCCCTGTGTTTTGGTTGTTTGACCCCTGCCGGGGTCGCAACCCACAGGTTGAGAACCGCTGGTCTAAAAGGAAAGCAGTCTGAGGTCTCCTGCAGGAGCTCCTCCAGAGGTCTGGTTCCACAGCCAGCTTGGGAGTCTTCACTCCCAAGTCCCACTCAATGTATGAAATGGGTATTCACACCTTTTTGTAGTTAGTTCATGAATTTTGTTGTTAAAATGGGTAGATCTACTTTAAATACTGGGTTTACGCTTTGGGGATTAAAAATCTAAAAATAGGCAGGGGATGACAATTTAATCTTCACAAAAAAGGAGAAGAGCTAAGTACCTTCATTGTTACAATCAGGGGAGAGCCAAATCCAATTTTCACACAACAGAGGTTGAACTAGATATGAGGTCTTTTCTAATTCATCTTGTTTCATTCAATTAAGGCACTCAGTTATCTTGATGGATCGGTACCATTGGGTTAAACTGTTTTTAACCCTTACCTTCCATCTTGGAGTTAATACTGTGTATTGGTTCCAAGGCAGAAGAGTGGTAAGGGCTAGGCAATGGGGGTTAAGTGACTTGCCCAGGGTCACACAGCTGGGAAGTATCTGAGGCCAGATTTGAACTTAGGACCTCCCATCTCTAGGCCTGACTCAATCCACTGAACTACCCATCTGCCCCCTGGGTTAAACATCTTTTAATTATGTTTGTTGAAATTTTTCTTTAGTGATCTTTAGGGACCAATACAATTAATTTGTCACCTACCAAGAGAAGTATTTGAATGATGAGGAAACATATCTGGATTGAGCTAGACATAATTTGTGAAGAATACTGTGAATGAACGTGCATCTTCCTATCATGCTTCATTTGATGTTAATACCCAGAACAAAACTCCTTCTATAAATCACCACTTCTTATCTCAATGAGACTGATCTGTCCAGATGACAGTTATCCTTGATGAAAAAATAAGAAAGGACTAGGCACACAAATGAACTTTTTCTACATTAGACTAATCACAACTGTCTAAGATACTGATTTATTTTTTCACACCATTTAACTTGGTAGAGAACATGAGGAAACTCTAAAGTTCTTGTCAAACAGTGCGTTCATAGACTGCAGTAGAACTGTGATTTCATCAGTGTGGACACTCTCTTTCCTGGTGCAGACTACAAACCATAAGTTCTCTGTGATACCTGACCATATCTTTCCATGAGTCCTCCATAAAGTATAGACCTTACTTCAGTTCTCTTAGTATTGAAATAAAAGATTTTTATGTCTGTGTAAGATATTATTGATAGAAATTGAACCTTTGATTTTATTAGTATGGGAACTCTCTAGTGAGAATTTACCAATGCAATGCAGCACCTTCTCTGCAACCTAGTTTTTCAGAGTTGTCCTGTGAGTTTAAGTAACTTGCCCAGGCTCATACAGCCAAGAGGTGAGACTTAAACATACACCAGAGGTGAGACTTAAACTCAATTCTTTGTGGCTCTCTAGTCACTATGCCATGCTGCCTTTCTATGATGTAGTATTTAAAAAAAATTAATATCACAATTCATGCTCATGCAGAAGTTACAGTCTAGTATATGCTGAAAGTCCTGGTTCACTTTCTATTCACAAGATAAGAGGAATGAAACAAGTTGTAGTTCTTTTGAATCAGAATCTTTCCCTGGTAGGATTTAAAGCTATTCATGGCTATACAGAACATTTGATTTCTTATGCCAGTGGAGACTTCCCAAAGCTCAGTTAGGGTACTTATGATTAGAAGCATCCCAGAATGTTGCCAGTTTGGAAATGCAAAAGAGCAGCAGACAAAAGAAACAGGCTAGGAACTTTTTGTTTATTTTGTGTATTATCTTGAATATACTTATCTTTGTACTTAGCTAAGAGGCTCAGGGCAGCCAGGTGCACAATGGATAGAATGCCAGGTCTGGAGTCAGAAAGACTCATCTTCCTGAGTTCAAATCTGGCCTCAGACACTTAGCTGTGCAACCCTGGGCAAGTCAGTTAACCCTGTTTGCTTCAGTTTTCTTACCTAAAATGAGCTGGTGAAGGAAATGACAAACCACTCTAGTACTAATCTTTGCCAGGAAAACCCCAAAATGGGATCACAAAGAGTCAGAAATAGGGCAGATAGAAAGACAGGCCTAGAGATGGGAGGACTTGGATTTAAATGTGATCTTAGACACTTCCTAGCTGTGTGACCCTGGGCAAATCATTTAATAACCACAATTGCCTATGGTCCTTTCTTGGAGTTTAATTTATCCAAATCTGCAAAACCGCACAGTCTCTCCGCCCCGTTCCATTTTCCTAAGACCTAGGTGGATGCAAAAGAGGCTCTCCCACCATCTAGAGCCCTGTATCCGAGGAAACGCGTTGCCGGAGCAACACCAGGATGCCAGTCAGAAGAAGTGGGTGTGAAAAGGGAGGCGTCTTTACGGCCGGAAGGAAAGTAGAGCGCCGCTGCTCGCCGCAATGGGTGCTGGGATCGCAGCGGCCCCGCCCCGGGGGCCGGCGCCGCGGCTCTTACTTCCGCCGGCAGCGCCGTGGCCGCCGCCGCTTCCAAGATGGCGACGTCTCTGGGCTCCAACACCTACAACAGGCAGAACTGGGAGGACGCGGTAAGTGGTCCGCCTCGGGATCAGGGCCCCGAGAGTCTCGGGACGTGGAGGGGAGCGAGACGCCAGCAGTCCGCCCGCCGGGGCTGGAAGCAGGGGTTGGGTGGGAGCGAGGCCGAGGCGTCGCTGGCCCAGGAAAGAAGGGAGGGAAAGAGGAGGAGGAGGAGGAGGAGGAGAAGAAGAAGAAGAAGAAGGCCCTGAACTGCGGGGCTCGCGAGCTTCGCCGGCGGGACTGGCGGAGCCGGGGCCATGGCCCCGAGAAGCTCCATCAGCGAGGAAGGGGTAACCAAACCCTCCGTGCGCTTCTCCCTCCGCTTCGGAGGCTCACTTTCCCCAGCGAAGTGGCACCGACCTCGCGTCAGGGGAGCCCGCTCTGTGCACGGGAAAAGTGAGGCCAGAGCCCCGACTCGGGCATGTGCACGGGGCTAGACTCTCCGCTCGCATTCTCTGGAGAATGAGTGGGGACACTGCGACGGAGTGAGAGAGAGGAAGGAAGGGTCCGGCCTGACCCCGCTTTCTCTGTTTTGCCTTTGCCCAGGACTTCCCTATTCTGTGTCAGACGTGCCTTGGAGAAAATCCCTACATTCGGATGGTAAGTGAGAAGTGACCGCGAGGTCCGAACTTTGCAATGTGTGCTACATGGCTTCGGAGTGTCTGTCTACTCGATTACGTTTATTAAGCTCTTCTCGGAAAGGGGTTATGATCATATAATTTTCAAGTTATTTTGTGCATGTTGTCTTGCACTCATCCTTGCCATTCTCAACATTCTGCTTCAGGAATCACCTCTCAGGTGATGACACTTAAATGTTGGGATGGAACTAGATATGACCATAATGTTCATAATAGTTGGGGGTTGTTTCCTAAGGGAGGTGATCACTTGATCAAAACCCAGTAGGGTTTGAATTGGTGGTGAGGAGGGGGACATTCTTGGTAGGATAGGAAACTTTTGGTATCTTATTAAAGTGGATTTGAGACAATATATAATATTTCACATTTACGTAGCCTTTTAAAGTTTATAAATTAAAATACCATCCTCTCAATGGGCCTTTCAGGTAAGTAAGTAGGGTGAATAACATCCCCATTTTTATTTGGGAACAGATGATTTACATAGTAGGAAATTCCGAATAGAAAAGACCTTCTCCCAATGCAACTTAGGTCTTAGTTGTCTAAGACAGAGGTGTCAAACTCAAGACCTTCAAACAGCTTACAACTTCACTAGATTGTAATGGGAAATGTTCAGCAAATTTTTAAAATACAATATAGATCATGTTAATTTGTGATTTTCTAAGAGAATCTGAGGCCATGCCAGGGATAGGTTTCTTTGAGTTTGACTCCTCTCTCCCAGGGTATTGAGAAGTTAAATGAGTTACCCGGGGTAGAATAACCAGTGTTTGTCAGAGGCTGAATTTAAACTCAGATCTGATTTACTTAGAAGCCAACTCTATCTGCAGACACACACACACCCCCCAACACATCATTAAACATTTATTAAGCTCCTACTGTGTGCCCTGTACTATAATGTGTTGAGCATTGGTAATACCAAGAAAGGCAAAAAAAAGTTACTGCCTTCATAATCTGATGGGGGAGACAACATGTAAACTATGTACAAACAAGCTGTGCTCAAGATAAATAGGAAATTAATCGACAGAAAGAAGACAGTCGAATTAAGAGGGATTAGGAAAGGCCTCTTGTTGAAGATAGAACTTAACTGGGGTTAAGGAAGCCAGGAAAGGCCAGAGGCAGAATGAGGAAGGAGAACATACCAGATAGAGGGAACAGCCAGCACAAATGCCCAGAGTTAAAAGATGGACTGTCTTGTTAAGGGAAGATTCAGAAAGCCAGTATCACTGAATCAAAAAGTATTGGGCAGGGATGAAGGTATGTAAGGTGTAAGATTAAAAAGATTGGGGGAGAGGAGAGTCTAGGTTAGGAAGGACTTTGAATGTCAGAGGATTTTATATTTCATCCTAGGGGAGTCCCTGGAATTTATTGAATCAGAGGGTGAGGGAGGAATAGCACGGTATGACCTGCACTTTAGAAAAATCCCTGTCAGCCAAATGGAGGATGGACTGGAATAAGGAGAGAATGGAAGTAGGCAGAACCACTGTCAGCTGCTGCAATAGTCCAAGCATAGAGTAATGGGAAATTTCACCCAGCAGAAAAGGGAGATTATTAGATGTGGCAAAGGTAAAATAGACAGGCCTTGGCAACAGTGTGGATATGGGGAATGAGAATGAGGAATCATAGGTGACTCTGGGTTTTGAGACTTGGGACTTAGAAGAACAGTGATGCCCTTGAGAGACCTAGGGAAAGTAGGAAGGGAGGTTTTAGGGGAAAGAATTACTTGCATTTTGAACATGTTGAGTTTGGAATGTCTATTGGATATCAGTTCTGATGTCTGAAGACAGATGGAAAAAACGGTGCTCTCCCTGTTTTACAGCCACAGAAGTGCAATGACTTATCCAGGTCATACCTGATAATGGTGGAATCAGTGTTTATACAGGGGAATTGAGTGGTTGAGAACATTTATTCTCCTTAACCTCAGAGGAAAGAACTACAACTAGAATATGGCAGTTTTCAGTTTTAACAGTGTACAAAAATGAAAGTGACTGCCTCAGAAGATAATGCGTTTACTATAAATGAATGTTATGCTGAGTCTAGTTGAGTTTTCAGAGTTGTTATAGAGGGAAATCCTCTAAGGTCTCTTCCAGTAGTGAGTTTCCATGATTCTAAATCTCTGGCCTTGACATCTATCCTCCAGTTCAGCTATTCTAGGAGCTTGTTAAATGTTGCTACCTAGATACTGCTGATATTAATTCAGTATATCCATAACTGAGTCCATTGTCTCTCTTGCCCACTCTCCTGTGTACCTTCTTTACCTCTTCACTTCTGTTACTGGGACATTTTCCTTCTAATCACTCAGGCTTATAACCTTGCAGTCCTTTTTTTTTTTAACTCCTTCCTCATTCCACTACTTCCCCCCAATCAGTTGCCATGTCCTCTCAATCCTACTTCCATAATCTTGCATTCCTCTCATTGATGCCATGGTAATTACCATCATATTAGTTCATGCCCTTGTCCCCTAGGCTATCGAAATGACTTTTTAACTGGTCTCCTGTCTCGTCTTTACTTTCTCCAATCCATTTTCCTAATGCACAAGTGTAATCACCTTAGTCTTCTGTCCAAATAACTTCAATGACTATACTCATTACATGGTACAATGGAAAGAAATTGAACTCGGAGTCTGATCTAGATTTAAATTCCAGACATACACTAACTGTGTTACCTTAAGCAAATAACTTTACAGACTCAGATTCTTCATCTCTATTTAAAGAAAAGGGTTATATAAGAGCTTTAAAGATTTGTTCCAGTTTTTGTAAGCTAAGAATCTAGAAAGGCCCAACTCCTTAGCCTAACATTTTTTCCTAAACCCTTACCTTCGATCTGATTCCAAGGCAGAAGAGTGGTAAGGGCTAAGCAATTGGGGTTAAGTGACTTGCCCAGGACCTCACAATTAGCAAATTTCTGAGACTAGATTTGAACCCATATCCTCCCACCTCTAGGCCTGACTCTATCCATTGTGCCATCTAGCTGCCCCTTCCTTAGCCTCCACAAACTTTTGCTTGCCTTCTAAGTCTCATTTCACACTTAATCCTAGTAATCAATCTACTGTATTCTCCATCTATACTTTTTTACTGTTCTACTTTGTTGCCACTGCTCTTTATACTCATAGTAGACCCTTCTTCTCTCTACCTCTTGAAACTCTTCCCTTCCTTCAAAGTCCACCTTATTTTATTACTTCTTTATTGTCTCAGCTAAATGTTCTCTCCCTTCTTGAATCTCTCATAACATATTTTTGGATCTTTTATATTTATATATTTTTTAATTTGTGTTAGTCTTTATACATACCTTCTTCTCTCATTAGATTGTGATAATAATATCTAAATTATTATTTCATTTGATCTTGCCAACCATCTAGGAGGTAGGTGCTATTATTATCTCCCATTTTATAGATATTTGAGGACAGATTTGAATATAGGTCTTCTGACTCCAGGCCCAGTGCTTTATCCACTGTGCTACCTGTGTCTCTTGTAAGCATCGTAAGGGGAGGGGTTATCATTTCATTTCTGATCCTCCAGAGCCTAGCACAATGCCTTGTATTTAGGAGGTTTGTAATACATATTATAACAGAATTGCTGAACTTAATAATGACAACAACCCTATGAGATGGACTGAGCAGATATTAAGAAACTGAGAGCCATAGAGCAACTTACCTTAGATCTATGATGGCAACCCTGTGGCATACATACTAAAGATGGCACACAGAGACCACTCTGTGGGCACATGTCACCCACCAGAGCTAATTACTAGAAAGGCAGAGGGACTTCTCAAAGCTGCTCCCTTCCTCCTCTCCACTGTGCTTCCCAACCCTTCTGCCCAGTAGCCCAGTCAAAGTGCTTACTCCCTCCCTTGTCTGGAATAAGGCAGAGAATTGGGGTGGGACAGGGCACGTCACGGCACAACACACAGTCTCTAAAAGGTTTGCCATCGCTGCTCAGCCAGTAGTAGCAACCTGGTGCAGTAAAGCATTCAGCTTGGGTTTAAGAGGCTTGGGCTCAAATCTTGCTCCAGTCACTTAATAGCTATGTAGTCATGGATTGAATCCCTTAACCTTTCTGAGTTTTCATTTCTTTATCTGTAAAATAGGTATAATGATATCTATATTACCTGCTTCAAAGGATTATGAGCAAAGCATTCGGTAAACTTTAAAGTACCATATTTATGTGAATAGAAATTGCTGCTGTTAGTAAGTGGTAAACCTGAATCTATGATCAATACAGTGGAGTATGACACTTTTTAATATACGAGGATGCTTCTAAATGTTGTGTGTCTCTGTCTTGCCATCTGTCTATATAGTGATTTAATACTTAAGTAATTTTAGATGCACATATCTGCATATAAATATATATGCTGCTTTTATTCTGCTAACTGATCAGTAATATAGGACAAATACTTCAGTTGGTTTTTCTTTGGTGTTTATTGATTTGCTTTGAACTATCCATAGATTCATACTTGGTCTCCTTATGACTCTGCACAGAGACATGCATTACTCACCTCACAGGGTTGTTGTGAGGAAAGTGCTATACCAGGGGTCCCCAAACTACCCCCTGAGGCCATTTATCCAGCCCCTACTGCACTTCTGGAAGGGGCATCTCTTTCATTGGTGATCAGTGAAAGGAGCACCGTATGTGGTGGCACCATAAAGCGAGGCATCACTCACATACAGTACTACTTCTGGTGACATAATCCTTTGCGTGGTACTGTGTTCTGAGAGTAACTGAACAAGAATGAAGTGCCACACAAAGGATTATGTGGCTGCACAATGGAAGACGTCAGCATGGTGAGCGGCAGTCTGGGGATGAGGGTTCTGCACTGTGTATACTGCTACCTGCTATAGTGGTGGCAGTGATGGACCTGTACAAGGTGTGACAGGCCCATCACAGCCAGTGCTGCAGCCTCCGCTATCCCAGGCAGCAGTATACAGATTTTGTTCATAGGTTTTGGGGTTTTTTTATAGTCCTACCTTCCAGTGGTCTGAGGGACAGTGAACTGGTCCCCTGTGTAAAAAGTTTGGGAACCTCTGTGCTATACAAATCCTAATATGCTATGCAATGTGAATTGTTAACATCATTGTTTTCACTATTGTTATTTTTATACAGAGAATGGCTGGCATAGTTATTAACCACATTGTAAAGTGCTTGCCACATAGCTTAAATGTTTGTTAGATCCTTGAACAATTGACCAGGAACAGGGAGATACTAACTATATTATAGGATCAGAACCTATAACCTTCTTTCCCCTCCCCCTTCTTTTGGTGGGGCTAAAAAAGTAATAGAGGACTTCAGTTGGATGGTAGCAGTGGGAATAGAAGGGGGTGGATGACAGTGTGAGAGGTAGTGGAGAGATGTATTTGACAGGACTTGACAGCTAATTGGTTGTGTGGGATGAGGGAAAGGGAGAAGGAAGATATAACAGCAAAATTTAGGAACTCAAACAAGTAGAAGAATAGTGTTGCCATTGACAGAAATAGAGATATCCGAAGGAGCAGCTTTTAGAGAACAGATTGAGTTCTGCTTTATATAATAATAAGTTTAAGGTGCCAAGAGAAAGGACATCAGGTTGCAGTGGTCCAGTAGGCAATTAAATATATAATATGGGAAAAGATGGCAAAGACAAAGAGATTGTCTTGTTACTTGGTCAGCCACACAGAGTGCCAGGTGAAACCAGTAGAGTGCCTTAAATAAAATGTAGCTTATAGAGAGAAGAAAAAGATTCAAAGCAAGGAAGTTGGATTGAAGGGAAACACTTTTATTAACAGTGTATAGAAAGAGGAAGAAGAGCTAAGGAGAGAAAGAATAACCAGAAAGGTAGGAGGAATGGGAGGATAAAAATGCCTGGGAAGCTAAGGAAAGAGACCGATCATTATAAAGGATAAGTTGTATGTACAGTAAGGGGTGGGAAAAAAATACTGTGATTTGGTAGCAAAGAGATCATGGTTGACCTTTGAGAAAGCTATTTCTATATAATATTAGGGACAGAAGCCCAGTTAAAAGGGACTATAGTGAACACACCTAGACAAAATTAAAGACTAAAAATGAAGTTTTGGTATGATGGTAGCAATAAGTAACCCTCCCTTTCTTGAAGTTAGATCTTTAACTTACCATGGCTTGATTCAGGATTTAAGGCTTCTGTAGAATTCCTGAATAATTCAAACAAGGATAAATTAGCCATCTTTTTTTAATCTTCTTTTTGTCTTCAGAGAGTCAGGGGTCCTAGACACATTTGCTCTGTGTTCTTCTTAATAACTACAGTTTTCTTTTATTTCAGACCAAAGAAAAGTATGGAAAAGAATGCAAAGTAAGTTTATCTACACTAGAGAGCTCTTTCCTATTTTCCAATAAAGATAATAGACTTAGAAAAATTAGAAATTATTTCTACAAAGCTTTCCAATGCCATTTGCATACTCTTTTTTCTATAGATAATGTCCTAATGATATTGAGTAAAACCAAGGGAAGCCTAAACTATCTAAGGGCAAAAACTGATTCATCTGATATACAAAAAGGCAACTAGACTTTGGACTTGTTTCTTCTTAGATATGCCTTTCATGATTGATCATACTTGGGATAGTTAAACTAGAATTTATAATGTTTTTCCTTATAAATAAAAGACAATGTAAAACAGTGGATAGTTTCCTTAAGTTTTTAAGCATCATAAGCAAGATTATGTAAAATATTTAAACCATTAAAAGCCAGCCCAAAACTCTTGGTTCAGAAATTGTTCCAAAGGAGAAGGCCTTGCCTATGATTAGGTAGTTGTACTTGTAGGCCTGGGATTAGGCCAGTAAAGGTCTCTGGCTTTGTGCTCTAGATTTGTGCCAGGCCGTTCACAGTGTTCCGCTGGTGCCCCGGTGTTCGCATGCGTTTTAAGAAGACTGAAGTGTGCCAAACCTGCAGCAAGCTAAAAAATGTGTGTCAGACCTGCCTTTTGGACCTAGAATATGGTGAGTTTGTGTTGTCAGATGAACCAGCGAGTACCCTAGAAAATGGTCCTCCTTATCCTTCAATTCTACCCCCAATTCTGGTTCTACTCTAACTGAACCTTGGGGTTCAGTTCCAGGACCATTCTGAAGAGTCTGGTTTTATCTGATCGATACCTGAAAGTACTGTTTCTTCAAGGACATTTTGGACTTACTCTACCCCTTAGTGGGAGCCCTGGGAGTAGTCAGGATTCAAGGCTATTCCTGGTCCAAACCTCTCTGATGTGCTCCCTTGTGGATGAATTTCCACAAGATGGAGCGGCAGATGAAGTCAGTGACCTAGGAATTATTCTCATAAAAGATACTATGAGATTTTTCACATAGAACCACAACCCAGATCACAAAGTTATGGTCTTTTTTTTATTTCCCTTATTTCAACCAAATTCTTAAGGTTATTTGTTAAAATTTCCATAAACCAAACTTGTTGCTGTCAATATTCCCACTGAGGTTACAAGAATTTAAAAAACAGCCACTTAGAGTGTTCTTCTAGTTTTAGTTGAGCCTTTCCCTCTTAGCTAGTTATTTCTCCCACCCCTGAATTCTCATATCTCTCTTGTTACACCGTTTTTGTTATTTATGTACATGTCTTATCTCTCCTCCTTGACTGGGTAGGAACTTTTGTTTCCCCATAGTACCTTATCCATAAAAGGAATTCAAATAAATATTTGTAGAATGAGTAGTTAAAGAAAAATAACTTGTCAGGGGCCTGGGAAGACCTAGAGATGCTAAGAAGAGGCAGTGCTTTTGATAATATAAATAAGAGTTTTGGAAGCCGTTTGAGTGTTGGCTTTTTAGGGAGTAAAGAAGAGAATTGTAACACTCAAAGCTAATATGAATTAATTCCTTTGTCCCTGCCTTATGCCAACAACTTCTGAGAGCTCTGATTCTGGGGAGATCCAATACTTTACCTGTTATAATCCATTCTCAATTAGCCAACAACCTACCTTTCCAGCTTTTTTATTTCTCTTCACATACTTTATTCCAACCAAACTAGACTGTTGGTTTAATTTCGAACTTAACATTCCATATACCACCTCTCTTCATTCATACAAGCCATCCGTCATGTCAGGAATGCAATCCTTCAAATTCCTTCAAAGTTCAGCAGTTCAACTCAGGTACAACTTTCCTCTGTGGAGTTTTCTTTGTTTCCTCCTAATAATTAACACTCTCTCCCTAATCATATTACCTTGTATTTACTCATGTCTGTACATCTTGTATCCTTCAACTAAAATGTAAGTTTCTTAAAGCAGGAACTTTCATTATTGTCTTTGTGGAAAGATCTGGAGATACATAGGAAATTTATTTGAAAAACAGTTAGTATGGGACTCTGGTCAGGATTGTGGTTGCTAATGAAAAATTACCACAGTAATAATTTTATGCTGAATGGTGAAAGAAGAATTTCAAGAGTCTCCATTATGCATCAAATTTGTAACTATAGTGTCTGGGGAAGACAGTGAAACTTATCCAGTTGGAGAAAGGGTTCATGCCCTTGTAATTCCTTTATTGTTAAGAATCATTTGTATTGGGGCAGCTGGGTAGTAATGTAGATAGAGTGCCAGACCTGGGTACAAGAAGTCCTCGGTTCAAATGTGACCTCAGATACTTTCTAACTGTGTAATCCTGGGCAATTTCATTTACTCCCAATTCCCTACCCCTTACTGCCCTTCTGCCTTAGAATTGATACTTAGAACAAGATAGGAATTTTTAAAATTATCTATATTAGTGACACATATCTGTCTATAATCCTTGCTGTCAGGGAGGCTGAGGCTGGTGGATTGCTTGAGCTCAAGAGTTCTGAACTACAATAGTTCTAAAGCAAATCAGGTGACCAGAGTAATTTGGTACCAATATAGTAAATTCCCCAGGAGTAGAGATAGAATGGGGGGTGGGGTGCGGTGCTACCTAAGGAGGAATCAGCTGACCCAGGCCAGAAGCAGAGAAGGTCAAAGCTCCCATGTCAATCAGTAGTGGGGTCAAGCCCACGAGTGGGCTCTGCACACCTAGCCTGAATGAAATAGAGAGAACAGTCTTCCAAAAAAAAAAATTTTATCTGTATGTATCAGTAAACGGGACGGTTTTAAAAGTACAAATGTTGGAGTTGTTATATACTTATTTGACCTATATACATGTAATTTCACATAGAATCTTTTTCTGATCTACTTTATATTTAACAATATTCATTTTTTTGTTAACAATTTTTTTTAATTCTGGAGAATTATATGTATATGAATTGCCTGTGTTCAAATGATACTTAGAATCATCCCTGATCCTCATTTGAACAGACATCACAAAGACAGTACTTTAATGTTGTTGAGAGGAGGACCCAAAGTGGTTTCCATGTCACATAATAAAGTACATGGACATCTATAGATCCTAGTCTAGATGAAGGAAGTTTGAATTTGTTTGCAAATATTATAATTTTTGGACCAAAAACTCTTCAAATTAAAGTTGGTCAGTTATATTCATTAATTATTTGAAACTGAAGCTAAAGTTAGCATTATTGATTTAAATTTGGAGCCTGTAAGCAAATTGTTGGTGCAAATACACCTACCTATCTCTTGTTTGATACAAGTACTACATTTAGAGACATGCTTTAAATTAAAAATAATTCTTTCTAAGCTTAGTTTTATTTGGTTTGGTTTTGGGGGTAAAGTGATTAGAGTATTGTCATATGAAAAAATAATTAGATTTATTTTTCTTGATCCCAGAGGTCACAACTAGTGAGTAGAAATTATGGGGAGGCAGTTTAGTTCCAACAGTTTGCTCTATCCAAAAATGAAATGGGGAACATTATGAGAACACTACAATTGGAAGTGTTCAAACAAAGGCTTACTGACCACATATCAGGAATATTGTGGAAGTGGTTCTTGCTTCAGGTGAAAGATGGACTAGGTGTTTTCTGTTCCCTCCCACCTCTAAGATTCTATAATCCTATAAAAATAGTAGTTATTATTTGAATCTATGCCAAAACCTAACATAATATAGTCTTATAATAAAAATTCTTTTTGACTAAAAGATTTCCAAACCTTGGCCATTGAAATTCTTTCTTTTAGCAGGAATTTGGATAACCACTTACCATACCATAAATATTTAATAAAGTTCATAGTCACTGTTATTGATCTTAGTGCATATTCAATAGATACAACTTGTTATTTAGACTTTTAGTTCTTGCTGAATTTCTCTCAACCCCCTCCTTTGATTTCAGGCTTACCTATTCAGGTCCGTGATGCAGGACTGTCCTTTAAAGATGACATGCCTAAGTCTGACGTGAACAAAGAATACTATACACAGAATGTTGAGCGAGAGGTATGGAAATGCTGTGACTTTCTGAATGAAAGTGATGTGAAATGGGATTTGGGAATTCTCTCCAAGTATCACTGTTGTTAATATGATTTCTCTTGCCTTTGTCATCCTCTTATAGATTTCTAACTCTGATGGAACCCGGCCAGTTGGTGTTCTTGGGAAGGCTACAGCTACCAGTGACATGCTGCTCAAATTGGCTCGGACCACCCCTTACTACAAACGGAATCGTCCTCACATTTGTTCCTTCTGGGTGAAAGGAGAATGTAAAAGAGGAGAGGAGTGTCCATATAGGTAGGAGAGGAGCTGCAATAATTGCCTGGGGGAGGAATAAGATTGGGGGCAAGGGTCTCTTCAAGTAAGAGGCAGTAACCTATGTCAATCTAATAACTATTTAATAAGCATCTGTTATATGTTAAGCATTTATTAGAAGCAGTTTGGCATAATAGAGCATTGGCTCTATTATCAGGAAAGAACTATATGACTCAGGGCATGTTACTTAAGTGTAAGTTGTTATACCGTTGTAGACCTATTATTTGTAGAGGAGTTTTCTCACTAGAATTTCCTTATAATAATAGCTAGCCTTAATGTTTGCTAAGTGCTTTATTCTTGTTATCTCATTTCTCACAACACTGAGATAGGGGCATTTGAGAGAGGTGTGACTTGCCCAGCATCACACAGCTACTACATGGCTGAAGCGGGTTTTGAACTTGAGTCTTCCCCACTCCAAAGTCCAACAATATATTCTCTATACCACCTAGCTGCCATATACCAGTAAAATAATAGGTCAGGTCCAAAGAAGTATGCAAGACACCATGCTGTATCTCTTCAGTCTGAAGGCATGTGAAGATAAGGTATCATGTAACCCATCCCCCTAATTGCTTTTCCTAAAACTAATCACCAACCATACTATTAAAAATGTTTAATCTATAACTGAATTAATTGCATGTTTAAAAAATAAACAGTAGGAACTAGGCTTTTGTACTGTATGATACATAGATCTGTGCATATTAACATAATCTTAGTGTTCTCCCCATGTTTTAGAATCATGGATTTAGGGCTTGGTAAAAGTAGTGTAAGTCAAATAGTTTAGTCTTTATTTTTTTCCCCCTTTTAAACATTATTTTATTTGGTCATTTTCAAACATTATTCATGGGGGGGGGGGGAAGATCATTTTCTTTTCCTACCCCCATCCCCCCACCCCTCCCATAGCTTACACGTGTTTCCACTGGGTATCACATGTGTCCTTGATTTGAACCCAATCCATGTTGTTGGTATTTGCATTAGGGTATTCATTTAGAGTCTCTCCTCAATCATATCCCCTCAACCCCTATAGTCAAGCAGTTGCTTTTCCTCGGTGTTTTTACTCCCACAGTTTGTCATGTGCTTGTGGATGGTGTTTTTTCTCCAAGATCCCTGCAGATTGTTCAGGGACGTTGCATTGACACTAATGGAGAAGTCCATTACATTTGATTGAACCATAGTATATCAGTCTCTGTGTACATTGTTTTCCTGGTTCTGCTCCTTTCGCTCTGCATCACTTCCTGGCGGTTGTTCCAGTCTCCATTCCAGTTCAATATTCCTTTGAGCACAATAGTATTCCATCACCAACATATACCACAATTTGTTCAGCCATTCCCCAATTGAAGGGCATCCCCTCATTTTCCAATTTTTGGCCACCACAAAGAGCGCAGCTATGAATATTCTTGTACAAGTCTTTTTCCTTATTATCTCTTTGGGGTACAATCCCAGCAGTGCTATGGGGGATCAAAGGGCAGACAGTCTTTTATCACCCTTTGGGCATAGTTCCAAATTGCCCTCCAGAATGGTTGGATCACTTCACAACTCCACCAGCAATGAATTAATGTCCCAACTTTGCCATATCCCCTCCAGCATTCATTACTTTCCTTTGCTGTCATGTTAGCCAATCTGCTAGGTGTGAGGTGATACTTCAGAGTTGTTTTGATTTGCATCTCTCTGATTATCAGAGATTTAGAGCACTTTTTCATGTGCTTATTAATAGTTTTGATTTCTTTGGCTGAAAACTGCCTATTCATGTCCCTTGCCCATTTATCAATTGGAGAATGGCTTGATTTTTTTGTACGATTGATTTAGCTCTTTATAGATTTGAGTAATTAGACCTTTGTCAGAGGTTTTTGTTATGAAGATTGTTTCCCAATTTGTTGCTTCCCTTCTAATTTTGGTTACATTGGTTTTGTTTGTACAAAAACTTTTTAATTTGATGTAATCAAAATTGTCTATTTTACATTTTGTGACTCTTTCTAATAAGTCTTGCTTGGTTTTAAAATCTTTCCCTTCCCAAAGGTCTGTCATGTATACTATTCTTTGTTCACCTAGTTTACTTATAGTTTCCTTCTTTAAGTTCAAGTCATTCACCCATTCTGAGTTTATCTTGGTTTAGGGTGTGAGGTGTTGATCCAAACCTAATCTCTCCCACACTGTCTTCCAGTTTTCCCAGCAGTTTTTGTCAAATAGTGGATTTTTGTCCCAAAATCTGGGGTCTTTGGGTTTGTCATAGACTGTCATGCTCCTAAAACGGGAAAAATTTTTATTTTTGACTTGTACCAGACACATGGCACCATCACCGAGGACAGCATTGGCCAGATATTGTTTCTTCATGTGGTCATTTAAGTGATAACGGTAGCAAAGTTACCTCAAGTGATGAATAGAAATTCAGTTCAACAAATTTTTATTAAGTGTAGAAGGCCTATAATGGAAGACCCAAAGTCTACTCAGAGATTAAAAGTTAGGCACATATAACCAGTACAAGAGAGAAGTGTTGCAAATGCAGAGAAATGATTCAGGCAAAGTAGTATGCGAGGGGTCTTCATGAAACTAGATGACATCTGAAGCAATCTGTAAAGCAGCAGTTCTCAACCTCTCAATTTGTAGCAATGAGAATACATAATGCATATCAGGTATTTACATTCCGAATCATAACTAGCAAAATTACAGTTTTGAAGTAGCCACCAAAATAATTTTTTGGTTTGGGGTCACTGCTGAGGAACTGTATTGCAGGGTCACAGCATTAGAAAGGTTGGGAACCACTGCTGTAAAGAGTAGAGAAACTTCGACAGAGGTAGGGGGAAGTCTATATTATAGGCATGTTTGATGGTGTTGGAGCTAAAGCATAGAGATGGGAGAAGACAAGAATAAGAAATAATATGATGTGGTTTCACTGGAATATACAGTACATGAAAGAGAATCCTGTGAAATAAGAAGTTAGAGCCAGATTATAGGGTACTTTGAATACCAGGATGTGTTGTTTCAATTTTTATTGAGTAGATATTAATGAGCCACTAAAGGCTTTGGAATAGAGAAGTAATATGATCAAAGGAACCCATTCGGAAAACTACATGGGCATTGGTGTGTAAAGACTAGTTTGGAGAGGAAATAGAAGGTAGGCAAGTAGAATGGTTAGGACATTAAGATAATTCAAAAGTAAAAAAGATATGAGGATCTAAGTTAGAGTGATTACATTGGCAATTAAAAGGATACAGATAAGTGAGAGTGTGGAGATAAAATTAATAGGATAGTCACAAAATTATAGGATACTTCTGAGACTTTAAAACTGGTTAAATCAATGTTATGGTGGTACCAGTGATATGAATAAAGAAATTAGGGAGGACAGGTTGTAGGGAGAAGATAATTTTAGTTCAAGACATAAGATCATAAATATAGAGTTAACAGGAACCTTAGAGTCCACTGAATCCAACCACCTTATTTTACAGGTGAGGAAACAAACCCAGAGAGGGTTAAGTGATTTTCCTGGGGTCAGGGAGCTAGTAAGAGTCTGAATTTGGATTCAAATTCAGTTCTTTCTGATTCCAAGTCCAGCACTAGATCTACTGTGCCTCATAGCCATTATACATTCGGTAATTAAGAGATTGTTATTAACTTTAGAAATAGTGTCTTCAATTGAGAGGTAAGTTTGCAAGACATTTTAAGGAGTTGAGAAAGGAGTCAGACAGTAACAAAGTATAGTTGAATATAATCAGCCTTTTTCCTAAGAGTTTGGAAGTGAAAGAGGAAAGAGGCCCTTTTTAATATCATTAAAAAAGCATCTCCAAAACCAAAAGGAAGCATCATATGCAGTGGGAATACACTAGAATCTTTTTCATTAATACAGGAGTGAAGCAAAGATGCCCAATCTTCCCACTATTATTTGATCTAGTTCTGGAAATGCTAGCAATAGTAGTAAAACAAGAATAAGGATTGGTAAAAAGAAGATAAAACGGTTTGCTGATGATATGGTGGTTTATTTGGAAAATTCCAGAAATCAGCAAAGATTCAATAGGTTCAGGAAAATTTCAAAAATTAACTGCATTTCTATATAACAATAACAACAAAACACGAGAAGCAGTAATAGAAAGGGAAATTCATTCCAAATAACTAAACCAGAGACCACATTACTGGGTTTATGCTCCAGGGAACCCATCAATAAGAATAAAAACCCTATCCACTATAAAATAATGTTATTCAGTCATGTTCTACTATAATTGTTTACCATTTCCTTCTCCAGTTCATTTTTCAGATGCGGAAACTGAGGCAAACAGGGTTAAGTGACTTATAGTCACATAGCTAGTAAGTGACTAAAACCAGATTTGAACTCAGGAAGATGGGTCTTTCTGGCTCCAGGCCCAGCACTCAGTCCACTATCCCACTTAGCTGCCCAAAATATTTACAGCAACATTTTTGTGGTAGTTAAGATTTTGAAACAAAGAAGATTCCCATCAGTTGACAAATGGCTAAACAAATTATGATGCCTGAGTATAATGGAATATTACTATCCTGCAGGAAAAAATGTGTGTGATGAATTCAGAGAAGCATGGAAATATTTATATGAACTGATGCAAAGTGAAGTAAACAGAGCCAAGAAAGTAATAAGCACAGCAAATACAGGAACATTAAATGAAAAGAACAATGGACAAAATTATAAAGATTAAGTAGAACGTAGAGATATGAGAAGATGCCCCCGCCCGCCCCCCCCCGTTTTCACCTTTGTGGAGGTGGGAGGCCAACAAATGTTCCACATTGCATGTTTTCAGATTTTTTCAGTGTATCAATCAGTTGTACTCATTTTTCCTTCCTCTCCAAAAAAAAATACTGTTTATTTCACCAAGCACCATGTTCTACATTCATATTTGGATCCATTATAACAAAAGAGCTTTGGAACGGGTATTTAGGAAATGTAATAAAGAATTGAAATGAATAAAAGAATTTTCCTGCAGCATTGAGAGCCCAATTAAAATTAGCATCTATTTACAGTGGGCCCAGTCAGCAGTTTTATGATTTTTCTGCAGCTGAATTTTATCAGCTCAAGAGTAGTAATGAGAGAAGACAAATGGTGGAAACTACCTAGGGCTGCCAGTTAGCAGGGTAGAAATAGTGAAATAGAGGAAAAGTAGAAGAGAATATTATTGAAGTGACTGATGAACTGGAAGAATAGTGAAAAACTGAGGTAATGAAAGTCATAGTTACAATGAATAGGAAAGAAGGAGGAAAGGTTAGGCAAGGAAAGTCCATAATCTTAAGAGATGCAAAGTTTCTAGTTTCTAGTGAAACCTAAGATATGATTATATGTATTTTAGAGTGAAGTTGGAAGTTATAAATTGAGTTCAGGGTGTAAAAAAATGAATTTGAGAATCATAACAGGAAGGCTGAAGATGAGAAAACAGTTGTAGTTTGATTTGAAAAGGAGCTATTCAGTCTGTCTCCTACCTGTGAGCTAGAAGGCAATACAAAAGAGAAAGGGAACCCTTAGATGGCTCAGTAGATAGAGGGCCAGAAGGGAAGACCTGGATTCAGATTTGACCTCAAGCACTTCCTAGCTGGGTGACCCTGGGCACGTCACTTAACCCCCATTGCCTAGCCTGTCTGCTCTTCTGCCATGGAACCAATACACAGTATTGATTCTAAGGAAGGAAAGAGAAGGGTAGTCAAAGGTACTAATATGATTTATTTTCCTATTTTGAAAAGCATTCATTCTGTGACTTCTTTTGAAGTAAACATACTCTATTATATAGCTTAATGGAATTTTGCCTTGCTCTGGCTTCAAAGTCGACATTGTTCATTTTCATGTTAATCCATAGACATGAGAAGCCTACAGATCCTGATGATCCTCTTGCTGATCAGAATATCAAGGATCGATATTATGGCATTAATGACCCTGTGGCAGACAAGCTTCTGAAAAGGGCTTCAACAATGCCTCGTCTGGACCCCCCAGATGATAAGACCATCACCACACTATATGTTGGAGGCCTTGGAGATACAATCAGTGAGACAGATCTCAGGTATGTGGGTATATTTTAATTGGTATGGACGCCCTCCAGCTTCTGAAAAGATAGTATGTGTGCAAGAACAGTAGTAATGGAAACTGACATAAGGCAGCAGACTAGGAAATTTATTCTTTGGTTTGTTTATATTATATCTAGCGAACTTCTATGTTATGTCTGGGCATAAGGAAAAATGAGCAGTTTGGAAGCAATAACCTGATGCATTTTACCTTGTAATACTTGTGGAAATACTTCAAAGAAATGAGTATTAATGATAAAGGTTTTATAAGGTTCACCTAACCAAAGATGAGCCTAGTTAAGTAAGAACTAGTGAAAGGAACTGTCATTTTTAATCTCAGGGATATAGGAATGGTATTTCTGAATCTATCCTTAAAGAAGGAAAAAAACATAATTGATCACATGCCTGACTATATTCTGTATCTTCCATTTATCACCCCAATACACTCCTGCCCCATATACTCATTGGAATAACATCAAGGGTGATATAGAAGGACAGGAGGTCACAGAAGCAAAAGGTCTATAGAAAACAAAATAGACAGAAAACTGCATGTAGAGCTCTGGTAGAAGAAATTAGGTTGATATCCGGTACCTGTAGTGGTAATAGTGGAAAAGGTGAGCTCTTGTCTCAGAAGTTTGCCTGGAGGGGAAGAAGAACATTTGCCCTACTCTGTTGAGTTAGCTTATTAATTTTGGATATAAGCAAACCAAAAAAACTCTCTCTCTCTCTCTCTCTCTCTCTCTCTCTCTCTCTCTCTCTCTCTCTCTCTCTCTCTCTTTCTCTCTCTCTCTCAAAGGTATGGGAGAAAAATTTCTCAGTGGTCAGCAGTTTGTTGATCTTTCTATGGCAGTGAAAGAGTTCATCTGTTTTTGGTCTTTTGGGGATATACATAATTTGTGTAGTTGCTACGTATTTAAGTTGAGGTGAACTCAGATTTTTCCATTATTCTTTACATATAGAAATCATTTTTACCAATTTGGTGAGATCCGAACGATAACAGTTGTACAGAGGCAACAGTGTGCTTTCATCCAGTTTGCCACAAGGCAAGCTGCAGAGATGGCTGCTGAGAAGTCCTTTAACAAATTGATTGTAAATGGACGAAGGCTTAATGTGAAATGGGGAAGGTAAGATTTGTGTTTGTGCTTGTCTTTTAGTGGGTTTTTTGAGGCATGGTGGTAGATATATACAAGCCTGGAATGTCTACCAATATTCCAGAATAACATTAAACTTTTTTGAATATTAGTGGATTTGGGGATATCCTAGAGCAGTGATGATGAAACTTAGAAGGGTGGGTGATGAGAGGGAGAAAGGAGCAGCCCACCCTCATGTCCCTCTGGCTTTCTAGTAATGAACTCTGTGCTGAGGCAATGGTGCATATGCCCACAGAGAGGACTCTTTAAGTGTCCCCCCCCTCTGGCTCATGTGCCATAGGTTTGCCACCATGTTCCTAGAAAGTGGGTAGTAGGCGGTGTCTTTGAGTCATCTTTCTTGGTGTTATGATGATTTTGATTTTGTTGTTGTGTGTTTTAGATCACAGGCAGCCAGAGGAAAAGAAAAGGAAAAAGAAGGAACCACAGACTCTGGAATTAAGCTGGAGCCTGTTCCAGGACTTCCTGGAGGTAAGAATAATGTTTCCATGCAGTTACTTGTTTGAACATTAATAACAACCAACTTTTTATTCTGAACAGTAAATAAAATTAATTTCCCCTATGATAGGTAGCAACTCCTAGAGTTTCCATTAGCAAAGAATAGTTATAATGAGAGGAAACAGTAGTTACATACTCCATCTTTGGCTTTCCTGCATTGAATATTATTGTATCTAATTTATATTATTCTCTTCTGTAGCTCTTCCTCCTCCTCCAGCAGCTGAAGAAGAAGCCTCTGCCAATTATTTTAATCTCCCTCCCAGTGGTCCTCCAGCAGTGGTGAATATTGCCCTGCCCCCACCTCCTGGAATTGCACCTCCACCCCCACCAGGTAAGACCTTCTATCAGCCTCTTAAAAGACAAAGGACTTCTTTTTTTCCCCTAATAACCCTTACCTTCCATCTTAGAATCAATACTGTGTATACTGATTCCAAGGCAGAAGGGCAGTAAGAGCTAGGCCATGGGTCACACAACTAGGAAATGCCTGAGGCCAGATTTGAACCTAGGACCTCCCATCTCTAGGCCTGGCTCTCAATCCACTGAGCCACCCAGCTGCCCCCCAAGGGATTTCTTGTAGCCCTGGTATGCCTCTAATGGTCTGCCTAAGACTATCATCAGTTTCTTTCTCTATAAGATAATTGGACCAATTGAGCTCTAAGCTCTTTCCAGTTCTAACTTTATAGTATTTTAGAATTCTTTAATGGCTATTCCCCATATGATCAAACATAAGGCCCTCTCTTTGGACTTTAAAGCCCTTCCCAACTAGGCCCCATCCTACCTTTCCCACACTGCAGTGCAACCAAGGTAGATATGATGTCCCATCTCCTGCCTCTGTCCCTTTGCACTGACTCTCCCCCTCTCCTTCAGTGCCATTCCCGGTCTGAAGCTTTTCCTCATCCTTCTAGCTTCTAGGGCTTTGCCCTTTCCCTACTTATCTCCCCCAAAATGACCTTTTATTCTACATAGATACATATTTTCTTTCCCCAATAGACAGTAAGCTCTTTGAAGGCAAAGACTCTTTTATTTTGCTTTTGTATCCCACTTCACATAGAGTTGGCGCTTGTTGAATGCTTGTTAATTGATTACTAGGAACCCAGTCTCCTGATTGTCAGTCTGTTTATTACTAGTTTTGTTTCAAAACACAGCATTACACATAGAAAGAATATCATCAATTGGCTAATCTCTATTATTTTATAAATCACAAGCTACAATACTCTATCCAGAAGACTAGCCTTCTAAAACTAAATTCCCTTCTCTCTTCTCTTAATAAATATCTGTTTATATGCGTGGCACAGAACCTGGTGCTTTGGGGATGCCATTATGTTTGCAGTTTAGTGGGTGAGATAGGATTGAAATACTGAAAAATAACAGAGGGTAGAATATGCAAGTACTTGAAGAGAGAGATGAAGAAAGAGATTGCTTCTTCAGTGTGATAGATGTAATTGACATCTTGACAAGGAAGATACAGAAATTTCTCATCACAGAATATTATTGGGTCCCTTCTAGTCCTCTTGTTTCCCTACTTCCCCAATATCCACACACTGCAGTGGTGTACTACATTCCTTGGGTTTATTTTATAGAACCCTGCAAAGTTAATCTTGACCTGCTGATATTTTTTATTTTCTTCCTTTGCCTTCAGCTTTCCTCTCATATCATCATTCCAGCTAGTCATTTTGCCATAATGTGTATGTCTACACTAATTTACTTATGGTTCTATATAAAAGTCTACTAACATCCTGTAATGTTCTGCTTTAGTAGACCTTAGGAAGAGGATCTCCCCTTGGCAATGGCTCCAGAAAATTTCTTATATGTATTTGATCTTATTCCAATCTGCCATTCAAGACTCCAACTAGTGAAAGAGGCTTATGTCAATTTCTAATATGCCAGCCCTGAATTCTAGTCAAACTTTGCCTGTCAAACTATTCCTGGTGTCTACCTCCTGCTCAGGAAGCCTTGAACTCCTGATCATACACATGATGACTAGCCCTGAAGAAATCTTAGAAGGAGAAAGGCTTAGGGAGAAAAAGTAATTGGATAGACATCTTTAATTCTGGAGACTGGCTTTGAAGTCAGAGTTATGTTAGATTTAGTTTGGTTTATATATTGCTAATTTAGACTGAGAGAGAAATGAAAATTATGAAAGGTTGTCACGAGAACTGAAAAATCTGACACATCTCTTCCTTCCCATCTGTAGGTTTTGGACCACACATGTTCCACCCAATGGGACCACCTCCTCCCTTCATGCGAGCTCCAGGCCCCATCCACTATCCTTCCCAGGATCCCCAGAGGATGGGGGCTCATGCAGGAAAGCACAGCAGTCCCTAACATCCTGCACAGTGGTTGGGCTCTGAGTCAGAAAGGCGCTTTAGAAATGTAATAAATAAATCTTGAAGTAAATATTTTTTTTTCTTTGTAAGTTTCCATGGTAGCATTTAACATGCTAAGATATGGGCAAAAAAGAGAACCGGAGCCACGTTCCTGAGTCCAGGGCAAGTGGAGGAGCCCTGTTAAACTGGTCACTAGTGTAACCATGTCCTTTTGTTCTTAACCATACAGGGAAAAGAGGGTCAGAGTGAGTTTGGAGCTTCTGGGAACCTTTAGGAGAGTCATAATTCTAATTGTATATATTTCTTTGTGTGTTTTGGTTTGACAGACTTTGACCTGGGTTGGAAATAAATATTCAACAATGTTTTTAAATAATTCTTTTGCTAGTACCAGTCATTAGGGAGAGTCATTAAGTATGATTTCCCCATTACCCAAAGTCAAACTTTGAAAAGTGAATACCCCTAGATACTTTCTTTCCTCCCTTATCCTCCTCTTGCTAAAGGAACTCTGCCAACAAAACAAAACAAACTTCTATTCAGTCTTAAGAAAGCTCGTACTTAGACCCTACCCTCCAGAGTGACCAATCTCTTCACAAAACTGTGGGGCCTGCATTGCAAACTCATACCTCCTCTCATGAGGTAGATGTTAATAACCTTTCTAACTGTGAAATGGGAAAACTTATTTTGTTTGTATGGGTGAGCTGTGACTTATGGAAGGATCTTTGTTTAACTTGCACCTTCTTGCGTTTCTATCTAATTTTCTGCTGCTGCATAGGAGGCTGTTTATTACTTTGCTCTTTATAGAAATATTGCTTGGATGTAAACTGAATTGTAGACAAGTGAAAAAGGTAAAGGAAATGAAATCTGTTCTAAATTTTAGAATTTTTTAAAAAAGCAATTAAAATGGGCCAATTTTTCCAAACGTTGTCATGAGCATACTTCTAGCTTTCCGTAGCATTTTCTTCCACCTCTGGTGGCTGGTGTCTTTGGATTAATGGAAGTGACCCTAAAATTACCCATTTCTGAAGTGAAATAGTGTAACCTTTTGCATTTATATAGCACTTTCTTACTTTTCAAGGCACCTTCAACTCTGCTCGGATTTTATCCTCATGAAACACCACTATAAGGAAGGTAAGGAAGGGATTCTTTTCCCCATTTTTAAGGTAAAACTTAGGATATCCCAAAATGTGACAGTTTATAAAGCCTGCTTGCTAATATTAGCTTCCTCTTAGTCTGAACAGAATTTATAGTTGAGTTTAAAAGTGGGTTTTTTAAAAGGAAAGCACCATGGACTTTTTTCTCTCCAGAGCCTTTGGTTAAAAAGCTCAGTTGAGTGTCAGGTGTGTTGCATGGGTGGTTTTGTTTCATTAATTGAGGTTTGCATTAACATCTAATTTTTACTGAATTTACTGAATATCAGTATCTGACAAAGGTATATTCTTAAGTAATTAGTAGATCTAAAATCTCTCAAGTATTATTTCTTTAAAGTGATAAAGATTTTAGTTTGGATAGTATATTGGATTTTTTTCTGATGAGACTGTTTTTGGTAGCCTGGAAGTAGAGAAGAAACTCAGAGCTCAATTCAGATTCTTCCTTTTGAAAGTTTGAGGCTCCTGGGAGCAGCTGGGTAGCCCAGTGGATTGAGAGCCATGCCTAGAGATGGGAGGTCTTGGGTTCAAATCTGGCCTCAGAGCCTTCCTAGCTGTGTGACCCTGGGCAAGTCACTTAACCCCCATTACTTAGCCTTACCACTCTTCTGCCTTGGAACCAATACGCAGTATTGATTCCAAGATGTAAGGTAAGGATTTAACAAAAAAAAAAAAGAAAGTTAGAGGCTCTGTAGGTCAGAGAGAGTCAGTAGGACTTGTCCACTCCCATTAAATTGTGAACTGCCCCAACCAACCAAAAGGCAGCACACTCAGTTGCACAAAACCAAATTGGTGTTTCATGCCCCTTTTCTAGTTATAACACTCAAGTCAGACTTAAGAACCAAGTTCTAGCTACTTGGTGTCTCAGTTTCACTGTGGATGAACTTTTATGTTCTATCACTTCTAGGATAGCTCAATATCAGCAAAGGTTACACATGAGCCGTTCTCCCTTTTTCCCCCCAACATGTCACATGTGTTTTAATAGTTGGTCTCTACCTCATGGTAAAAACCTTTGCCTTTTTAAATGCAGAGCTAAGCAAAAAGTTTCCTGAGCCTTTGCAGCAAAATACAACAGAGGCACAGAAGCACTCACAGGAATGAACTTCCCTTCCTATTTTCTCTTTGCAAGTAGACTCTGGAAACCACTCTCCCATTGAACCACAAATAGTGCTTCTTGCTAGAGAGAGAAGGAGGTGAAGTTCACCTAGCAGATATGACCATTAAAGAAGTTGATACATCAGCGAGAGATTTCCTTTGTCCCTTGGGCTTATATCATATCAATCACCCATAGTCATCTCACAACATACGTATAGAAGAATTTTTGATAGCTGCTTTGCCATAAGAATAACATCTTTTTTGGTCAGTGTGCTAGTTTTTAAAAACAGCAGTGAGTCAAGGCTTAGGTATTACAAGGTCAGAGAGTGGGCTGTTATTGAATAGCCTTTTTATTTAGATTTCTTTCTCTCATTTTCCTAGTTTGCCAAGGCCCATAAGAACTTCAATTTGAGAACAAGGTGGGACCCAGGGTATGCCTATCCTCACATCAGAGGTAGATTAGGATTTCACTTATTCAGAATTCAGAATGTGACCAATGGCAGAACTACTGACATGTGTAACCAATGTTAGTGCAATATCTCTGTGCCTAGCAGGCTAATGAAGCAAAGCCATGGGAATATAGTAATTAAGATCAAGTTACAGTTCCTCAGACTCCAGAAGGGACCGTACCCAGCCTTGGGCTACTCGGTTGAAACTGGGTCTGTAGCTGAGGAGTTCCAGGCCACTTATGGGTTCTTTTGGAATGAAGGGTATATCCATTTTGGGGAATGTCTCAGAGATGAGGGGTCCTCCAAACGGCACTGGCGTCCTAGGAAAACAGAACAATATGGTCCAATTCTTGTAACTCATCCATCATCGATATGGTTTATGGAGGGGAAGGAGAGGAAGTTTTTTCTGGTAATAGAGATGGATTTTACCAAGACAAATGAAGTCTGTGACTATAATCCTAGCCCTGCCACTGACTCATGTGACTTTAGACAAATCACTTTCCTTCTCTGAGATTGAACAGCCCCATCTGCAAAATGAAGGAATTAGATTTCCATGATCTCTGAGGGCCTTTCATCTTCAATGTGCTTTCCAGCTCTAACA
Organism: Monodelphis domestica; assembly: GCF_027887165.1. NCBI lineage: Eukaryota > Metazoa > Chordata > Mammalia > Didelphimorphia > Didelphidae > Monodelphis > Monodelphis domestica. The sequence continues at coordinate 350,196,971 of NC_077227.1, forward strand.
TTCTTTGTCCTGTATACAAAGGTCCCTTTCATATATGACATTTTTTTACTCCAGAGTTTTATGATGTGCAAAGCTCGCTATCCAGATTATCACAGTGCTCTCTTAACTGGTGGTTAAAATAACTGGCAGATGAAGCGTTGGTGTTTCTGGAATGAACTTAGGAGGGATGGAAAAGAAGCCTTTCCTGCTTCACATTGCTTCCTCTTGGACAAAAATAAACAGAAAGCCTGGAGACGAGAAATGTACTGCTTGTGCAATCTTTTTTCTCCCACTGTTTTTTGTGCAGGTAGGAAAATGTCCTAATTAGAAACAAAAAAAAATTTGACTGGTGAGTCTACAAATAGCTAGTTTTGGGTTGCTTACTTTTTCCAAGCTCCATGTTACTGCTTGAAGAGAAATTCTCACCTGGGATTGAGAGCTGAAAACAAATATGCTGAAAAGAAATCCTAGCTTAGAAAAGGAGAGTACACCCTGGTCTGTTTTTTTATTTTAAACAGAGCAATAGGATAGTTAGCAATAGGATAGCTATCCTATTGCTGTATTTGTCATTCCTCAGCAGTAAGCTTAAGGACTACCATCATAAGCACTGGGAGTTAGGTCTGAGTATTGAATATCGGTTTAGAGTTTTAAATAGAAAAGTGAGACAGAACAGTGAAGGGCAGCACTTGGCAGAATAGGTGTTTTAATGTTTGTGGAGGTGAGAGTGACATCTTGTTAGTGTTAGAGAATCCATCTTGCCCATCTTTCATCCCCCAAAGTTGCACAGGTGAACACCACACCATTATGTCAACTTGGGCTTGATCATAGTATAACATTATCCCAGCTAGGGAAATGAAGGAGGGAAAAGAAGAGTTAAAGCATTTGTACTTTCGTGTTCGAAAGGGAATCAAATTAAAACCCGGAGAGTTATATTTCTGGCCCCTTTTTCTTCAAACTAGCTTATCCTTCTGGGACTTCAGGAAGTAAAATACTTGGTATATACACCATCCACAGGTGCATTCTTCAAGATCTATGGTTTAAACAATCCTGCATTGATCTCTGGAAAGCTAACGGTGGCCCAGTGGATAGAGCATCAGGCCTAGTCAGGAGATCCTGGGTTCAACTCCAGCCTCAAACACTTAGCTGTGTAGGCAAGACACTTTACCCTCATTGGCTAGCCCTTACCACTTTTGTGCCTTGGAACTAATATATAGTATTGATTCTGAGTTGGTAGGTAAGGGTTTAAAAAAAAAAAAAAAGAATATTGCTCTCCTTTATGTATAAGCTTTGTTCTTAGTGCTTTGGAAGTGATTGTTGAGTAAGATATGGGGGCCCTGATTATTAGCAGAGATAAGACATGAGCACAAATCAGGACAGATGAGATAAGAGTCTTAAGAGCAGTGCCAAAAAGAGAACATCTCAGTCTGGGGGAATTTGGGGATCTTATTTCATCATAAGTTTTAGCATTGGAATCCTTAAAAACTCTTTAGGCCATCACCTCATTTCACTTCATAGAGGAAGGAACCTTGAAAGATGGGCAGAATTTCAATAAGCATAGTTACGAAGGAGAGTGAAACAAGGAAGGGAACCGTGAGCAAAGGCAAGAAAACTGTGGACAAGAAGGATTCTAGTGAATGAATGAAACATGTATTAAGTGATTCCTATATGCAAAGAGCTGTACTAAATATTGGGGATAGAAATAGAAAAGTAAGCCAAGATTTGTTCTCAAGATGCTGACATTTTAAGGAAACGGGCAGGAAGACAACATACATGGAAGGTTTCAGTTACAGATACAAAAGTCCCCCAATTTGTAGAAGATGACAGCAAAGTTTTTTGTTTTTTTTTTTAGTTTGGCTAATATATAGGATAAAGAACCATGATAATAGGGTGGAAAGAAATATACTGGAATTTAGAGCTGGAAAGAACATTTTTAGATCTAGTTCAACTTCCTGATAATATCAGAGCTGGAAAACCTCAGACTGGAGCTATAATTGAGGTCTAAGCTAAGGCTATGGCCGAGTCAATCTGTGACCAGCTTAGGGAATTATTCTGTGGCTCTATTCTGGGCTCTGGCTGGAGATAGCAAATGAAATAACCAAGAAATAGGGCCATTCGATCCTGCCCTCATTAGGTATGCATCCTGACTTCTTCCAAACTACTTGGTTGCAGACACATCCCCTAGTGATCTTACTTGTTGAAGCTCCTGTAGTCTGAGGGCCTGGGTGTCAGGTTTAGCTGCTCCCTGTGATAGTCCTTGTATCCATTCTTATAGCCAATGAACTCTTGCCATGGGGACCGATAACCTTTGGGAATCGCTGTGTGGTTGAACTTCTCTGGTGGGATGCCTGTCAGGGGCTTGGAATAGCCTGTCAGGGGCAATGGCAGACAATTGTGAGAGGTTAGCTTGAAGATAAGGAAGAGACAGGAAGGAAAGGCCCCTCATATCTCTTTCCTCCCCTTGCCCCAGGAGATGCTGTCACCAACTAGCTCTATGTTCTCTGGCAAGTTGCTTTCCTTCCCTAGCCCTGTTTCCTCATCTTTCAAATGGAGATAATTGTTCCAGAATTGGCTTCCTTGTCTGATGATTCAAATGTCCCAGGAGGAGATGATTACTGTGACATATGAAGAGTTTTGTATAAGAACCTCTAATACAAGAGGTTTTATAATTCACATGTACTCTTTTCACTGACAAATCACAAACTCCATGTTAGTAGGTAACTGTGGCCAAAAAAATCATTCATCTCTGGTAACGAGCCTTTGTGTACCTACTTTGTTAGGACTTGCCAGAGCCTGGGCTCTGCTAGCACACCCTTTGAAAGACTTGGGTCCTCTCCACAAGACAGTGAAGCACTGGACAGCTTTCATATAGCTCTGTATAAATGCCAGAGATTGACGTTCAATGCAAATGCACCCATGTCTACCTAATGCCTCGATAGAGTTCTTAGGATATTCTAGTGGAGATTGTTAAGTCCCTCCCTCCAGTAGTTCCACTTAGTTTTGTTCTCCTCATTTTACAGAGAGGAAGTGAAGCCCAGACAGAACAAGTGATTAGCCCGAGGCCTCTCATCAGGGAAGTGGCAGGATTTGAGCCCACAGCCTGTCTCAGAGGCCCGATGCCAGGGGCCAGAGGAACAGTGAGTCACATAATGGGAAGATCCCAGGCTTAAGAGAAATGGTAGAAAGGCTAAATCCCAACCCAGGGGAAGTTCCAGAAGCAGAATTAATCACACGGTTGAAAGGAAACTAAAATTGTAGCTCAGCCCCCTGCCCCTTTTAGGGATTCTTTTCAACATCCATGCACAGCCTTTCCTTGAACACATCCGGAGAGAGAAAGTTTATGAGGTGGCCCTTTCTACATTTCCTCTGAGTTCCCCAAAACTCCTATCCCATGCCCTCTGGGAGAGATGGTCCAAGCCTTCCTCATTGTGGAAGTAGTATTGGTAGGCAGAGGATATAGATACAGATGTAGATATAGATCCTGCAAAGAAAGCCCACTGCCTTACTTCTACTGAATAGAATGCCTTCTCCCCTGTATCTACCCCACTCTACCAAAAAAAAAAATATATTTTTTTTAATCAAGTTTACCCTAGCACCTCCCTTAGCTCCAGAGTAAAGATTCTCTGGCAGTTTCAAGCACCTTCCCTTCATAATTCTCCAAATGTCACACTCCCTCCAATCTCCCAGAGAAGTTGCTAACTCACCCGAGGCCAGGGCACTGGGGCTGGGGGCCCTTCCTTGGGGTAGTTCCTGATTGCTGATCTCAGGCCCAAGAGGTGGGGTAGGAAAGATTTGGATCTCCGTCCTGTAGTTCTCCTTCCCATTTGGGTCACTGGCAGTCTGGGCACAGGACAGGACCCCTGAGGGAGCTGATCAGGATCCCTCTCCTCCCACTCCCACCCCCAGAGGATAACCTGGTTTCCCAGAGCTTGCAGTGCTTTCCTCCAGGGATAAGCTCCACTCACAGCCTGCCCTTCTGGTAGTCCTGCTGACGACGAGGTTCCCAAATCATGCCCTCTATACTCTGCTCCTGAACTCTGGCAGAAAGAGATAGTGTGATTGAGGAAAGTGCTCCTGACTCTTTTTGCAGCATCCTGTCTTCTCTCCTAGCTCAAGCTCCCCAAGAAAAGGCATTAGATCCAAGTTTTTTTCCTGCCTTCTTTCTTTGCTTCCCTTCTGCCCCACACAATGACTATCCCTATGTGGGGGTCACTGGGTTGTCATTTTGGAAACCCTCTAGTTCATCTACTTGCCTTCAGGGAGGTCTGCCCCATCTTATCTGAACATAGCTTACCAATGAAGAACTTATACAAGTGCACTTGTCCTTTGCCAATCATAGGATCATAGATTTTTAGCTGGAAGATGTCAACTAATCCAACCCCTTCATTTTATAAAAGAGGAAACTGAGTCAAGAGGGGAATTCAAGGTCATACAGATAACGAATAACTAGATCATGATTTGATCTCAGGTGTTCTGACTACAAATCAAGTATTCTTCCCACTCTTCCACACTGCTTCCTCTGTCTCCCCCACTTCTAGCAATGGTGGAGCTGACCAGAGTTGTAAGAGATTATGCCAAGGGCATCCAAACTAATAAATGCCATAAAGCCAGAAAGACTTTGAGTGCAGACCCAGCAACCAGTGTCTCATCTGAGGACCAACCCAACTAAATGGCAAGTAGGATTCCCAGAGGGTTGGTCACAAGATGATCAGAAGACCATCTACTTGGGCGGCTAAGTGACTTAGTGGATTGAGAGCCACACCTAGAGATAGGCATTGCTAAATTCAAATCTGACCTCAGACACTTCTGGCTTTGTGACCCCAGGAAAGTCACTTAACCCCCATTGCCTAGCCCTTACCACTCTTCTCCCTTGGAACCAATATACAGTATTGATTCTAAGGTAAAAGGTAAGGATTTAACAAAATTAAAAAATAAAATTTGGTAGCCATTTAAATTTTACAAAGGGCTTTACTCATAATGGCACTGTGAAGGTTAGGTGATCCCAAAGACTATTCTTTCCATTCTACAGATATTGAAAGACCCCAGTAAACTACCCAAAACTACCCAATTAATAAGTGGCAGAGCCAGAATTTTAACCTAGTCTCCTGGCTCTAAATCTACTGTAATGAAAATCTGAGTTCAATACCCTTTCCAGGCTGGGGTCTAGGAAACTCCTGACATAAAGGGTGCAAACAGAAGAGAGGCCAGTGAAATCATACTCACCTGCGTCTGCTTGGCTGCATACTCAAAGGTGAACCTCTGCACTCTCTTCTGCCTCTTTTGGAACAGGAGAGAGCCCCTGTTAGAACGGAGGGACAACTCCTCCACCATGAGGTCCTGAGGAATGCTCACCTTCTTGCCCAGGTCCAGAGAAGGGGCTGTTAGAAGAAGGCCAAAAACTGCTATCTTTTGTTTACCATAGTGAGACTGGCCTACTGTCTTGTTATCTCCAACAGTATGGATGTCCCAACTGTATTTTGTTACTTGTTACTGCTTGTGACCAAGTTCACTGATCTGAGAGAAATTAGGCAAGAGAAAGGACTCAGGCTGAGACTAGGTCTGTCTATGGTCAGGGTTAGGACTCACTCTGAGTCTTGGGGTCAGAGCTATTTCCTTAGAGTTATATTCTGTACGTCAAAAGTGCTTCCCCAGTAGAGATGAAACCTATAGCCTTTCATCTGACACCAGAATAAAAGCAAGGAAACTCTTTACCCTTAGGAAGCCTGTACTGGAGGGCTGACTCGGGTCCTCTAAAAAAAAGGGAAAGGTTTCTAGTGACAGGGAACATGTTATGGAGATATTCAAGGTAGTTCCTAGAATGGAAAGAGATGTCTTATAGTCTTATAGTGACTTCAGCCCCATTTTAAGGAGAACTCAAATTCAGGTCTAAGGGTTACTGATGCAGGAACCTGTAGGGCACCACAGGATAAAATAGGTCAGTAAAGTTGTTCCAAGATTTAGTCCTAGAACATCATTCTGGGATAATTTTGCCTTCCTCACCTTACCTGCTCCCATGAAATCCTGTACTGTGGCCATTGTTAGCAACTTCTGCTCCTTGAAGGCTTCTGAAGAAAATGCAATGGGCAAGGGTCAGGAATTTGGAGAGAATAGCTCAGCTTTGCTGTCCCTGCTGCCTCCACCACTTGCTTTCCACCCTCTTCTGGCTTTGATCTCCTTAAGAATTTCCCATACTTAAGCCCAATCCTGTCCTCAATGAACTCCCCCCAGACAGAATATATCAAGGCACACTTTACACATAATTGGCATTTAACAAATATTTGTGGGATTAATCAAATGAAGCTTATATCTAAAGACTAGTGAATTGTCCAGAGTTCCTAACCCCAATAGCTGAGACTAAACTATTTTCTAACACTAAAATTCTTGCTTAGGCTCAGGGCTTGCCTGGATCTTCATCAGTGGTGTTCCTAATATGTCCTTCCACTGGGAAAAGAGCATTTTATTCTAGGTTGAAGATAGAGTGCCTGGTGGGATGCCACCGAGTGAAGAAAGTAGTGGGTTTGGAGGATGAAGTAAGTATCCAGGTAAATTATTCTTTTTCAACATGTAGGGGAAAGCTATTATTATTCTTATTATGTTCTAATGGAAAGAACACTGGACTTGGAGTCAAGACTTGCCTTCAAGTTTTGGCCACTTCCAACCTCTATGGTAATGGCCAAATCACTTCATTACTGAACCTCAATTTCTTTATCTTTGAAATGGGGATAAAATTGGTACCATCTCATTCCTCTGAGTGGAAGAAAGAATGACAATAATAATAGTAACTGAATTTTGTCTAGCACTTTAAAATTTGCATTGCCCTTCACATACTTTTAAAGGAAAAAAAAAACTTAGGGTCAGAGGGACTAAGTAACTTGCCTCTGGGTTCTAGTTCTGAATTAGTGAATCAAAAAGGTACCATTTGAACTCGTATCTTCCTGTTTGCTACACCTTACTGTTTAGCTATTGATTACTAGGACTAGATGGAGTGATCATGCCCAAAGCCTTCACTGCCTAGGAGACTTGCCTGACTGAATGAAAGTGTGATAGCCTCTGTAAGGTGAAGGAATGAGTTCCATCCATAATGATCACCAAGGACATTCTGGAATCCAGGAAATCATGACTGGCAGGGGGTCTTAAGCTACATAGGAGTTTGCACCCAACTTGGAATCTATTTTAATATAAACTCAATTACTTGGAACTCTAGTCTTGGCTGTTTTTCACTACTACTCTTCTCCCTTGAGAATAAACCCTATAAAATGCACATTTTGGTCTGGGATGTGTTGAGATATAGCAAACAGAGAGGACAGGCAAGGACCCATAAACCTAGGCCAGGGATAGGTAGTAGAAGCAAAAGAATGAATAATCAGAGATTAATTTGGAAGGTCCCTGAACTCAGGGAGCCAACTAGGCTAACAGACCAGGAGATTTAGAGGCTCATTTTCTTGAGCCAGAAGTTATAGGTTAGGGAGGTTTAGAATAGATAAAAAGGGAATCTCTGGGTCAATTCCAAGAGGATACAGGTCTTCAGAATATCAGCACCATGGGACAATCCCTCATGTGCCCTATGGGCCTTTACCTAGCTGTTCAAAACAACAAAATTTGAGCTGACAGTCATTGGTCCTGTGGCCTGAGCCTCCTGAGATGGAGGCAGAGAGACGTCCAAGGTCTGGGCAGTGAGGAGGGAAGAAGTGACCCAGAGGGGCCTCTCACCTGCCAACCCCTTGCAGAGATGTCAGGACTAGCCCAGGTTATGATCCAGGAACTCAGGATACATAAACTGTCCAGCTTGTGCCTAGAGACACTAGACCAGTGGTGAGACCCAAAACCTTCCCCATCTCCAAGTTTTCTGGTTACCAAAGGAAGCAGAGTTCTGGACTGTTAAAAGTAAATTTAATATCCCTCATTCTATAGTTTGTCATCCCTGTCTTCATTCTAGTCTCTTCCTCTTCATCTTGTTCCTCTTCTCTTCTCCTGCCTCCTTCAGCTGTTCCAGTATCAAAGAACCTTCCAGTTGCCTCATACAGCTTGACTGCTCAATAAAAGCTGATGGTAGTGGGTGATGTTTCCCATCCCACTGAAGGAGAAAAACGAGGCCATCACTTTCTCCCAGTTGCCCCTCCTAGACCCAGGCTCCTTCCCTGCTCTGGCCCTCATTTTTCCCCATCTCTCAGTCTTAGTCCTACATTCTATTTCCCAAAGCATACAACCCCAAACAACCTCATTTTCTCCCACATCTCACAATTCTTTCTATTTTCAGGGAGCCCAAGTCTCATTTAAGCCAGGAATTCAGTTAATAGCTCTTTCTATCATCTAAGCCAGGGGCAAAATCCACACTCATGCCCTATCATCTTTTTCCCAGCTTTAAAGTAAGAGTAAAGGTTTTAAATATAGAACTGTCTCTCCCATCCTCAGCCCTGAAGTCTCTGGTACCTGATTGTGTAGATCGTGTCTGGCGAGAGAGTCTTCAGGGGCTAGAAGGAACAATGATGGTCCCCTAGTTCGGCTTCAAAAGTATAACCAGGTCCTAGGCGGTAGTCCTTGACTTTGTGTGTTCCTCTGCCGGCTCAAGGGTTCAGCTGACTCTGAGCAGTTATGTTTGCATATGTCACAGTCTTATTTCGGGCTGCGACATGAGCAGGAGCCAGATGCTAAAAGTATTAGGAAGGCGTTGAGGGAGACAGGTGGCCTATCTGTACAGGCGGGCCCCTGAGAGCTGTCAGGAACATGGTCACATCACAGTTCTACAGGCTCTCAGGATGATGAGAACCACATACAAGGAAGCTTATGTCTTTTACAGAGCAAGGATAAAGACACTCCCTAGGTAGACTTTTTGGTGCTAGACAAGAAATATTGAAAAAGGTGAATTGTAGGTTGAGAATGTGTCTGGGAGTCCTTGTCACTGTCTAGAGAGAGAAGGTATATATGTCTTAATGCTTTTATGCATTATCTAGACAAAAATGAAGTTGTCAGAGGCCTGGATCATGAGAGCTGAGAGGGGCCTTAGAGATCATCTTGTCTAATCGTTTTGGTTTTACAGGTAAGGAAATGGGGCCAGAGAGAGGAAGGACCAGCCAAGGTAATGGTTGCTACCTCCGCCTTGCGACCAGTGACACAGCCATATCAAGGGTTTTTTTCTGTGAGCAAATCTGATGAATCCACAGGTAGTACTTACTTTGTTTGCCTTAGGATGGAGAATGATAACTGGAAAAGTAAGAATCCTTAATGAATAGGACACTCACCCCCCTCCAAATTTGGATTCAAAGAACCCAGGTTCAATCAAGGTTTGGGCTCCCACGGGGTTACCTTAGGCAAGTTATTTAATATATCAGGCCTCAGTTTCTTAATGTTTTTAAGCCTCCTTCCAGCCTCCATGATCAAATATATTCACCTCATTCCATTTCATTCAGATTCCTCATCACTTAATGCCAATCAACAAAATAATCATCCTGTGTTGCAAACAGATTCATTGTTACTTCTGTCCTGTCTTAGTTGATCATTTGAGTAACCAACAGACTTTTTTAGATGCCTTATCACCCCTGGGGAAACTTAAGAAAATTTAATTCCTTAAACAATAGAGCTGATATCCAGACTCTGGACCCTTAATGACCCCCACAAAGCATGCAAGCACCCCTCTGAGTAAAGGCTGGTCTGAGCCAACCCAGGGCTCTTCTCTGGCCCACTGCTGCCTTAACTATATATGCACATATTTCAGACAATGTATAGATGTCAACAAACATCTAGGAGTGGGCTATCTTTTATGGCTATTTAAGATGAGAGTGTAAAGCTGTGTGGTAAGATTACCTCAGGATGGCCACTGAGTGTACTTCTAAAACATTGAAAAATGGTTTTGATTATCTGCTGTTTGAAATTATCCATGGCTCCCATCACCCTGTATCACCAAGCATGGCCTGTGCATGCAGATGTATATGCTTCTGCCCCAGTTAGGTAGGTTGGCCCATGTGATCAAACCCTATTCTGGGTAACAGGAGATCTGGCATAAAAGATTTGTACCTGAGCCTTAGGTCTTGTGGGTCTGGGTCTGAATCCTAAGCCACCAATTTCTCCTTCCAAAATTAGCTACTTCTCATGTCCCCAAACAAACAAGGCCAAAAAGAGAGTCCTTCTCACTTCTCACTGCCACTTCCAGACTCTTTCTGTCACCATCACCCAACAAAACTCTCTTCCAAGTTAATACCATAGAAAATTGTCTCTGCCCAGATCCTTGTTGCTGTCACCTATTAACCTCCAGGTTCTCTCCCCTTCCTCAGTGACTTCAGACCCTGTCTAGTATTCTGGCAGGGCTCTTCATTTCAGCCCCTTTTTTTCATCCCTGACAACTCCAGTATTCACAGGGCTTGGCCTTCCAGTTCATCAGTCTCCTCAGCTCAAGTCCAACAAACATTTATTAAGTGAACTTTGTGGGTAAAGGCTAGATTTAAAAGAAAAATAAGTCTCAGCTCTCAAGAAGCTTACATTCCATTCTACTGGTGGCCTACAATATACAAACAAATAAGTAAATACAAAGTATATACAAAAATAATTTCAAAGCTGGAAAGATCTACATGAACTGATGCAAAGAGAAATAAGCAGAACCAGGAGACATTGTACACAGTAACAGCAATACTGTACGATGATCAACCGACAACTTGGCAACCCTCAGCAATGCAATGATCTGGGACAATTCAGAAGGGCTTAGGCTGGGGAATGCTAATCACCTCCATAGAAGAACTGTTGGAGTCAGATGTAGATCAAAGCATATCATCTTCCACACTAGTTTATTTATGGTTTTATTTGGGGGGGGGTCTGGTTTTATATCGGTATTCTCTTACAACAATGACCAATATGGAAGTATGTTTCGCACAATAATACATTTTTATAATCCAGATCAAATTACTTAACATCTCTGAGAGAGGGAAGGTAACGGAGGGAGGGAGTCAATATGGATCATATAATTTCAGAAAACATATGTGGAAATTTGTTATTGCATGTCATGTAATTTCAGGACAAACACTAATAACTGGGCAATTAGGAGAGTTCTTATGTAGGAGATGGCACCTGTACCATCCCTAGATTTACAAGGTAGAAATGATGAAGTTCATTCTTCCAGACATAAGGGACCATGTGAACAAAGCTTGGAATTGGAGAGATGGCCTATGTTGGGGAGACAACAGCTAGCATGCCAGGTTGAGCTCAAGAAGAGAAGTAAAATGAAATAATACCAGGTGTGGGAATCAGATTGTGGAGGTCTTTAAATGCAGGCTAAGAATTTTATTCTTGCAGAAATAAGGAGCCATTGAAAATTTGTAAGTGGAGGAATGACATGATTAGGTCTGGACTTCCCATAACCTCTCTGTCTACCATCATCACTTAAATGGTTGTTCCCCTTAGACCTCAACATTCCCTAAAATTGTACACCCCAAGGGTCTTAAATACTGAAATTCTGTTTCTGCTCATACACAATTTCCTATCCTTCTGCCTCTCCATAAATTTTGTGTTTCTCAGTTCCTCCTTCCAATCCATCACCCTTGTTCTGTACTTATTTGACACCTTTCACAGTCTAAGGTACTAACCTCCCCCTTTGAATCCTTTAGCCATTAGCTTTCATGCCCTCCTAATTGTCAATTCTGGGTCACCACCATATACATATTCCAAAGCTACTGAAGAAGTCATTAAATTACACAGATGAGTGGATTACAAACTCATGCTATCTAACCTTTCCAGTACATATTGATCTTTTTATTCATCTCTGACTGACTGATAACTCTCTATCTTAGTGGCTGTTCCAAATCTCTTCTTCCCTCAGTTCCTCAACCTCACTACAACTCACTTTCCACTCCTCCATATCTCAAAACCTCTCTTTGTCTTTACCTACACCTTCCTACTTTTCTCCCATCTCAGAATAAAGTGACCCTTCTTGCTAAGACTAACCCCAAGTACACATATTTATGCCCTTGATCCCATCCTCTTCAGGAGTGTGCTGAGAGCTCCCTCTTCTCCTCTTTTATCTCATATTACTTGTATACCATTCCCCAGTATCTTCTTCACCCTCACCTCACATGAAGAGGTGGCCCTTTTTTTCAAGGCAAACCTCTAGATATGCACAAGTGATTCCATTCCATCCCATGTCTCCCCCAGTCTCAAAACCCTCACTTGATCTGTCCATCTCTGCTAGCTATATCTCTATCTCTATATATCTCTACTCGATTTCATGGCTAAACTTGAAAGGGCTGCCTCCAAAAAATAACTCCATTTCCTTTCTTCCTACTCTCTTAATTCTGCAGTCTGACTTTTGGCCTTATTCAACTGAAGCTGCTCTCTAAAGTTGCCAATGATCTAATTGCCAAATCTGATGAACTTTTCTCAGTCCTCATCCTTGATCTGTCAGAAGCTTTGATGCTGTCAATCACCCTCTTCTTGATACTCTGCTCTCCAGGTTTTCATGATACTCACCTCTGCTGGTTCTCTCCTACTCTTCAGTTTGTTTCTCTTGCTGCATCTTCAACAAGTTCCACACAATAACCAGGGGTGTTCTCCAAGGCATGGCCCTGGGACCTCCTGTCTTTTGCCCCTATACTATTTCATTTGGTGAGCTGATCAGCTCCCATAGATTCAGTTCTCCCTTGGCAGATGATTCTCAGGTCTGATTATCCAGCTCTAATCTCTCTCCTGATCTCTAACTTTGAATCTCCAACTTCCTATTGGACATCTCCAACCAAAAGTCTCACAGATATCTCAAACTCCATATGTCCAAACCTTCTTTCTCCCCACCCCATCCCCCAATGGTTCCTCTCTTCCTAACTTGCCTATTACTGTCAAGCTCACCATCATCTTCTGTTACCCAGACTCACAACATATCCTGTCCTCCTTACTCTCTCATTCCCCCTTATCCAATCTGTTGCTAAGTCCTGTCATTCTACCTTTAAACTTTTATAATACTTGAAGTTAGATATCATGTTCTGTCTAAGTCTTCTGGAGGTTAAATGTCACCATTTTCATTTTTAATTAATTTGCCATAAGTTTAATATTGAACATAATACAACTAGTCTTAATAAAAAATATAACTTCTCAGACATTTTAAATATCCATCTTTTCTCCTGACTGTTTTTGGTGTGTACTGTTTTTCAGGTCCTTTTTTCAATTTTCATCATTTCATAAAAATATTTTCTTTTTTTATATTCCTCATATTATATTATAGGATTCCATTGCACAAATGTATCACCATTTATTTAGCCGTGTTCCCATTATAGATTTTTTCATTGCTTCCATTTTTAATAACATAATGCTATTATGAAAATAATTTAATAGAAAGCTTTTGTCATTGTTATTGATAACACTTACAAAAAGAAGGTATGATTATTTTTTAACTTTTATAGTATACTGCCAGATTGCCTTCCAAAAACATCCTACAATTTTGCAATTCTACCAGCAATGAATGAGTGTACTGTTTCTCCACTACCCTGCTTCATTTTATTATTTTTGCCAATTTGATGTTTGTGAAATGGTACTTCAAATGGTACTTTAATTGGCAATTTTACTACTAGTGTGAATGAGCATTACATGGCTATTTACTGTTGTCTTCCTCTTTTGAAAAGTGTTATTATACAAAATTTTTATTTAAGGTCATCAAATACATCTAGTTTGCAATAGTCCTTCCATTTGATAAATAGAAAAAAAAGTCTTCTAATCATCACATTTAAGGTAAATACATTCTGTTTTCTCCCTTCTTAAAATTTTTTTAATGTGTAAATCTGTTATCCAGCCAGAATTTACTAAAATATATATGTTTATAAGATGTGAGATTAAGTACATTTCCATCCAAATTTCCACCAGTTTTCCCAATTAGATTTGTTAAATAATGAATCTTTTATCTGTTTTTTGTTTTCAATAGTTTCTCAAACAATATCCTTCTGTATGCATTTGGTTGGATGTCTGATGTATCTCTTCTATTTCTCTGATCTTTTTTTCTTATTTTTCCTCATACCAGATAGCCTTAATAATAACTACTTTGTAATGTGTCACCTTTTATTAGAGATTATTTTTATGACCTTTTACTACTTTCTAAACCTTCCCCAATAACTGAATTCCTAAGTCAAATCACCAAGCCTGTTAACCTTCCTGGTTCCTGAATTTAGTTGGTTTCCTGGGTTCAGAAATTTGCCACACTTTGTTCTTAACTACCTTGCCCATTCCGTGGTCACAATTAGGAATGCTGCCCTCTTGCATAAGCTTCTTCTTTCTCCTCTGACTTTTCCCTCCATCTCTACATACTTGAAGATCATAAGAGTGGATTTTCCAGTGTTTATTTACAAGGGGAAAGAATATACACACTTAAAAATAGCATGAAAATAAGAGACATATGAAAGAAAACTACCTAGTCCTAGACTAGGTTGCCCTTAAACTTATTAAGCTATTCTATATAGCTCTAGTTCCAGAGTCCCATTTTGGCTATTGCCCCACTTCAGCTCAAGAGCCCTCCAGATTGGTTCTCCTGTGGTCCCAAAAGAACTGACCTCTTTAAGCCTTAGAAAACCTTCACACTGAAGCTAAGACAGAGGCCATCCTGGTTGACATCCCATCTCCTATGAATCTGGACCAGGGAAGGGGATGCATGAAACCAAGGCCAGGAAGTTACAAAAGCTTCTGTCAGCTTTCCTTCCTCCTTGTCAGATTGGTAAAAGGCAAGATAACCCTTGATAGGAGAATCTTGTGGGGCCTTGATGTGAGATAGCATGCCGGTATCTCAGGGAAACCTAAATTCCCATAATCTAGCATTCCCTAAATTCCTAGAATCTAGCAGGCCCCAGATCCCAGCATTCCAACCATTCCTAGAGTCTGCATGATGTCCAGTGATACCTAGCAAGTCATCCTACTTCTGAGCCTGGATTTGCCAATAAATAGCTGGTCCTAGGATTTTAGTCTCAGGGAAGTGACTCCAACTCCTCCCTAGGAGTTAAAGTCCTCACTCTCTAGATCTTTTGCTAGAGAGCCTGGAACCATAATAGATTTACATGACTGGTTTGGGGTGCACCATTGATGCTCAAATCCTCCACCCAGGCCCAATCTCCCCCTTTTTTATTGACATTAAATGCAAGCCAAAATAAAAACCTCTAGTGGCAATTCCTTGCCTTCAGAACTCCATACACATAGCATTTTAAGCAAGGAGAAATTGAAATGTCTTTTTTTTGAAAAGGGCTTTTTTGAAAGCCCTTATTTTACAGATGAGGAAACAGACCTAGAGAAGTCATAGGGTTTACCCCTGGGTTCCATGGTTAATGGCAGAACTGAGACCAAAACCCATAGCTCTTCATTCTGCATAGAGGGCTTTTTTATAATTCACCAAAATGAAATGTTAGGGTCAGGTTAGGGGCACCCTTGATTCTACTTCTGGTGCTAATGGGTTTGTGCTCTCCCAGTAAGGACAGGGCCCATCTTTTTCCATACCTTCGGTCACATTAGAGATGGTCAAAAAGACAACCTAATACAATACCTCCTTCAGATCCCACAGGACAGGCCTATCTGACCTGGAACTAAGCCTAATGGAATTTTAGTTCTTCCACTAGCCCTCCTGGACCCTGGGAAGCTAGAAAAAGCATAGATGGAAAGATGAGTTTTCCAAATGTAGTTCATTACACAGGAAATTTCTGACATGATGTGGGTATTTATTTATCGAGGGGATGAGGATAAGATGTGACAAACCCAAGAGATGGGCAGCCTCACAATGAGAAAGGGGTCAGAGGCCTGAGGTGGATGAGGAGAATCACTGTTGGGAAAGTAGATTGAAGAGAACCAGAGAAAAGAGTCTTATTTTCATTGTCTTTCACCTCTTTGGAGGAACTTGATCTCAGCCTAGAATCAAAGATGCAGCCAGCCCATCTTCCTTCAGAGTCTTAGTGGAGGAGGTCTCTCAATTATCCCATCCCAAGAGATAAGCCCAAGGAGTCTATGCACTGGGTAAGAATGTGACTCTCCAGCCTAAAGACTAGAAAAGCCTAGTATATCAACTATGCCCCTTCA
Organism: Monodelphis domestica; assembly: GCF_027887165.1. NCBI lineage: Eukaryota > Metazoa > Chordata > Mammalia > Didelphimorphia > Didelphidae > Monodelphis > Monodelphis domestica. The sequence continues at coordinate 350,212,961 of NC_077227.1, forward strand.
TGCCTCCTGTTACCTATCCCTTCTGAGGTGTCCTGGCTTCAGGGACCTAATATGCCTAGGGATTTCCAAAGCCTCCCCATTCCTGTTTCTTCTGGAGGCTTTTGGAGACTAGTTTCCCCACATGCTGGGTAGCCTCTAGGCAAGATGTTCCTGGTGCACCCACACACATCTTCATCAGTCCTGGCCTTCAGCCACATCCCTGACCTTCCTGAATGAGCCCTGTGTTCCCAGCCTCCATCAAAGACCAAGAGAACCCTGCAGTAGCCAGACTATACCCCCAGGAGGGGCCATGGGCCTGGGTTTTCAAACCAACTGCTTCCTACTCTTCTAGTAGGGCTCAGGGCCATAACTCTGGCACAGGGCTCTGGATTTGAGGGGCATTTGGCCCAGTGGGGATGAGAGAAACACAGCTGAAGTTCCTGGGGCCAGATCTCCAGACAGGCAATCCCCAGGTGAATGCAGCTCCCCAAAGAGCAGGAAGAGGCAGATTCCACCTCAGGGGGGCAGAGTTCCCACAAAGGGCAGGAGACAGGAGTTTAAAGAAGGTAGAATGACACCTAGGAGAGAGATGATCCAAAGTAGAAGGGAAGAGCACTTCTACTTATCCCTAGTCCCTCCCCACAGGACTGCCAATACATCCTGATCTAATGTGAAACCCTAGTCTGTCCCTTTTACCTCCTCTTTGCCCAAGGAGATCTGCATCCTGGCAAAACACTGGGGAGACCCTTTGCCCAGTTAAGACCTTCCTCTTTCTCCCAGGGTGGGATAGTAGGATGAGGTATTCAAGGGAAGGGAAAGAAACATCAGGGGGGAATGCCCTAGGGACATTCCCTGGTTTTTTCCAATGATCTTCTACTGTCCTACTTTTGTTATAAATCGCAATGCTGGAAGGGGAATGATTTTCTTATGCTGAACCTCTCATTCTGGAGGCCCCACAGCATCTGGAATAGACACACGGGTCTCCTGAACCCACCAATCAGTGCACAGCGCAGGACCACCACTCCTCTCCGTCTGAGTTTTCTTCTTCCCAATTCTCCCTCGCTCGTCTGCCCTAACTCCAGGGCTGGTGGGGCAGTTTGGCACCTAAAGGACTAGCAGAGACTAAGCTGCCTTTAAAGGTCACTGTGGTAAAAATAGAGGATGGGGTCATGGAGGGGATGGAAAACGCTTGACACCAGCCAAGCTGCCTGGAATCAGTGTCAGAAGCAGAGCCTGGCAGGGAGGGGCAGGCCCCATTCAGAGGCGGCTCGGCTCTCTGCTCCTGAGCTGTCTCCTGCTCTTCACACCTGTCTGGTCCCGGAGCGAGCAGGATGCTGGGGCGTGGAATTGGTTTGGGGGGACTGGCCAGGGCCTAACCGCTCCACTAGGTGGCAGGAGTGGTGGGAAAGAAACGGGAAAGTTTGGTTCACCATGGGTGCTCAGTATTCCCCTCTCCAAAGGGGAGATTGGAAAAGTAGAGAATGCTCGCACGTCAGCTGGCCAGAGCCGTCTTCAGCCCCCCCCCCCCGGCCCCCGCCTAGGTATCCCTGTGCCCCAAAACCTCGCCCCCACCACCAGGCAGTGCCTCTCCCCACCCCCAACCCCACTGCATCTTAGGATGTACAGGAGGTCTCCGAGGGGAGGCTGCCTCTCTTGAGCCGCAGGCTGCCCCCATTCCAGCCTCGGGGGCAGATGTTGTAGCCGCGGATACCAGGGGACTTGACTCCTGAGTCCTCCGAGTCGACGGACACATCAGAGTCTGTGGGTGAGCGACTGGTGTAGGGCTTGGCCGGTGAGCGAGCGGGCAGGCTAGGTGAAGGCAGGGGGCTCCTGAAGCCTAAGGGTCTGCTGCTGCCTGGGTTCCTGGGGCTGGAGCAAGAGCTGATGGCTGCCAGGAAGGGCCGGGGGCTGTCCCCAAAGGGCGCCTGGGCCACAGTCAGGGGGCTCTTTAAGATGGGGGAGAAGGTGCCACCCGGCTGGGAGGAAAGGCGGTGGCCATCTCCCAGGGGGCTTTTTAGGGGAGGGCATGGGCTGCCCAGCCCTCTGGGGCTGGCAGGAGGTAGGGCCTGGGTGGCTGAGAAGGGCCTCAGCCATTCTGCCCCTGGAGACTTGGGGGAAGAAGAGCTCTTGCGGCGGGCAGCATTGATGATGTTCCTGGCAACCAGGGCCTGAAGCTGGCGGCTGTTGCCCTTGGGTTCGGCCTGCATTGGGGACAAGGAGCGCTCACTCCAGGAGGGGGACATGGGTGGGGGGGGTGGGGGACTGCTCGCAGTGACCATCTGGCAGGACTCGGAAGGGCCACGGCCCACCCAGCCATCCAGGCTGCTGGCAGGCCTCGGTGAACTGGGGGCCTCAGAAGGGGAGGTGGGGCGACATTCCCGTCTTTCCTGGGGAGAAAGCAAAGGGAGCAGAGGCCGGTGTTAGTGTTGTTCCTCTCCAGGCCCTGGGCCAGGGTTCTACTTTTCTAAGTTCCTCTCCGGGCACTGGGCAGTGGAATAAATTGATGCCTATTAAGTTTGCCATTCTTGTCTCTGGAGGTCTTCTCCCACCCCACCCCAACCAGGGGGTTTATCCTGCAGCCCAACTGCAGAACCGTACAATGGTCAAGTTGGAAGGAACCTTATCACCTAATTCAACCCCTTCATTTCACAGATGGGTAAACTGAGGCCTAAAGAAGGAAAGATGACTTGCCCAAGGTCACCAAACAAATCTGTGATAGACCTAGGTCTGTGATTTCCAACCTGACGGACTCCACAAACGTATTCATCCCCAACACCCCATCTCTCTACCATCATAATCCCTCGTCTGTCCCAGTAGTGAAGGTGCTAGCAGAAGGAACACTGAATCTGGAGATTCTGACTATTTACTACCCTGTGTGACCCGGGCAAGTTGCTACAACACTGTGAACCTCAGGGTCCTCTTCTTTCTCAGATGACCACTAAGGTACTTCCAGCTCTAAACTCTATAGCCCTAGGCTCCTTTCTTTCAGGGTATCTGCACTGAGATCACTACAACTCTTCTGAGCAAAATATCAGGCTCCATAATGGGCCTGGCTCATTATCCCTCCTATCACAGCCCATGCAGCCTCTCTGGGCATAGGTCAAGCCCTGCCTCCTTTTTTTAAGGTGTTTTAAGGAGGAGAAGGGTGGTATGGGCATAGCTGCCGTCCCTGGGGGGGACATAGCTAAGATTATGCCTTCCAGATTCCTCTAGGCTTCAGCAAACCGTGAGGAGGACTAGATATCCAGGGATGACATTGTTTTCTGAGGTTAAGGGAGGGCGCAGTAGTGACCTAAGGCCTTGGATACTGCCCGGTGATTCCAGCTTCTTACCTAGCAAAGAAGTCAGCCACTCTCCCTCCCTGGCCCCCCACAGCCTCTTCCCTACACACACACACTGACATCATTTAGAGAGGAGGAAGGAGAGAGAACATTTTCCATTTGCTCCAGAGCAGTTCTATCCTTTCCTGCAGAATTGCTGCCTGGCCTTCCCCTGGTGACCCAGTCACCTTGAGCCCCAGGGAAGGATAGGAACAGAGGGGGCAGACCCTAGGCTCACCTGTTCTTTTGGAAGCAAGTGAGACTTGGAGTAGGATCATCATAGAGCCATAAGGGACCTTGGAGATCCTTTAGTTCAACCGAATTTTACAGATGTGGAAACTGAGGAACTGAGAGGCAAGTCATTTGAGGTCACCAAGGTAGTAAGCAGCAAAGCCATAACTCGGATATTCTCACTTTCAATATGGTGCCTGTACAATGACATCGTAACTGTGAGGGGAAAGGTGTATGTTTGTGAATTCGGGACACTGAACTAGGTTGAATTATTTTTGCTGGTTTGAATGGGCACAGCTCTTCTTTTTCTTTGTATTTCTAGTGCCCTGCACACAGTAGGAGCTTAATAAATAATTGTTGATAGTTTGACTTCTTCCTTTCAATGGAGAAATTTTTGGTGATTAAACAGAAATGTGAATGGTGCCCAAAACTGCACCAGCAACTGAGAGGCTTCTTGATTGGCCAAGACTGAATTTGGGATTTGTACCTATATTTAGTTCTGTGCAGAAAAATATAACAAAACAGCCTCCCTTTGAACAAACAAGGTCCCTAAGGCCAGAAACAAAAATCTGTAGGGTGCTTAGAAATCTCCATTGAGTGGGACCAGGGCTACTCCCTTACTCACATGCCTTTCCCAGCTATAGAAAGGTCCTGAGCAAGATTCATTTACATCCCCTTAGAGAGGGTAGCTGGAAGCTCCTTGTCTCTGGGTGGGAGCAGAGAAACAGGCAGCTCACACTTCCCTGGCCCTGGGCAGTGGCAGCCATACAGATATTGGGATTGATGAGGGAATGGTAACATAGATAATGCAGGGTATGGGGGCCAAGGCAGGACTTTTTTAGGTTCTCACAGCCAGGGATCAGACTAGAGTTGAAGAATGCCTCCATCTTAAGGAACTCAGGGCTGTAAACTCCTCCTGAGCCAGTTCCACAGATCACTCTCCCACTGGGTAGCTGGGGTGGTGAGGACTGAATGCCAGACAGAGAGTGGGAGCACATAGGTCTGACTTGGCTCATTTCCCAGAACAGCCAACAACAGCACCGCCAGGAGCTGAAAGGTGGGTGCAGGAGGCCACCTACAGTATCTGAGTAGGCTCTGCCCAGTGGGCAAGAACAGGCTGCCTGTGGGCTGGATGTATTTCTAGAAGTCCACAGATGTCCATAAAGTTATAGCCTGAAGCCCCACTGGGACCCAAGCTCAAAGGCCTGCCCAGGCTTGAATCGAGGCCTAGGAGGGGATAAGGGAAGGCATGGATAGAACCAGGTTTCTCTTTTGTGAAGCCTCTTGGATATTTCCCCTACCCCCAATTCAAAGTGCCACCCCACTCTAGTATATTTAGAGGGTCCAGCAATGCTATAGGGAGAGGGAATGAATCAAGTTCATCAACTTGAAAGAAGAGAAAGTTAATTTCAAAGGCCGAGCCTACCACAATAACCACTGGAATTTGGCCAACTAAGTGCTTTGAGATCTTCAATTCCTAGAACCCAGGGATGAGAAAATAATCCTTCTGTAGAAGCCTGTACCCCAACACACACATGAACACACACTCGTACACCTAACACCCAATAGTTCTTGGGACTTGATCCAAGTGACTAAACTGGTGACTGGTTTTTTTTCTCCCATCCTGAGCCCAATAAAGTAGAAAGTCAGCAGAAAATGGATGTAGAGTCCACGGGAAACAAAGCAGAGACGAGACATGAACCAGGTGTGAGATGTATTAAGAGCCAGAAGAGGAGACCAAAGGGAGAAGCATAGACCACAAAGCAAGTGTGTGGATGCAGAGGGTGAGGAGAGACCTTGTATGACCGGCTCCATCCTGGAGGCCCAGGCAGGAAGGCTTCCCGTGACCAAGCGGTTCTATTCTCTGTCCTTGAAGGGTGTGGGGGGGGAGGGGGGTGCGTGCGCGCATGGGGCTAGTGACAGGCTCTGAACCACATTCCCAACCTCTTTCCATTCCCACAGTGCAATAGGCTCCTAAGGAAAGCTCCCCCTGGTTCCCATGGAGACCAATCAGAAAGCTCAGCCTAGTGGGAGCTCTCTCCAAGCTTGGGGAGCCCAGACCTGGAGCTAGAGAGGGAGAAAAAAGCTATGCCCCCAAGTGAGAGCCCTCCCCTTGGAGTATGGCCTTGGGAGAGTCTCCCTGTGGCAAGAACCATGCTTTCTCTTCCATCCAAGGCTCTGTTCTCTAAAGCTTCATAAAATCATAGAATGAATTCCCATCATCTACTCTATTTCCCTCAGATAGAAAATGTGTAAGTTAGAAAACACGGGCCCTGAGAGGAGGAAGTGCGTTCAGGCTGGGGCAATCCCCGGGTCTCTCTCAGCTATACCTTCCATCTTGCCTCCCTCACCTCCTGGGTGCCTGTGGTGCTGTTGTTACCCCAGAGAACCAGATAAGGCCACAGATGGTTTGGGGTAGAATCTGCCGCCCCCAAATTCCCTCGTCTCAGTCACTCAGCCTTCCACCAACAATGGCCCCACCTCACCTCTGGTCCCTAATAACCACCTTCGGTAAAAGGGTATGTGGCCTTATTTCCCAGAGACCACGTCAAACCTGGACTGCAGAGGCTTCCGGGCACACGATCACGTGACCTTTGGAAGCCAATTCCAGCCTTTTCTGATATCTGAAAACACCACCTAACTTCCTGCCTCAGTCCCTCTGACAGCGACTTCACAGTTAACTCACTTTCTCCTCCAGGGGCCCATCTTCGACTTACAACTTCTTCCCAAGTTCCTGGCCCTACCCGGGCATCCCAGTCCTGGACTGACCCGGTCATCCTGGCCTTCTTGCAGCCTGCTGGCATAAAGCCTGCCACAAAGAGGAAGCCGAGGGCCCCCTAGGAGAAGGTGCAGCTGGGCACACAGCTGGAAAAGCAGCTGGCAGAGCCCCACTGGAAAATGCCTGGAGGTCCTTAGGATCCCTTCTCCCTCCCTCCCCCCCCAACTATTCATTCACATCTGGTCCCTCCTCTGTATCATCATCCCTGAGGCTTCCTTCAAGGGAATCTCCACTAAGAATGATATGTCCCCCAAAAGCAGAGGAGGGGGACAAAGGCATGAAGAACACAGGGAAGAAGATCCAAAGGGAGGGAGGATTGGAGCATCGCAGATAGAGTCTTTAACATGCAGCTGGCTGTGCCTCCCTCCCCTTCTGGCATTGTTCAGAGACAGCGACCCGGGGCTCTATTCGAGGAAGGATGGAGGGGAAAAGTCACTAAGAAGAGAAAAGCCAAAGTTGCTCAGCCTCCCCCTTGCACGGAGATGCCCCGGCGTGGGAGAGGCGGCAGAAAAGAGAAAGGCTGAGAGGATGGCGGGAGTTGTCCGAAGCAAACATGTAAACGGTTTCACAAAACTAGAAGTGGAGAAGGCAGAAACAGGCCCCAGGAAGGAGGGCCCGAGCAGCAGCAGCAGCAGCAGCAGACAGGAAAGGCATCTGGAGTTTCTGCTCCTTATCGGAGACTTCTCACAGCCCTGGTGGACAATGCAGGATGACCCCTGCCCCCTCCCCCAGAGCGGTCTGCCGGCCCTCCCTGTGGCTGAGAGGACCTGCCCAGCAGGCTCTGGCTGCCCCCTAAGCCTGGATGTGCTAGGCTTGGACCAGTACTTTTCTGTGACTTTGCTGCAGGCTTCCTGCTCCGCTGTGCTGTCCAGCAAGACGCTGGCACGGGGCCCCCTGAGACCCTGCATGCTCACTACAGCTTCTCTTGCACAGGACGAGGCCTTCCCTGGCTGGCTACTGGGCTTTTGGGCCTCCAAACTGATTCTTCCCCCTCATTCATCCGGCACCCTTGACAGATGGTCTTGGTGGGTGGTGGGATCCCTACTAGGGCCCACGGCAAACCCCATTACTTGAAGCAAAAGGAAGGCTTCCACACCTGGGGCTCAATCCCCGCGTTCCGGGTGGAGAACGAAGGTCGAGGAGCTTGGCCTTTGGCTCTCGGAGACCATGCCCGGGAAGGAGACACCGGGGAGACTTCGCCCCCAAAGGTGGGGCTGCCACCACTCATCTGGGTAACGTCTTGCACAAGGCCTCCCGGGCCCACCGGGGAGGGGGTCAGGCCAGGTGAAGAGCGTACTGGCCGAGGCAGGGCAGGAGAAGGGGGAAGAACCGAACTAGGCGGGCAGGGTGCCAGCCTCCCCATGGGTTCCAGATCTAGCGACACTGGCTTGGCAGGTGAGGCTGCTCTCCCCGGGGCCTTGGCTGGCTCCTTGGAGGGTGTGAGAACAAAGAGCGAGGACTGGAGCTGGTAAGGCTGCTGTTTGGTGGGCTCCACCTCCCTGCGTGGAGTCCTGTTCTCTGGCAGGTAGCCGTGGTACAGAGATGCAGGTGGTGTTCGGGCTGGGCTCCGGCTTGCCACCCGGAAGCCTTGGAACCCTGGAGCATTGGAATATTTCCAGGAAGGAGGCAGAGACATGGTGGGAGATGGGCAGCGGGCCAGCTCAGCGTGGCCTGGTGACTCTATGACGTATTTCTCCATTCGAGATTGACGTCGGGCGTATAGCTCAGCTCCCTTGCCAGTGGCCTCCGTGAGGTTTTGGTTTGGTTTGGGCTTAGGCTTAGCCCGGATGCTGGGTGACTTCAGGCATGATGACCATTCTGGGAGGGCATCCTCAGAGGTAGGGCTGGACCAGTCCCTAGGAGCTGGCTCATTCTGAAAATTGGATGCTTCAGCCCCGAGGGCAAATGGTTCCTCCTCTGGGCCCAGCTCCCCCTGGTCCCTCTGCTTCCGTTTCTCATCAGCCGTCTGGACCAGGTCCAAGAGATCTGGATTAGGGGTCACCTTGGGCTTTTCCACAAAGGTGAACATGGATTTCCTGTTGCCCCGACGGGCCATTGACTCCTCCAAGATGCCAGTCTTGGTCACAGATGCTGATTTGCCCTCCCCGTAGCTAGGGCCCTTGACATGTGCTTGTTTGTGTTCAGTGCTGGGGTACAGAACAGAATAGGAAGGCGGAGACCTGCCCCTAGAGACCAGAGGGGCTGTGGACAAGGTCTCTGCATAGGTGGGCGGTGGGGTGAAATTCCCCAGGGGTCGCTTTTCCAAAGCAGGACTTCTCTCCACCATCAATGGCTTCTCTACTCTCTCCGCAGTAGGACTGTTCTCTCTCAAAGTCTTCCTCTCTATCATTGGGCTTCTTATCATTACAACATGCCTCTGGACCTGTGGACTTCTGTCCCCTATTGAGTGTGCCTGTGCCCTGGGGCTCCTCTCTCCCATAGGGCGTCTCTCCATCATTGGACTCCGTTCCAACTGGCTATTGATCCCTTGGGACTGGACTCCAAATGGCCTGGCTGTCCTGTTCACCACGGACTGAGGTTTGGCCAGAGTGAGGTGGACCTCGCTATGCTGCTTAGGGGCGGGGGCACCGGTGACTGACCCAGACAGCTCTAGTCCCACTGCTGAGGCACTGGGTTTGACATCAATGACCAAGACACTAGACTTGACATCAGAGACGGTGGCATTCGTGGTGGAGCTGGGGGAAGCCTCCCCAGAGCAGGGACTGGTCTTGCCATTGGTAGATAGCGGGCTTGGCTTCCCTTCAGGAATGAGTACACTAGAGCCGGTGTCTAGATCTGGTGAGAGGCTTTTCTCATCCATGAGCAGAGTGCTGGGCTTCAGGTCAGCCACAGGAACATCCTGCTGTACCTGGGATTCAGATACATTTTGTTTGGTGCTGGAGACGGATGGAGTCTGCCCAACATCCATCACCGGCGGGTTCTGGTTGACATCACTCATTAACGTGGTAGGTGTAGTCTCAGACAGGGAAGGATTCTGATTAACATCTACAGAGAGAGCATTTGTATCAGCCAATGAAGGACCCTGCTGAGCTTCCTTGCTTTGAGACAGGTGGAGTCCATTGGCTGTGAGCAAGGCTGCATTTTCCTTTAGGTAAACCACCAAAGGTATCTCCTCTTCTTCACTGGCTGCCTTCTCCAGGGATCTCTGGGTCAGGACACTCATGTTCTCCCCTTGGCCCTCCATACTGCAGCAAGGATTCCCTACCTCTGGGGCCTGGGGACCAAGGGATGAAGAGGGGTGTGGACAACAGCCTTGGGGGGTACGATTCAAGCAGAATTCTGGAACATGGTCTGGAGTCTCAACAGGGCGGGTTGGAGGGCTGTGCCCCGGGATAGGTTTCTGTCCTTGTTTCCCAAAGCTCTCAAAGGTGAACTCATTTACTCTCTGCCGGCGCCTGTGGAAGAGCAGGACCCCACGGGAGTTGGAGCTGGGAGGAGTGGTCAGCTGGGCAGCAATCCGCTGGCTTTGAGCTTTGGCCTCTTTCAAGTCCTTCTCAGTGAAACTGGTACTCCGACACAATGCTAACAAGAAAGAAAAAAAAAAGTCCAAGGTTGGTGTTCTTGTTGGTTAACAATCATTTGTTCAACATGTGCTAAGAATAGTGTTATGCTTGACACTGGAGAAAACAAAATGGCGGAGAAGAAAAAGAATTCATTTTTACAGTGCTCTAAGGATTTCAAGGTACTTTTTGTTCATACAACCCCTGGGTAATTGCAAACATTCTAACCATTTTATAGATGAGGAAACTGAGCCTCAGAGAAAATCACCAATTTAGAGCTGGGAGGAAAGCTAATCAATCCAACCCTTTCATATAACACAAGATCTTTGGGCAGTTTCTGGTTTTGTTTCCATATTCTCAGCACCAAGCACAGCGGCAAGTACAGGATAGTATTTGCTAGAAATAAATGGAAGCTAAAACTCAAGCCTAAACTTTTAATTCCAGGACCAGCTCTTCCCATTTTAACACATGAGACACTGGTCCTACCCTCCCAGAACTTACATTATAGTAGGCAAGATAGGACATAGACAAAAGTAACTTTAGTGGTTTAAAATTCCACTGAGTCTTGGAAGATGCCAAACAACAAAACCAGTAAGAAGTACCCTCAAAGTTAAAAGGAGGAGGGCTTCACAGAAGAGGCAGCATTCGAATTGAGCCTTGAAAGATAAGTTGGGGCAGGGGAGATGCCAGAAGAGAGGAAAGATCCAGAGCTGGGAATGCGTAAGGTGACTTTGGGGAACACCAAGTTTAAGTCCTCATCCGGGGTGGTGGAACTGTAGAGTACATGAAAGGGAGTAGATGGAGGTAAGAATGGAAAAGTACCCGAGTCTATGGAGGGTCCTGAGTATTAGCTGAAAAGTTGGGACTTTTGAATTTTATTCTGTAAACAACAAACAACCAGCCATTGAAGATTTGGGACAAGTGAGGGCCACAATCAAAGCAATGAATTAGGAAGATAAATAAATATAGCTGTCGTGTGTAGGATGGATTGCAGGAGGTGGAGACTGACTAGGAAGCTGCTGCAAAAAATCCAGACAGAGAAGGGCTGAAACTAGTTTGGATGCCACAAAAGTAGAGACAAGGGTGCAGCTATGGAAGACATACTAGAAAAATGCATCAGGGAGTCAGTGGCTGAGGTCACCTCACCGTCTGTGGCAGGCACAGGACCTGGAGGATGGCCATATTTCTGTGCCTGGGGGCATCTCTGCAGGAGGCAGTGAAGTAAGAGAAGACAGCCCCTGTCCCGAAGGAAACATGCATGTGTTCCCATCAATGCCAGGAACAGGTCAAGTTGACGAAAAGACAGATCCATGCCCCTCGGTAGTGTTACCTTTAGGCCAGGTACCCTGAGTACACCTACCTAGTTACACACGCCACTTCTACTTTTTTATCCTCATGGTGCCTTTTCCTTTCTTAGCCCCCATGATATCCCTTAGATATCCCACCTGAGGTCCCATGGAAACCACTACTGACCATCTCACTGGGCTTGAGTTTCCTCCTTGTTAAAATGAGGGAGTTATCCAGAAAAAGAGCAATGGGAGTAGAAACACAGAAGAAAAACAACTGCTTGATCACATGGGTTGACAGGGATATGATTGGGGATGTAGAATCTAAATGATCAATCTAGTGCAAACATCAACAATATGGAAATAGATTTTGATCAATGACACATATAAAATCCAGTGGAATTGTGTGATGGCTATGGGGGAGTGGGGGGAGAGGGAAAGAACATGAATCATGTAACCAAGGAAAATTTTTCTTAATTAATAAAATTTAAAAAAAGAAAGAAAAGAAAATGAAGGAGTTGGATTAATTGCTCTCTAAGGTTCCTTCCAGCCTGGATTATGTTCTGTGTTTGAAGGGCTCTCTTAGCTCCCCCATTCTGTGTTTCTAGAGGCCTGCCCCTCTTTTTGCAG